>NW_022987771.1:1250975-1850975 GCF_902827165.1 Trematomus bernacchii
TCAATCTGGTGCACTTTGAGGGCAACATGAAGAGATGTATGGATACAGCTCTCAACACTCATATGAAACAGAACTGTATATATTTCAATAATCAAAAAACCATTAGAATATGCTCACAAGCAATAACACATATTTGATCACCTCCTCTCTCCTATCTGTATCTTACCTAGTCTGCATTCTTTCTTTTTATTGATGCATATTTTACTAATCACTCCCCTTTCAAACTGTGCCTTTTATTTTTTTACTGACCTATAGGGGGTCTATATGGGTCCGCATACACACACCGTCTGGTTTTTAAGCATAAGTGGGGTCTATATACACACTGTATTACACACACACAAACACACTAAAAAAATACATGTACACATACTCTTACGCACACACATTAACATTGACACACACACACAGAGGTACTGAGGTGGGATCCATATATACACACAGTCTCTTTTTTAGGCATCAGTGGGGTCACTTTAAATACACACGTACACACTCACACAAACAAACTCTTACATCAAGTTTTATCACCAAATACTTTGATATTTGTCAAACACACTCACACAAATGCACACACATCACACACATACACACACACACACACACACACACACACACACACACACACACACACACACACACACACACACACACACACACACACACACACACACACACACACACACACACACACACACACACCTCTGTGGTTCCTCCTAATGTAATTGTTGCTGTAGAACATGTTTCAGTGTGATGATGGTGCACCATGACTCATTTGAACTGAAGGAGCATATTCTCTAAACTGAACTGTTGCTTTAACTCTGAATATGTGACTTCTCTGTATGAACGTGTTATTCTCAGCTAGAGTAAACTGGTGAAATGACTCCAGAGTGAGTTCACTGACGTGTTTCTGAGATGATAGAAAACTCTGTTTACCTTATCTTCTGATTTCTCTTCAGGACTCCAGGCTGAAGGAGAACACAACTCAACAGGTAAAGTGCTCAGTTTATTCACCCTGTTACTCTTTAAGTGATTACAGTCTGTAAACAACCTTTATCATAAAACATGATGTAGTTTAAAGACGTCACCACTAACTGATCCTAGTTTCATCATTTATGATTTTACCATGTTTGTGAAACCAGGATATACTTCAAAGGTAAACAACAAACCATCATCACCTTTTCATCACCACCACTTTTCATGATTATACTTTATAAATACCATCAGCTCATCACATTGAAAAGGAATCTAACTTCGATACAACCAACGTTAATATCTAGGCCGTCTCCGATACCGAACTCCGGTGCTGATAAGGCTCCGTTAAATGGCCGTCCAATCTTTTTAGGACTTAACCCCCCAGAATCTACACACAAGATCAACGTAATCTGCTAAGGGGGGCGTTTACAGCGTGGCCTCGAACACCAAACTGCCCGTCGTATCCCCATTTTAGGCACTCCAGCCACGGATGTCCGACCGCTAGGATAGCAAAACGGAGTGTATAGTGTAGTAGGTGTTGGTGGGCTGGTAGAACCTCAGAGCAGTATCTAAACTGCCCCTGGAGTGGAAACCCCGTGTCGTTGGGAGACTCCTTGGTAATTAGGGCAGCTTCAGGACCCACAATCCCTAACCCCCCATTTTGATCCCCTTATACCAATTAAAACAATGCAAAAGTAATATCAAACACAGCCAGAGTCAAACATTAATATCACAGCAGTGACATTACCACATCAGCAGAGCATATGTCATATTTCAACATTAATCAAAACCACATCAACCACAGTAACCAATGTGAAACTATAGTTTAACCTTAGCAGAGTTTCTATTCCCCTTAAACAATTTAAAATCCAAATGATCAACTAATGTCAGCCTTTTCCAGGGAAGGGTGTTCTTACCTCACTCTAAGACCAAGCAGATACCTTCAGAGACCACCAGAAAGACCAGGAATTGGGTCGAAATGTACAAAGTACAAACCGGTTTTATTAAGGTTTTAACAAAAATAGCGGATTTACAAGAATCCAAAAAACAACAAAAGTCAAAATACAAAAGCAACAGGATCACAAGTCAAATGTCCTAAAAAAGCCTTCTAAAAGAGCCCAAGCCCAGGGCTCAGGGCCCAGGGCTTGGGCCTGGGCCAAAGAGCCAAGACCCTCAAGCTCTCAAGCCTCCAAGCCTTCAAGCCTAAAAAAGCCTTAAAAACTCCCCTTTTCTCTTCACACATCATCTTTTATAGTCTCTTGCCTCCTCCCTCTCTGCATCAGGTGGTTTCCCCTTTTCTATATTTGAGGGAGAAGGAGGTCACATATGTTCAACTTTTACTTAATGAACAATTAAAAATGTCAAGTTAAAATTAAAACAAATAAAGACTTATAGTAATAATATGCCATTTTAACAAGAGGGAATATGAACATTTTTCATGAAAGCAGAACACATTGTCAATGTCATGTTTAGAATCAAGTTTTTTCTTAAACATTTAATTTCAAATATGCAAACTTTATACTTTAATTTATTAACAGAGACTTCATTTATTAACAGAGACAATAAGGACAGCTTGTCTCTACGATTCGCTGGTCCAGGAAGTTGGTTCAAGTCCTTTGCGTAGGCCGCCTGCATCCTGTGCTTCAGTGTCTTCATACCCGCTGTAACCGCAATACATAAAAGTAAAAAGCAAATTCTTGTCAAAGTTTAAAAAGCAAACTTATCTCGAAACAATTGAATATTATCATAATGTCACACAAAAATAATAGAATATAATGATTAAAAATCATGTACTGTATATCAGAAAACATAGATATGCACCACTGAGTATATAAGTGGGTTTAAACAACACAAAGCTAAATGGCTTAAGCATTATCATAAGTAGTCAAAAATGTATAGTAACATGATGTTAATAATAAATCAAGATACTCTGCACTTTTAACGGCACAATGTCGGCAGGTCAGGTCCACAGCATTTCTGGGGCCTTCTCTCATCTGTGGCCCGTCTGGTCAGCTGCTGTAAAAGATTAGTTTGGAGGCACATAAGTCCTAGACTTCTTAGCCGGAGGAGGACAGGTAGACCCTTCCCCAAGCTCCCTAGGACTAATGTCAAAATAATCTTCGAAATGTTCTGTAACATACCAGCGAGGTGGTTCCCTGTTATCCCCGCGGAGTCTCAGTGAGAGACCCGTCCTAGATGCTGGCAACAAATTATCAGATACATTTTCTCTCTGATATAAGCGTCCATCACCAACCAACCACTCAACAGAACGTCTATAAAGGGACTGAAAAATTGCAATAGTAAATATCACAAATGTTCTTAAAAATATTGTTACATCTACTTGGTTTTAAATTCATTACTACCAACCAGGAGTTGGATAAACACCAGATACTACAAAAGGAGTTGGTCAAAATCTCCAAAGTGAGCAAACCTATTCTATTCAATCACGCCTTAAACTGAGGGCACTTGTCTCTATATCATGTTTTAAATTGAAGTTGTCTGAAGTCCTCACCACCAGCTGCTCTTGCAGTAACAACTGGTGTACTTTTTTTATTGTCCTAATGTGCACAATGTAGTGACTGCTTTTTCGTCTTTTGTTTTCTTTGTTATGTTCTCTGTATTTTATATGTTTGTGTTATGTGTTATGTGTAACGTTGCTGCCTTCTTGGCCAGGTCAGCATTGAAAATGAGATTTTATCTCAATGTTTTTATCTGGTTAAATAAAGGTTAAATAAAATAAAAAAATAATTACTTTTAGCAGTTAAAAACCTTCTAACATTATTCTACTTATTGAACTGCTCCCTGATAGGAAGGAACTAATAACACAACTGAACTCTCCTTTCTGCTAAAAATTGATAAATCAATAAACAACTCAGCGTTGGCCGATTGATAAGGCCATTTTGCCAGTTTCTAATAAGTAAAATGGGGATAGCTAAGATCAAAGTCACAAATCCCCCATTCTTTAACGACTTTGGGGTAATCAAAACCAAATAAAAAAATAGTCAAAATAATTCCAATCAGGATCTCTTGTATTGACTGGGATGAACCATTCTCAAAGGTAAAGTTCTGTCTCTCCATTACGTACTGTCACTGTCTCAGGTCCAGAGAGTTGTGAGAGTATGTAAAGGCGGGGGTGCTGATCTCTATCTCGGAGCTGCATGTCAAACCGCATCAACATCCGGTGCTTAACCTGCAGCAAGGAGGAGAGTCAAAAAAGGAGAAATCTCCCTCTAACCAGTTTTGAACATTTTCTTTATAATTGTTTTCTTAAGCAGCTTTTATGGATAAAGGTTTTTAGCAAAGTTGGGAGAGGAGAAATCATGTTGATCTACCGAAGCCAACCTCTCAATTTCCCCCTGAACAACAGGATTCTCCCTCCCTAAATGTCTTCGTTTGTTTAACTCCCTTGTTTTGTTAACCCATGACCCAAAAAGAAACATGTACATTTTGAGATTAGCCATAGTAGTTTAAGGGCCAACCAAATCATCTTAAAGGTGAATTTTATCAGGAACAAAAATAATGTTGTCATGTACAGTAGTGCTTGTTGAAGCAGTCCAAATCTGAACAAAACACCTAAAACTATCGCGACAGCTAGAATAATAAGAAAAGCCAAAAGTCCCCACTTAGCTTTATTGAAAGCATAGAACATTTTTAGCCGTAAATCATTCACAAATGTCTTCTTAATTTTACCAAAAACAGAATGCATTGGATCCTATATTGAACTAGCAGACAAAACTGCTCTGAACAGAAAAAGTCCCAGATGGGACTCACAGGTCCTTCATTTCTCCCACCCCATCCCACGTGCAATGACAGCTAGATATTGCTGCCTTATCCTGAGGTGGTCAAGTGCCAACTATCAGCCTCGGCTGATGCTCCAAAGAGCAGTCTCTGCACAGTAACACTTTGCCTCCCTCTCTTTCCGAGACGAGGCAATCCAGTGGAGGATTCAAAGACGGCCCATTAGGGAGCCGTGCCGGCTTTTCATGGTTTGGGCCGTGCCATCTTACCATGGCAGTAACAACTCTACCAATTACACATTCACCGGGAACATAAGGTCCCCACTCCAAAGGCTCCAGTCTCTCTTCACGAAGGTATCCTTGCTTGGCCATATTGGCACCCAGTAGGGCTTTTCCCACTAGATGAGACCACAAACCCCGTCCCTGGACCAGGATTACCAGCCCCCCGAATGTATTCGCTAGTGCAGTCTGTGGCAGGGCCATTATTTGTCTTTCTTATCTGTGTGCAGTGTACTTAAGCAACATGTGTCAAGCTCAACAGTATTATTTTTATTTACCTGCACTACGGTGTCTTCTCCCTCAGTTTTAAAAATAATAATAATAATACATTTAATTTCTAAGTGCTTTTTCAGCAACACCATTAGTTTCAGGTTTATAAGAGACAGACTAGATTTGTGTGACACCGCGTGATTCTAACAAATCTTGAACATCAAAGTTCTTAAAATGTTTTCCATTATCTATTCTTAATGATTCAATATCTGGAAATTGAATTAACAGTTCTGTCAATCTTGTAGAAAAAGTCTTCCCCGTTGCAACTCTTAGGGGATAAACTCTCTTAGCACTTGAGCCATTGTCTGCACAAATAAGGAAGGAAAATAGTTTGACAGGGGCCCCGCCACATCAACACTGAAGTGTCTATTGGGTGTGTGTGATATAATGTGACGCAGGTGAGTTTCCGTCTTTCGAATACTCCTGAACGCGCACACTCGAGACAACTTTTCCTAAAGTTTATCACTGTCTCCCTTGCCTCAGGTATATCAATCCTTTGGCTTTTCATACACATGACCACTCTATCTGCCCCTACATGAGCTAAGTCTTGTGTATTTCCTATAATACGTTAAGGTGGTCGGGCGGTGTAACTCTCACTCTCTCTCCTTCCTTCCATTCCCCAGGTATAATAAGACGCAAAGACCCCAGGCTAGCTGGCCGCTCCCTTGCTAATTTATCAACCTCCCTGTTTCCTCTATCGGGTTTCCTAACCCTCACTTTCTCTCTAAGAAAACCTTGTTCCTTATCTCTTAGCTTGTATCCCTTTTTCAGTTCCCCCCTTCCTTCTCCGTTTCTGTATCACTCCAGTGACCGGATTCTAGGGTTTGATAGAGGTCTCTTATGTACAACTACGTTAGGAAAAGAGGTATTCTTTACCAGGCTACTTTCAGGTTCTTTTATTAGCTCGGTACATTGGATATGGTTTCTGGACTCAAACAACAAAATCAGAAAAAAGGCTTTTGTGTTCCTTTTTTCAGTTTTTGTTGAAAATCTTTATGGGATTTTTGGGGGATTTTGTTTCTTGTGTTAAAAGAGAAACACACACGTACACGGACCCATATTGCACATGTTCACCAAAGGGTTCAAATGACAGTGCCACACATAAACATGCTACTAATCTCTACGTTTTGCTTTCTGATTAAACTGTTTTTTAGCTCTACTTAATCATATGTTTCATGTTTCAGGTCCTATTAGTTTATAGATGTGGGGGAGATGTTATACTTGATTAGAAGAAGTGATACCACAGTGTAGAAATACTGTAACAAGAACAAGTCTGGTATTGAAATCTACTTAGGTCAAAGTATTAGGATCAAATAATGCTTAAAGTATATGACTCATATAGTATGACTATTTTCATAATAATATATTATAGTCTGGATTCTAATCAATGATCCATTCATGTGAACATCATTTTTAATTTAGCAGCTGGTAAAGGTGGAGATAACTTTAATGACTTGTTATACTTCCAGGTATCTTTATCCATAACAGAACTTCATCATTAAATTGTTGTTTTATTAATAATATGAACCTGCCAAGTAACCTCGAACTCATTTTGTCGGATACATGTAGTAGTATTATAAAACGATATACTCCAGTAAAGTAATTCAAACCTGTACTTACAGTACTTGAGTACACTGATACAAATTATAATAATACTATGATTATGTGTTTAAATTATACAAGAAATTACTAATTTTCTTTTACTCAAAATCTCTCCTTTTATTTAATGTGTTACTTGAATTTGCAAGTAATTTTGTATCTTCATTTTGATAAGTACATTTAAATCATAGCACCAAGTAAATGTTAACTAAAGTAATGTGTTGACCTACAACCATAGACTGTATATATAAAGCCTACAACCTGTGAAAAGCTAGTAAAATGTACAGGGCAATGTGAGTAAAGGTGGGCGACGCCCCAGATGAAGTCAGAGGAGTTTGCGCACGGTACAGACATTTGAAAAAAAGCAGACGGTTCCAACATGGACCCTCGTCTAATATGAATACTCGTGGATTTTGAATCATGTAAGTATATTTGTGTACTTTATTAACTCTGTACATCCCCGTTAGCTTGTGAGCTTAATGTGGATATCAAACAAACGTTTGCTAACGTCAGTGTTTCAGCTTAGCAATTTAGCTAGTTAGCGTGCTAGCTAATTTAGCCTGCTGTCATGGACGAGGCACACACAACATGTAATACTTAGTGGTTTAGTTGTTGCTTCAAATTAGTAAACAGCTGGCGAAATTACTAGTAGTTCAGAAGAGTTTATTTGTTGGTGGTGTTCGCGCTACATTTTCAAATGCTGCTCGGTAGTAAAGCAGTGTGTCGCCAAACTGAGTTTTCCTTTACTGTGGGAGTCAAGTCAGTTCACTCGCATGCATCCGACTGTGTGTGATGCACATGTGTGCTTTTATTTCCTGTGTACAGTGTACACTGAGACAGATAGCGGCACCAGATTCCTAAAAAAAAGGGTATGTCACATTCACTGTAGTGATGGGAATTATGGCTCTTTGAAGGGAGCCGGATCTTATGGCTCCGTTCCTTTCAAAGAGCCGTTCAAAAGAGCCGTTCAAAAGAGCCGTTTTTTTAAGGTTACTAGGTTTATCTGCAAAATAATCACCAGGATAATGATTGACTGTATTGCCAGACCTAATGTCAATAATCGGCATTGTAAACATGACACAAGGTGGCGCCATATCCATGTCATCATGTCAGTGAATGTACTTTGAATTTACCCTCTGTATGTGTTAAGTAAATAAAGTTGCCTTGCCTTGAATGAAATTCATGCAACTCTTAATATTAGATACTGTGTTTTTAAGTGGCGATGGAGATTATTTGTTGATCCTGCTTTAAAGGATATGTTGCCTTTACAAATGGTGCGCTTTATCACTGCCTGGGTTTTGGTTGAAGTGAATCCAAATGCTGCTGCGTTTTCGCGTTTGGCTCATTTACCATCCGAAAAACACGTTGTCTACCTGTCCTGTACCACTTGTTATGACTTCTCTCTCTCGCGTATTCCGTTAAGACCCACCCCATCTCACTCCTCGTGCTGAAACCTACCAAACAGAGTAGGGGCGGATCTTCACAGAATACGTTTGGGGAACAAAATCAAGCTTTTTAAAAGGCGAGTGGATTTTGGCAGGCAGTGAGTGCGGACCAACGATTGAACGATAACAAGAACGGCTCTCACAAAGTAGGACTCGGTTCCCCTCGTTCGTACCAAAGAGCCGTTCAAAAGAATCGGCTCGTTCGCGACCGACACATCACTAATTCACTGCCATGGACACTGCTCTGTGGGCCAGTCTGTGATGCGGCCAGAGGGGTGATCCAGGGAGACTACTGGGAAGTTGAACTGTTGGTGCCTCCTTCTGTAGCGCTTTGTCTCCAGTATCTTTCTGTACTTACAGTTATGTGTGTTTGCTACAATAATTGACATGTCTGTTAAACATCACCACGTTGAAGTTAGACGGAAGCCGTCCTCCCGCCTGGTGGAGCTTCTGGAAGAGTCTGCAGAGGAGCTGATTAAAGAGAACCAGGTAAATGTTCTGCTTGATTTGTGTTAAAAATGTGTCTGCTGTTCTGTTTGTACATCTCTATTCACTAAAGGTAAGTACATCTTGCCATTATGTGAAAAACCTCTTCAGTCTCCAGTTTTTAAGTTAACATTTAGATAAAGTACATTGGAATCTAATTTGACTGTATAATATTTATATATATTTTCAAACTTACTCAATTTCAATGTTTAATATTCTGATTCAAAATGTGTTTTTCAGGAGAATTGATAGTTTGAGCCTGTAGAACCCAATTATTTAATCAGGTTTACTTCCTGTTGGAAACAAAGAAAACATTTAATAAACTGAGCTTCCTTACTTGTAGTCATACTTTGACCGTAACAAATAAGAGTTAATATAAATTCCCATATCCACACTGTAGCTACTGCATATGATAATAAAGCCCTTTGAACCTTTTGAAGCTTACCCCATCCCCTCTGCTTAAAAAGAACATGGCTACTTAAACACTAAATTAAATAGCTAACTCAACCCAATCAGTTTTAGTAAAGTCACAGAAAAGTTTACAGTACTGTATGTTAACACTGATTTACATGTTTTGACAGAATGGAGGCAAAGATATTGTGGAAAAAGGACTATGCTGAGTGTCGTGAAGCTCCATGTCCCCCATGAAGTGCAGCAAAAGAAGACGCCACACCTCCCAACGTGTCCATCTCCATCGAGGGATCGGCGGTGCTTGATGAGGGTGAACGCCTGCCTTCTGCTCACGGACATCATCCATGCAATGAACTTAACTAACACATCAAAGTTGAAATACGCTTCTATCGTTTGCAAAAATCTTTCTTTAACTTAAAGGTGGGGTAGGTCATTTTGGAGAAACCAGCTTGAGTGCGCTGGAATTTGAAAATACACAGCCGGAAAAAATCTGCCACTTCCTTACAGAGCCCCTCCTCCAACACACACGAACGCGCACAAGATAAGTTTGTGCACAGATGGAAGGCTGACAGGCAGGTAGGCCATCCAGTTATTTTAGCCGGGCCGGCTAAAATGATTGGTCTTGCTTTTTACAGTACTACGGCTTCCACAGATTGTGGAAAAATTGTTATGGATTTTTTGTCAAAGCACTTAAGATATTCATTGCTATCGGGATGTTAAGAGCATTCCATGGAATATAACAAAAAGTGTATCTCGTGCCGGTTTCTCAAACGTACCTACCCCACCTTTAATTTCCTCAAGATTTCTCTTGAAAGTCCACATTTTTGCAGAAGCAGTGGTGTAATGTTGAGGTACTTGAGAATGCTCTTTTCGTTGCACTTTATACTCCACTATAAATCAAAGGGAAATATTGTACTTTGTGCTTCACTATCTTATATAGAGTTTATCAAGTATAAGGTTCTGTTTTTTAATTTACAAAAAATGTAAATATTGTTAGAAATCCTTGAGCTATTACGTTCTCAATGGTTGCTACAATTACTACAGGGTACTTTTTACATGTAATACTCAAACAGCATTTAGCTAATTATACTTTTACTTAAGTAACATTTTCATTACCAGACTTTCACTTGTAATAGAGTATTCTTACAGTGGTATGAATACACCTCTCCTTTAAAGGAGAGGTGTCATGCTTTTCCGGTTATTACCCGTCCCCTTGTGTGTTATGAAGGTTTTTATGCATGTAAACGGTGTGCAGAGTCAAAACCCTCAAAGTACACCCTGTAGCGAGTAAAACTCTAACACAGAAAATATCTCCCCAGAACGCCTCGTTGGAGATACGTCACTGCCCATTTGAGTCTTCCATTTCGTTCCGGGTACGGCATGATGTCAAGCGGTACCCGGAACGAAATGGACCAATCCCGAAGAGCCGTTACGTTACGTCCGCGGAGCCGTTACGTTAAGCCCCCGCTGATTGGTCCAAATTGACCAATCCACGGACTTCCTCACACACACACATCTGTGTGCAGGGAGCAGGCAGCTCTGCTGATTTCTCCTCCCTGGCTGCAGGCTGATAACAGACAGTTGGGATCGCGGCAAAATTCTCTCTGCAGACCCATTCTCACAGCGTTTATCAACCTTTTTCTTACTCAATATCAAGCCACACTTATTGTTTTTACTTCGGATGTGAGTTTGTGTGTGCTCAGGATGAATTTGGCTGTGTTTCGCTATGTATCCTAAACAAGGAAACAACACCTCCACGGAGCTCAGCGCGATTCACAACGTCCCGACCAATCAGAGCACACTGTGCTCACAGGGAGGGTGGGGGCTGGAGCTATTGGAGCTACAACGAGCCGTTAAAGGCAGAGAGTGAAATTCAGTGAATACAAGTAGTTTACAGAGATGCTGTATGAGAAACCAATGTGAATTTGGAAAAATGCACAGTATAAATCTATTTTAGTAGACCTCAACAATGGAATTATGATCAGTGGAAATGGCCATGACACCTCTCCTTTGCCACCCCATGTAAAATGTTCTAGAACCCCCACTGTGCAGGTGTGAGGTGAGGCAGGTAAAGGCGCATTTCCACTACACGGCCTCGCTCGGCCTCGCTCGGTATGGCTAGGCCTCGTTAGGACTGGCTCACTTTATGGCGCATTTCCATTACAGTTTAGTACCAGGGGTAGCAACTATAGTAACGCAGTGTAGGCGGAGCCGTGACGTCATCTTCAATGAGAACCCCAGAAAAACAACACAGCCGTTAGCTGTTAGCACTCAGAGCTCACAGCTCCTCATATATGTTCAGAAACTAGACAAAAGTTAAACAAGTACAAACCACAGACTGCCTGTGTCATGGCGAATACAGTCGCTGCTTTATTTATGTCTGTATAGGCCGTTGTTGTGAGTGTGGACGGTCGGAGCATATACTGCGTTAGCTTAGCCAATCTCCATTTAGAAAACACGCATTTTAAAAGGTTTTTCGCCTGCCGTCTGTCTGCAGACTTGTCAAAGCATTAATTCATGGTTTTTACTAACCGGTATCAGTATGTTGTTACTTCGGCATCATTTTGAAACGTGTATTACAATTAAATCACAGTCAAATATGTCCATCTTGTTGTAGTTGTAGCCCCCTTGCCAGCGATTCTCTCTCTAGTTTAGCATACTCAGCCCGACTCAGCCTCGTTGTCTCTGGCCCTAGACCCGCGATTTTATGAGGCCAGAAAAACTGTGAATTAGGACCCGCCGGCCGGTACTAGGCCAAGTGGAAACGCAACCAAAAACGGGCCGCTGACGTCACAGCCCTCTTAAACCGTTCTCCGCTCTGTAGTGGAAATGCGCCATAACACACTGCTGCTGCTCTGGCAGCGATAACTGGGAGCCTCTTATTAGTAATAGAACAGCGAACATGTCTGCAAACACAAACTCTGTCAGAAGTCTGCAGCTGTTAAAGCCACTGACAGCCGATCCAGCAGCGATCAGGAATCACAAACGGAAGTCCTTTAACGTCACACTCCGAGGAAAGGACGTCTCATTGCTCTGAAAACACATTTCCTTACTCCCTCCCTTTTCGTTTGGAGGAAAGGACGCAAGTGAGGGAAGCATGGACTCAAGTTCAGAGACTTAGGATGGACCTCATATCGTGTTCTTCTAAGCTAGAGTAGAAGTGATATTAACATTGTTTTCCGCTTCGTTCTGATGCCTTAGTTTTACCGGGAAGTGGGCAGGGCAGTGATTTCGCCCGAAAGGGACGCACTTATGTGATTGGCTTAAATGATGCAGACATCTGATTGGCTACAGAAACTCCCATCTTGAAAAAATGCATTTGTGAATCTAGCGGCGTCAGGGTGTCTCAGAAATCCACTCACAAAAGCGGATTTTATAGAAATGTAACATCAAATATGTTATTGATGCACAACATTTAACACTTTTAAAGCTCCCATGTCATGCTTTTCCGGTTATTACCCGTCCCCTTGTGTGTTATGAAGGTTTTTATGCATGTAAACGGTGTGCAGAGTCAAAACCCTCAAAGTACACCCTGTAGCGAGTAAAACTCTAACACAGAAAATACCTCCCCAAAACGCCTCGTTGGAGATACGTCACTGCCCATTTGAGTCTTCCATTTCGTTCCGGGTACGGCATGATGTCAAGCGGTACCCGGAACGAAATGGACCAATCCCGAAGAGCCGTTACGTTACGTCCGCGGAGCCGTTACGTTAAGCCCCCGCTGATTGGTCCAAATTGACCGATCCACGGACTTCCTCACACACACATCTGTGTGCAGGGAGCAGGCAGCTCTGCTGATTTCTCCTCCCTGGCTGCAGGCTGATAACAGACAGTTGGGATCGCGGCAAAATTCTCTCTGCAGACCCATTCTCACAGCGTTTATCAACCTTTTTCTTACTCAATATCAAGCCACACTTATTGTTTTTACTTCGGCTGTGAGTTTGTGTGTGCTCAGGATGAATTTGGCTGTGTTTCGCTATGTATCCTAAACAAGGAAACAACACCTCCACGGAGCTCAGCGCGATTCACAACGTCCCGACCAATCAGAGCACACTGTGCTCACAGGGAGGGTGGGGGCTGGAGCTTTGGGAGCTACAACGAGCCGTTAAAGGCAGAGAGTGAAATTCAGTGAATACACGTAGTTTACAGAGATGCTGTATGCGAAACCAATGTGAATTTGGAAAAATGCACAGTATAAATCTATTTTAGTAGACCTCAACAATGGAATTATGATCAGTGGAAATGGCCATGACACCTCTCCTTTAAGAAAAGGGCCGGATACTCCTTGGACCTCTGAGTGACAGTATATCAATGTGTTTCTGTACCTGCTTTGTTTAATTTAACGGATGTATGTATAGTATTTGTTAAAATCATTGTAAACTGTAGATTCATCATGGCTTGTATCAGACAACAGAACAAAAATAAATGTGTTTGTGTTGTTTAGGTCAAAAGGACACCTAGTGGGTACAAATGGTAATTACTGTACAGTGCTTTGAGTTATGTGTTGTACTTTCAGTGTTGCCGTAGTTATGCAGAACACTTATATGTATTCAGACCATAGACTGTATATATAAAGATTCAGACGCACGTTTCTACTCTGCATTGTTGTCTAAGAAAACATGCCTGTAAGTGTTTCTATGCTCTGTTGTTTCAACATTGTTAATGAAGAGTATGTGTGAGGGATACATTGTTAAATGGTGGAAATATTGCTGTGAATTCATTGTTGCAACGATGTATGCTAACCGCTAGCCTTTCAATGTAATTTCCCATAGGGGTTACCATGAAGTTAACGCATCGTTTATCATATGGTTGTTAACACGCGGGAAATGTATGATATGTTAAATTATTGCTATGCTTGAAATGAATGTACATTTTCTTGTGTGTCCAGTTTTACAGTGCTTTCTGAGTAAAACTTTCAAACGGAACTTCTGAAGCAGAGTTTTCTTCCTGTTGTCTGTCTGCCCAGCTGCGGGGGCAGATTAGTGTTGTTTAAAAGGGTCTACTGTTTCATGTTTTGTAGTAGCCTTAGTGTAAAACAGTTTTATTGAATAAGAATTGCATTTGATTTTCCTAAATCTTTCTCCCCGTTTTTTTCAGTGTAACCTCAAACTCATTTTGTTGAATACATGTGATGTAGTAGTATTATAAAACGATATACTCCAGTAAAGTAATTAAAACCTGTACTTACAGTACTTTAGTATATGTACTTTATTACTCCCCACCACTGGTTTATAGAGAGCTGGAGTTAATGATCTGATTATCACTCGGAAGTATTAATAGTATAAATGATTAATTATTAAAATATGCTAATATCATTGAAGGTACATGACTCTTGTTTCTCTTCAGAGCCTGGTGTTAGGCTGGTGGGAGGAGAGAGTCGCTGTGCAGGAGCTCTGGAGGTGGAACATCGGGTAGAATGGAGACCAGTGGAGGACTCTAGCTCTCTCTGGAACCTGAAGGCAGCAGGTGTCGCCTGCAAAGAGCTCGACTGTGGCTCTGCTGTTTCTGTGGGACTGAGAAAGGAGTCCTCAAAGAGACCTGTGTGGGTGATCAGACCTGACTGTCTTGAGTCTGGATCTGCTCTGAGGGAGTGTGCACAATCATCTTCCTCTAGAGACATCCTGACTCTCACCTGCTCAGGTAAGCCCATCAGTGACATCATCAGTGACATCATCGATGACATTTTCATTTATTGTTTTCATTTTCTTGTTTTTACAATTTAAAAATACACAAACCCAAATAACAAATGATAAACAGTGTATGAAGCAGCCGGGCGTAGTGGGTGGGCTACTGGGTCTATAGGCCCACCCACTCATTCATCAACAATGACTGAGAGAAAATATAGTTTACCGGATTATTATTTTTGATTATCAAAATGAATAATTAAATAATAAAATAATAGCAAAAATAAGTTTCCCTTTAAAGAATTCATACAATTAGAAGCAACATTTATTAACGTAATCAGGCTTCTGTTGTGTGAGGTGTCCAACCACAACAGGCCAATGTAAAATGGCCTGTTGTGATTGGCCTACATAGCTCACATAGTCGAAGCGTGGCGCAAACACAACGTAGGACGTCCCACAGACCCCGCAGATGAAGGAGGAAAATATAGCACTCATTTACAGAGTCAAAAGAATCCATGTTCAGAGTTTTAAAAAGAGTGAGAGGGGAGAGGCCAGAACCATCATCCTCACAGCAGGGGCCGTCTCACTCCATATTCTGCCTTTCTAGGCTTTTTGTGTCCGTAAAATATATCAATGTAATGTGAACCAAAATAAATGAACAAGCAGTATTACATTTCATTTCACTCATTGCAGCCTGGAGCACGGCTGATATGAAGAGTCATGAAACCCACCGGGTTATTTGGAGCCTCCACCTCTAGAATGATACAATTCACCATTTAATGGAAAACACAGGATCAATATACAAACAACAGCTTGAATTCAATGATGACGCCATGTTTAAGAACAACGTCTTTAAAAACATCAATCAGATAACACATGTGAAACACACATGTAAGAGTAAAGAATCAAACCTTTTGAAAGTGTCTGTGTGAGAGCAGAGGTGGAGCTGAGCAGGAGCAGAGGATCTGCAGAGGAGGAGGTTTTGTTGAAGACACAGGGAAAGGGTTCACTAATGGAGACCACTTGCTAGAGGGTATCAGATGTAGATGTGAGGGTACCTGCAGTCTGTGTTCTTATAAACATGTGTTCTGTTGTTCATCATCAACTCATGTTGGAACTGAGTCCAGTTTGAATCTCTGAAATATTGTTTCATCTCTTTGATGGTGTGTCTTTGACCTCTGTTTGACCTTCTGTCCTCTGCAGACTCTGTCAGGCTGCTGGGGGGGACTGGTCTGTGCTCAGGCAGACTGGAGGTGAACTCTGACCAGTCTACCCAGTCTAACCCGTCCTGGTCCTCAGTGTGTGAGGCTGACTTTGACCAGCAGGATGCTCAGGTGGTCTGCCGGCAGCTCGGCTGTGGGGCTCCTTCAGTCCTCCAGGGGGCGCTCTATGGAGAAGGGGAGGCTCCAATGTGGACCAAAGAGTTCCAGTGTGGAGGCCATGAGTCTGCTCTCCTGGACTGTAGCTCAGCCTCAGAGAGAAACACCTGCTCACCTAGCAGAGCTGTTAGCCTCACCTGCTCAGGTGGAGAGGAGCTGTGATTGGTTCATTCTGTTCTCATCAAACTCACTTTATTCTCTCTCTGATCACTCTCTTGTTTCTCTTCAGAGCCTGGTGTTAGGCTGGTGGGAGGAGAGAGTCGCTGTGCAGGAGACCTGGAGCTGAAACGGGGAGAATGGAGACCAGTGTGGGGCTACTCTCTCTGGAACCTGAAGGCAGCAGAAATCGTCTGCAGAGAGCTCGACTGTGGCTCTGCTGTTTCTGTGGGAGAGAGAAGGGAGTCCTCAAACAGAAATGTGTGGCTGATCAGCTCTGGCTGTTTTCAGTCTGGATCTGCTCTGAGGGAGTGTGCAGCATCATTTTCCTTTTTCCGTTTCCTGACTCTCACCTGCTCAGGTAAGCTTAACTGTGACATCATCACTGACATCATCAGTGACATCATCAGTGACATCATCTAAGACAGTCGTTTTAAGCAACCACAGTTCATGGGGGGGTTAACTGAGATTAAAAAGTGACATGATATAAACGTCACTGAACATTCATCTGGTAGCAGTGTGACATCTAATTTAGTATCCATCACAATCTGTATGAAAATCCATTTGATATTCATGTGGCAGAAGCTTTGTTTGTTTATTACGGGTAATCAGGTGTAATCAATACATACACAAGGTTTAAAATCAGAACATACGTAATATTTAATATGAGAGAGACTTTATATTTAACATCCTTTATTTAGGACACAGTGTTTACAATTTCCACTGACAGCTAAATGTATGTTTCTCTGTGAATATGCATCAGTGCACGGTACTTTGAGGAGCAGCTGGTGTTAGGAGAGCGTTAGCTGAATGCTGGATGTGTTGGGGGGCATGTCTCTTCTGCTTGGGGCCCCCAGAGGGTCTTGCAGTGCCACTGCTCACAGCCATGAGGCCAGATCAATTAAACCAGGATACATCCTTTACCGTCAAACTGGGTCTGAATACAGCTGCCTGTGCGTTTGATAAATACTTTCTGATGTTATATTTATTATATGCTACTTATCAGCTACATGGCCCTAACGTGTAAAGTTAGACAAGCATTTGTACCAGAGCTTTTCACAAGTAGACTCTTGCAGGCCAGAGTAGCTGGAGTGATTCAACAACAACACAAAGACATATCTGAGAAGAGATCAGGACGAACAGAAAGAGGAAAAGGAAAAGAGAGATGAAGAGACCAGGAGGGTCAGAGCAGGAGGAAGAGGAGGAGATGAAGAGACCAGGAGGGTCAGAGCAGGAGGAAGCCAGGAGGAGATGAAGACATTAGTGAAGAAGAAGAAATGTATGTGAGGAATAAAGATGAAGTGTCAGAAAGAGGGACAGAGGCAGGGATCAGGAGGCAGAGGAGACTCCAGCTGGACCACACGGTATGTTCTTATTCTCCTTACATATTCCATCACAGCAGCACAATCTAGCGGCTCTTAGTATTGACACATATTGAAATGTGTTGCTGCACAGGTCACCTTTAGCTCTCTGAAGAGATGGGTGATGTCATTTGTGTACTTCATTATAACTAAGTACTTTTACTGTACTCACAGTAAACAGAGTTCTAGGGTATCATGAGTACTTTCTGCTGTTTTATACTATATGTTAGTTTGTTTGTCTGAACACCTTGTTTCTCTTGTGCATTAAGAACACTTGTGTTAGGCCATGATTTAACAATAAATAGGTTATACATACAGTATAAAATACCACGTACTGTCGGCCCTCCCATGCCACCCTGACCTCTTGCCCCCCCTTTGCCACGCCATGTAAAATGTTCTAGAACCCCCACTGTGCAGGTGTGAGGTGAGGCGGGTAACACACTGCTGCTGCTCTGGCAGTGATAACTGGGAGCCTCTTATTAGTAATAGAACAGCGAACATGTCTGCAAACACAAACTCTGTCAGAAGTCTGCAGATGTTAAAGCCACTGACAGCCGATCCAGCAGCGATCAGGAATCACAAACGGAAGTCCTTTAACGTCACACTCAGAGGAAAGGACGTCTCATTGCTCTGAAAACACATTTCCTTACTCCCTCCCTCTTCGTGTGGAGGAAAGGACGCAAGTGAGGGAAGCATGGACTCAAGTTCAGAGACTTAGGATGGACCTCATATCGTGTTCTTCCAAGCTAGAGTAGAAGTGATATTAACATTGTTTTCCGCTTCGTTCTGATGCCTTAGTTTTACCGGGAAGTGGGCAGGGCAGTGATTTCGCCCGAAAGGGATGCACTTATGTGATTGGCTTAAATGATGCAGACATCTGATTGGCTACAGAAACTCCCATCTTGAAAAAATGCATTTGTGAATCTAGCGGCGTCAGGGTGTCTCAGAAATCCACTCACAAAAGCATTTTGTATAGAAATGTAACAACATCAAATATGTTATTGATGCACAACATTTAACACTTTTAAAGTCATATATTTGTGGATTTATATTGCATTTATTTAAAACAATAAGTATTTGTGTTTGCATTGAAACATATTTGTGTGGATGGAGACATGTGTGTCTGCTGCCTGAGGAGTCCCCTGGGACAACCAGTCTGAAAGGACTCCTGCTTCAGCTCCACCTCTCTCTGAGCCTCTGGTTTCCAGCAGCAGGTTCTTTGGGTTCCACCATAACAGCACCAAGACCTCCTGGACACAGCTTTGATCAGCTCAGCCGGGGCTCCTCGAGGCGCCCTTCACCCTGAGAAGCTCCTTCAGAGCAGAGTCCGGCTCCTTTGGCTTTCATATTTTAGAACTCATTTTCTAATGGGATTTTTGTTCTAGGATCAGATTCTATTAGATAGGTGAGAAATAATAAAACCTTTTTTTAAAACATGATGAGTCCCTGAGCAGAAGGAGCAGAGGATCTGCAGAGGAGGATGTTTTGTTGAAGACACAGGGAAAGGGTTCACTAATGGAGACCACTTGCTAGAGGGTATCAGATGTAGATGTGAGGGTACCTGCAGTCTGTGTTCTTATAAACATGTGTTCTGTTGTTCATCATCAACTCATGTTGGAACTGAGTCCAGTTTGAATCTCTGAAATATTGTTTCATCTCTTTGATGGTGTGTCTTTGACCTCTGTTTGATCTTCTGTCCTCTGCAGACTCTGTCAGGCTGCTGGGGGGGACTGGTCTGTGCTCAGGCAGACTGGAGGTGAAGTCTGACCAGTCTACCCAGTCTAACCCGTCCTGGTCCTCAGTGTGTGAGGCTGACTTTGACCAGCAGGATGCTCAGGTGGTCTGCCGGCAGCTCGGCTGTGGGGCTCCTTCAGTCCTCCAGGGGGCGCTCTATGGAGAAGGGGAGGCTCCAATGTGGACCAAAGAGTTCCAGTGTGGAGGCCATGAGTCTGCTCTCCTGGACTGTAGCACAGCCTCAGAGAGAAACACCTGCTCACCTAGCAGAGCTGTTAGCCTCACCTGCTCAGGTGGAGAGGAGCTGTGATTGGTTCATTCTGTTCTCATCAAACTCACTTTATTCTCTCTCTGATCACTCTCTTGTTTCTCTTCAGAGCCTGGTGGTGTTCAGCTGGAGGGAGGAGAGAGTCGCTGTGCAGGAACTCTGGAGGTGAAACATGACGGAGAATGGAGACCAGTGGACGGCTTTTACTCTCTCTCTTTCTGGACCCTGAAGGCAGCAGCTGTTCTCTGCAGAGAGCTCGACTGTGGCTCTGCTGTTTCTGTGGGACGGAGAGAGGGGTCCTCAGAGAGATCTGTGTGGTGGATCTTTCCTGACTGTGTTCAGTCTGGATCTGCTCTGAGGGAGTGTGCAGCATCATATTCCTCTCCCCACTTCCTGAATCTCACCTGCTCAGGTAAGCCCATCAGTGACATTGTTTATGACATCATGTCATCTGTCTCTTTGTCTGTCAGTCAGTCAGTCAGTCAGTCAGTCAGTCAGTCAGTCAGTCAGTCAGTCAGTCAGTCAGTCAGTCAGTCAGTCTCTCTCTCTCTCTCTCTCTCTCTCTCTCTCTCTCTCTGTCTCTCTTCTCTCTCTCTCTCTCTCTCCTTCTCTCTCTCTCTCTCTCTCTCTCTCTCTCTCTCTCTCCTCTCTCTCTCTCTCTCTCTTCTCTCTCTCTCTCTCCTCTCTCTCTCTCTCTCTCTCTCTCCTCTCTCTCTCTCTCTCTCTCTCTCTCTCTCTCTCATCTCTCTCTCTCTCTCTCTCTCTCTCTCTCTCTCCAATAGCTTTATTAGCATGACCATATTTACATACAGTATTGCCAAAGCTCTGTATAGTTGTAACATCTATACAAAAATACACACAAATAAACAAATGAACAGTTATAAACAAACTGCTAAGAACATGTTTTTTTTTTACAAGGAATACAGATTAATTTCATTCATATAATACATTAATATAAAATAGAATATGATATATATATATACATAAGATATATAAGATGTGAGACCTGGTGTATCTGCTCATTCCGGTTCCCTCAGACTGTGGGAGGCAGAGACAAACTGTCCTGCAACAATGCAGCTCTCTTTATATTCCCAGAGAAGTATTTTTAGTTTTTAATTTTTAAATATTTGAGAATGCTTATGGTTGAGTTTTGGGAAGAATTGTTTCCGTATAGGTTCAAAAGTTGGGCATTGTGTGAGGAAGTGCTGCTCTGTCTCCACAGCAGTTCCTCCACATTGTTGGCATGATCGCTCCTCTTTTGGCAGCCATGTTTTCTTGTACCTGCCTGTTTCTAAGGCCAGGCTGTGAGCACTTAGTCTGTACTTTGTCAACATCTTCCTGTGTTTAACATCAGTCACTGTGGTCAGGTAGGCTGCCACAGTGTACTGTCTTTTTAGGGCCAGATAGCATTGCATTTTACTTTGTGTTTGGGATTTAGTATTCCAATAAGTGAGGTAGTTTTTTGTGTGTTTTGTTATAATCTGGTTGACTCTAATAGTTGTGGGCTCAGACTGGTCCTGAGGCAGAACACCGTTTGAACCGGTTTGTGAACAGAGTGTCAGGACCAGCTGAGAGAGGGGACTCTTTCCCTTGTTCATCTCTTGATGCTGCAGGGCTTTGTGGTGGTAGGAGTGGGGGTCACTTTCTTTTAGATGTAGCCAATATTTAATTGATCGTTTCTGGATTTTTATTAATAATGGAAATGTGCCTAATTCCGCTCTGCAGGCGTTGTTACCACTCCAACAGTACATAACAGCCTAATAATGACAGCTTAAAGGTGGGGTAGGTAAGTTTGAGAAACCGGCTCGAGATACACTTTTTGTTATATTCCATGGAATGCTCTTAACATCCCGATAGCAATGAATATCTTAAGTGCTTTGACAAAAAATCCACAAAAAAAATATCATCTGTGGAAGCCGTAGTACTGTAAAAAGCACGACCAATCATTTTAGCCGGCCCGGCTAAAGTAACTGGATGGCCTACCTGCCTGTCAGCCTTCCATCTGTGCACAGACTTATCTCGTGCCCTCATTGGTCATGTGCGCGTTCGTGTGTGTTGGAGGGGGGGCTCTATAAGGAAGTGGCAGATTTTTTCCGGCTGTGTGTGTATTTTCAAATCTTAGCGCACTCGAGCTGGTTTCTCCAAAATTACCTACCCCACCTTTAACCTTCTCTACATCGCCTCGTTCACACAATAAATCAACAATACAAATACAACTACAGATTATATAAGCATTTAGTTCAAATGCAATTTAAAATGCTCTCAGGTTTTACACCTCTTATGAAATGTAGACTACATTTATTACGGAGTTTATGTCCGAGCCAACAGACTCACAGATCGTTGGCTACTGAGAGAAATGCAAAATACACAGCATGTAGTACGACACAAACCTCCGCTGTGGATTTTCAAAACAAAATACAGTAAAACTATGGTCGCAGGGCCAAGTTTAACTCTCTGAGGCCTGCATGGTCTGCCTACTAAACACAAATAAAAAAAACGTTTATGCTGCCCCAACAACAGCCTCTGATCATCAACAGACTTCATGCAATGCTTCATCGGATGCGTACATATTCCATCACAGCAGCACAATCTAGCAGCTCTTAGTATTGACACATATTGAAATGTGTTGCTGCACAGGTCACCTTTAGCTCTCTAAACCCTCTTATTGTCTTCGTTCCCCCCCCGCCTTACTTTGGTGTTCGCGGTCAAATTTGACCGGTCCTGTTTTAACTGCTATTACATTAACACAAAAGCCATTAATCATCACCACATTTCATTTAACACCCTTTCGAACTGTAAATATTGTATCAGACTACTGGTATACATGAAAAACTGCAGTAAATATACAAAGAATAGACACTGAACATGTATTGCGTGTGCCAGGTGTGATCCATGTGGGGGGATGGGCACATAAGAGCGGGAAATGTGTCAAATTGTTCTGTGTGTGTGTGCCAGGTGTGATTCACATGGGGGGATTGGGCACATAAGGGGACACACACACGTGTGTGTGTGTGTGTGTGTGTGTGTGTGTGTGTGTGTGTGTGTGTGTGTGTGTGTGTGTGTGTGTGTGTGTGTGTGTGTGTGTGTGTGTGTGTGTGTGTGTGTGTGTGTGTGTGTGTGTGTGTGTGTGTGTGTGTGTGTGTGTGTGTGTGTGTGTGTGTGTGTGTGTGTGTGTGTGTGTGTGTGTGTGTGTGTGTGTGTGTGGTGTGTGTGTGTGTGTGTGTGTGTGTGTGTGTGTGTGTGTGTGTGTGTGTGTGTGTGTGTGTGTGTGTGTGTGTGTGTGTGTGTGTGTGTGTGTGTGTGTGTGTGTGTGTGTGTGTGTGTGTGTGTGTGTGTGTGTGTGTGTGTGTGTGTGTGTGTGTGTGTGTGTGTGTGTGTGTGTGTGTGTGTGTGTGTGTGTGTGTGTCCGGGAACACCATGGCTGTTACAAAGTTGACTAAATCATCCAAAATTCAATGAAAGTGGTGATCAGCAATTTTATATGTTCAAATGTCTACTGTGAAGGATATCATAAAGCCTTAATGCAATCGAATGTAAAACAAAAAAGTTATGATTGATGAAAGTAGTAAATCGGTCAGATTTGACCCGAAGACAACAGGAGGGTTAAGAGATGGGTGATGTCATTTGTGTACTTCATTATAACTAAGTACTTTTACTGTACTCACAGTAAACAGAGTTCTAGGGTATCATGAGTACTTTCTGCTGTTTTATACTATATGTTAGTTTGTTTGTCTGAACACCTTGTTTCTCTTGTGCATTAAGAACACTTGTGTTAGGCCATGATTTAACAATAAATAGGTTATACATACAGTATAAAATACCACGTACTGTCGGCCCTCCCATGCCACCCTGACCTCTTGCCCCCCCTTTCTTTCTTTAGCCTTTATTTAACCAGGTGAAAAATCCCATTGAGATCAACGATCTCTTTTTCAAGGGAGACCTGCAGTACATTGGTTACACATAAAAACAACAGAAAACAAAAAGGACATCACAACATAATTACAGGGGTATAAATTAGCAACCTATTCACAATGACAGGTATCTAATAACATTTCATCCAGCCATGCTTTAAAATGATGCAAGGGAACCAAAATGCTCAGTTTCAATTTGTTTTGCATGGTGTTCCAAGCTAGAGGAGCAGCGCACATAAAAGCTTTAGTACCTAAAACAGTCCTAGCACTTGGCACATGTAATAAAAACACATCCTGGGATCTCAGGCAATAGCTACTTGCCACTCTCTGTGAGATCAAAGAGCATATATAAGTTGGGAGTTTACCCAACATAGCTTTATAGATGAATATGTACCAATGACTGAGCCTCCGTACAGTAAGTGAAGGCAGACCTGCCTTGGCATACAGGGTACAGTGATGAGTAAGTGCTTTACAGTTAGTAACAAATCTCAGAGCACTGTGATAGGCGGCATCTAACTTGTGCAGGTAATGGGCAGGTGCATTCATATATATCAAATCACCATAGTCCAGCACAGGTAAAAAGGTCACAGTGACTAGCCTTTTCCTGGCTTCAAAAGAGAAACAGGACTTGTTTCTAAAAAAGAAACCTAGTCTAACCCTCAGCTTTTTAAGCAGATTAATGACCTGAAGTTTATAAGTAAGACAATCATCAAGCCAGATACCAAGGTATTTATAACAGGTAACCACTTCGAGTACTTGTCCTTTGCCACCCCATGTAAAATGTTCTAGAACCCCCACTGTGCAGGTGTGAGGTGAGGCAGGTAAAGGCGCATTTCCACTACACGGCCTCGCTCGGTATGGCTAGGCCTCGTTAGGACTGGCTCACTTTATGGCGCATTTCCATTACAGTTTAGTACCAGGGGTAGCAACTATAGTAACGCAGTGTAGGCGGAGCCGTGACGTCATCTTCAATGAGAACCCCAGAAAAACAACACAGCCGTTAGCTGTTAGCACTCAGAGCTCACAGCTCCTCATATATGTTCAGAAACTAGACAAAAGTTAAACAAGTACAAACCACAGACTGCCTGTGTCATGGCGAATACAGTCGCTGCTTTATTTATGTCTGTATAGGCCGTTGTTGTGAGTGTGGACGGTCGGAGCATATACTGCGTTAGCTTAGCCAATCTCCATTTAGAAAACACGCATTTTAAAAGGTTTTTCGCCTGCCGTCTGTCTGCAGACTTGTCAAAGCATTAATTCATGGTTTTTACTAACCGGTATCAGTATGTTGTTACTTCGGCATCATTTTGAAACGTGTATTACAATTAAATCACAGTCAAATATGTCCATCTTGTTGTAGTTGTAGCCCCCTTGCCAGCGATTCTCTCTCTAGTTTAGCATACTCAGCCCGACTCAGCCTCGTTGTCTCTGGCCCTAGACCCGCGATTTTATGAGGCCAGAAAAACTGTGAATTAGGACCCGCCGGCCGGTACTAGGCCAAGTGGAAACGCAACCAAAAACGGGCCGCTGACGTCACAGCCCTCTTAAACCGTTCTCCGCTCTGTAGTGGAAACGCGCCATAACACACTGCTGCTGCTCTGGCAGCGATAACTGGGAGCCTCTTATTAGTAATAGAACAGCGAACATGTCTGCAAACACAAACTCTGTCAGAAGTCTGCAGCTGTTAAAGCCACTGACAGCCGATCCAGCAGCGATCAGGAATCACAAACGGAAGTCCTTTAACGTCACACTCCGAGGAAAGGACGTCTCATTGCTCTGAAAACACATTTCCTTACTCCCTCCCTTTTCGTTTGGAGGAAAGGACGCAAGTGAGGGAAGCATGGACTCAAGTTCAGAGACTTAGGATGGACCTCATATCGTGTTCTTCTAAGCTAGAGTAGAAGTGATATTAACATTGTTTTCCGCTTCGTTCTGATGCCTTAGTTTTACCGGGAAGTGGGCAGGGCAGTGATTTCGCCCGAAAGGGACGCACTTATGTGATTGGCTTAAATGATGCAGACATCTGATTGGCTACAGAAACTCCCATCTTGAAAAAATGCATTTGTGAATCTAGCGGCGTCAGGGTGTCTCAGAAATCCACTCACAAAAGCGGATTTTATAGAAATGTAACATCAAATATGTTATTGATACACAACATTTAACACTTTTAAAGCTCCCATGTCATGCTTTTCCGGTTATTACCCGTCCCCTTGTGTGTTATGAAGGTTTTTATGCATGTAAACGGTGTGCAGAGTCAAAACCCTCAAAGTACACCCTGTAGCGAGTAAAACTCTAACACAGAAAATACCTCCCCAAAACGCCTCGTTGGAGATACGTCACTGCCCATTTGATTCTTCCGGTACCGCCTGATGTCATGCGGTACCCGGAACGAAATGGACCAAACCCGAAGAGCTATGGCCACACCAGCAGCGGCGTGTTCCTCCTCCAGAGGTTCGAAGAACCGGCATTTCACAGACGAAAGCTTCCAAAACATTGCCCAGTTTGAGGCCGGATATGCACAGCTTGTTTGGACCGTTTGGAGCAGGGGAAGATCTGGGTATACAACCTGTAAGTTTGCATTGTTATTTGTGTATTTATCAAACAAGACTGTTTAAATGTGTAAACTGTGTTGGACTGCTAAGCCATTGACACAGTGCTAACTGTGCTAACTAAGTTGCTAGAGTTTCCATATATCAACTCTAATATCAGCAGATGGCCTTGCATACATGTATCTCATAGCAGGAGAATGTCTGCATTCACACACAAAATACCTATTGACAGTATACTCCGGGTGATTTGCCGTGCGGTCAGTCGCGAAACGTAATTACATTATAGCTGGCGTATGCAACCATCTAACACACGGAGCTAGAGCTAGTTTTGGTCGGAAAAACATTTTTGTGATGCTACGTTGCTAGCGTTTAAATATATCAACTACAATGTCAGCAGATGGCCTTACATGTTTGTCATGGCAGGAGAATGTCTGCAGTCACACACACGGAATACTCATACAGTATACTCCGGGTGATTTACCGTACATTGTGACAGTACATATACTGGATGTAGCTAACGAGGCTAGCTGTATGCTAGCGCAAAACAATGTATTCATGCAAGTTACATTGTATGGTAGCAGAATACCCGTATACGATTGCAATTATAAACACGTTATTGCTAGCCTAATATGAACCACTAGCTTTTGTTCATAGTAGTTTTATTACACTGCATTATAGTTGCCTTTCCTCCAAGCTAACGTTCATATCGTGTTAGCTACCAAGGTAAACAAAGCTAGGTTAGCATATTAGCAGGCAAGCTGTTCATTACACAACTACTACTAACGAATCTAAAACAACTAAGTTTCTCTAATATTTTGTGATTTGCATTTGATTTCGTCCAGCCAGATCCTGGCGGACAATCCATGACGGGGAAGGGGCTTCTACTACTACTGAGGCCTCGTGCTAAAAGGCACCGCACCGACTCTGCGCAGGCAATATGCGAGGAGGAGGAATGGATGATATACCGTGTGTATATATGTATATTTATGTTCATTTTGTACATTTCTAAAAATAAAGTTTAATGGAAATACTTAGTAGGCCTATCCTTTCTTCCCTGAATTCATATATAGCAAACCATGATTTGATTTCTCATCAAACAGTAGTAGTTTATAACGGGTAAAAATAACTTACTCTTTGTTATGAGCGGCTCGTGGCCACAACGGAAAGACAAGGAGACATACACGAGTTTACAAAACCACGGCACATTTATTGTGGTAAATGCAGAGATAGGTGGTTGAGAGGATCGCAGAGTTAGTCTTCCTGCAGCCGCTTTGGAGAGACTGGGGCCGTCGTGTGACTCCGGGCAGCTGGGCTCCGGAGGTGTCCGTGATCGTGCTGATTAGCCTCTTCAGCTCCACTCCATCGTAAGACAAAGGCCCTGGGGCCGTCACACTCTTCTATAACAACAGTTAAAAATATATATGTATATAAAATATACGGCTGTACCGACGCCATGATAAGACTGATGTTACGCTGAGAGCAGCCGGGAAAAGCACTGTTAGACATGGGCGCAGCCTCTCTGGTGGTTGACTAATCAGAACGAGTGGCCGAGCTGACCAATCGGAGCACACTAGGCTCACAGGGAGGGGAGGGCAAGAGCTCCAACGAGTCGTTTAGTGGAGAAAGAGAATACTGCTGAATACACATGCTTGACAGAGATGCTGTATGCGAAACCAATGTGAGTTTGGAAAATTGCACAGTATAAATCTATTTTAGTATACCTCAACAATGTAATTATGATCAGTGGAAATGGCCATGACATGGGCCCTTTAAAGTCATATATTTGTGGATTTATATTGCATTTATTTAAAACAATAACTATTTGTGTGTGGATCAGAAATATATTTGTGAAACTTTTTTACATTTTTACAAAACGCTAAGTATTTGTGTTTGCATTGAAACATATTTGTGTGGATGGAGACATGCGTGTCTGCTGCCTGAGGAGTCCCCTGGGACAACCAGTCTGAAAGGACTCCTGCTTCAGCTCCACCTCTCTCTGAGCCTCTGGTTTCCAGCAGCAGGTTCTTTGGGTTCCACCATAACAGCACCAAGACCTCCTGGACACAGCTTTGATCAGCTCAGCCGGGGCTCCTCGAGGCGCCCTTCACCCTGAGAAGCTCCTTCAGAGCAGAGTCCGGCTCCTTTGGCTTTCATATTTTAGAACTCATTTTCTAATGGGATTTTTGTTCTAGGATCAGATTCTATTAGATAGGTGAGAAATAATAAAACCTTTTTTTAAAACATGATGTTGAGTCCCTGAGCAGAAGGAGCAGAGGATCTGCAGAGGAGGATGTTTTGTTGAAGACACAGGGAAAGGGTTCACTAATGGAGACCACTTGCTAGAGGGTATCAGATGTAGATGTGAGGGTACCTGCAGTCTGTGTTCTTATAAACATGTGTTCTGTTGTTCATCATCAACTCATGTTGGAACTGAGTCCAGTTTGAATCTCTGAAATATTGTTTCATCTCTTTGATGGTGTGTCTTTGACCTCTGTTTGATCTTCTGTCCTCTGCAGACTCTGTCAGGCTGCTGGGGGGGACTGGTCTGTGCTCAGGCAGACTGGAGGTGAACTCTGACCAGTCTACCCAGTCTAACCCGTCCTGGTCCTCAGTGTGTGAGGCTGACTTTGACCAGCAGGATGCTCAGGTGGTCTGCCGGCAGCTCGGCTGTGGGGCTCCTTCAGTCCTCCAGGGGGCGCTCTATGGAGAAGGGGAGGCTCCAATGTGGACCAAAGAGTTCCAGTGTGGAGGCCATGAGTCTGCTCTCCTGGACTGTAGCTCAGCCTCAGAGAGAAACACCTGCTCACCTAGCAGAGCTGTTAGCCTCACCTGCTCAGGTGGAGAGGAGCTGTGATTGGTTCATTCTGTTCTCATCAAACTCACTTTATTCTCTCTCTGATCACTCTCTTGTTTCTCTTCAGAGCCTGGTGGTGTTCAGCTGGTGGGAGGAGAGAGTCGCTGTGCAGGAACTCTGGAGGTGAAACATGACGGAGAATGGAGACCAGTGGGGGGCTATCTCTCTCCCTGGACCCTGAAGGAAGCAGGAGTCGTCTGCAGAGAGCTCGACTGTGGCTCTGCTGTTTCTGTGGGACGGAGAGAGGGGTCCTCAAGGAGATCTGTGTGGAAGATCAACTCTGACTGTGCTCAGTCTGGATCTGCTCTGAGGGAGTGTGCAGCATCAGATTCCTCTGACTACTTCCTGAATCTCACCTGCTCAGGTAAGCCCAGGTAATCAGTGACATTGTTTATGACATCATGTCATCTGTCTCTTTGTTAGTCAGTCTCTCTCTCTCTGACAAAGAGACAATCACCACTGCTACCTGGACTGTCACAGACTGAAAGCTCTTTGTAATGTTTTCAAAGCGGTGTCTTCAGACTGTGAGGAGGTTTTCACAGAGACTGTTTTTATTGTTGCTGCTGGGGCAGGCAAACATGTGGATCTACAAAAGCAGGAAACACAAAGTAAACAGTACAGCAGGTCAGCAACTCACTAACATGTGTTTCTCTTGGTGAAAGCAAGAGTGAGTGTAGATTTTAGATTTCACTATCTGATGAGAAATATGGAGGAGTTTTTAAACCGTTAGTGTTTCACTCCATCTGTGTGCTCTGTGGTGGAGGGAGAGCTTGGTTTGAACTCTGTTTCTATGTGAAGAGATGTCTTTAAGAAATCCAAAAGAAAAAAAACTCTCTCTCTCTCTCTCTCCAGATAAGCTGTTTTTGCCCAACATCTCTGTGTCCTCCTCCTTGTACGGGGTCTCCGGGGCCCAGCAGCAGGGGTTCCAGGTGTTCAGAGGCTCCACCTTTACCATCAGTTGCTCCATCCAGCCTCAGTACCCAGGAGGCTCCTTCCAGCTCAGCTCCTCCACTCACAACTACACCCAGCCAGCTGTCAATCACTCTGCCCACTTCCTGTTCCCGGCTGCAGAGCCCGCCCACCAGGGAAACTACAGCTGTGTTTATCACATCTCTGCTTTTCCTCAGGACTTCTCCTCTGAGAGCCGTCTGCTCTCCGTCACCGTCACAGGTGAGCTGTTAGAGTTTACTGAAGGACAGAGCGTGATGCTCCCCAGGAGAACGCTGGTAAGGACTGAGTGTTTTACTGTGAGCCCTGAAGCAGTCACACCCTTACATCACATGTAGCTTTCCAGAGCAACGTACAATAAGTGCAATGAACCGTGAAGACATGAATCCAGAACAGCAATTCTCCAGTCAGCTGTAGTTTACATTGGAGTATTGCCATGACTACTGACTGTTTAACAGATACAGCTAGCAGCTTCTCCCTACAGTCCTACTGTCTGGTATGAACAGGAAAAAGGGTTGGGGTTGAATGAAGATCTTAAGATGTAGTTTATTGTAATATAACTGTAGAGAGGAGTCTCCATGCTGAAGTGGGTTCAGGTCTCTGTGTGTTTGCTGACTCTTGATGTGATGCTGTCCAGGTGTTCGATCAGATCCAGAACCTTTTATCATCCGAGCCGCCGTTCTGCCGCTGACTCAGCTGCTGGTGACCATCGGCCTTTACTTCTACTGTAAGGTACGGAAACATGTTGTTGTTGTTCCACTGACTGAATGATAAGGTACTGAAACATGTTGTTGTTCCACTGACTGAATGATGAGGTACTGAAACATGTTGTTGTTGTTCCACTGACTGAATGATAAGGTACTGAAACATGTTGTTGTTCCACTGACTGAATGATGAGGTACTGAAACATGTTGTTGTTGTTCCACTGACTGAATGATGAGGTACTGAAACATGTTGTTGTTCCACTGACTGAATGATGAGGTACTGAAACATGTTGTTGTTCCACCACTGACTGAATGATAAGGTACTGAGACATGTTGTTGTTCCACTAACTGAATGATAAGGTACTGAGACATGTTGTTGTTCCACTAACTGAATGATAAGGGACTGAAACATGTTGTTGTTCCACCACTGACTGAATGATAAGGTACTGAGACATGTTGTTGTTCCACTAACTGAATGATAAGGGACTGAAACATGTTGTTGTTCCACCACTGACTGAATGATAAGGTGACTGAATGATAAGGGACTGAAACATGTTGTTGTTCCACCACTGACTGAATGATAAGGTGACTGAATGATAAGGTACTGAAACATGTTGTTGTTCCACTGACTGAATGATGAGGTGACTGAATGATAAGGGACTGAAACATGTTGTTGTTCCACCACTGACTGAATGATAAGGTACTGAAACATGTTGTTGTTCCACCACTGACTGAATGATAAGGTGACTGAATGATAAGGTACTGAAACATGTTGTTGTTGTTTCACCACTGACTGAATGATAAGGTACTGAAACATGTTGTTGTTCCACTGACTGAATGATAAGGTACTGAAACATGTTGTTGTTCCACCACTGACTGAATGATGAGGTACTGAAACATGTTGTTGTTCCACCACTGACTGAATGAAACAGTGTGTATTATTGAACTGGAGTGATGCAGGAAGTCTCACTGTGTGCTGTCATGTCTCTCCAGTCCACCAGGGGGCGGAGGCCGAGCCGACAGGAGGACATTGAGCTGGATTACCTGGGTGTTCCTGCTGAAGAGGAAGGAGCTCAGGGAGCAGAGTAGCAGCTCCAAGGAGCTCCTCTCACACACATGGGTTTATCAGCTCTTATAGCTTTTAACCAACGTTAGAAAATATAGCTTTTACTCTGAAAGTCACCAGCAATGTGTTAGTGCCTCATGTTTCCTGACTTCCTGTCAGCTCCAAGCCCATTGGTTCCCACTGAAGATGAAGATCTTTAAAAAACATCACAAGTTAGTTTTATTTTGAAAAGTCAATGCAGTCGGTGCAGTTTGAAACCACAGACACACCAACCCAGGCCGCTCAGGAACAAAGTTGGCCAATTAATGCCATATATTAATGTTCAAATATCCTCGAAAAACAGTGTTACAATACCCAGTGTTTGAATCTAATGTAGTGATTCCTGAGATAACAGGAGGAACGCGTTACAGCGCCACCTAGTGTTGGATTTGTAGACCTCGAGCACAACAAGTTTTTTTGTTATTCAATCAACAAATAAGAAAAAGTACAGTTTTTAAAATGTTACGTTTTTCACAACAATTCATCTGATCAGCGAAATGGGACATTTGATCCCCTTGTGGGTCACATGGGTCATTTTAGCAGCAGGACCAGATTTAGCTGAACAATATACAAATAGGAAATTAACAAAAGTAAATAGTCCAAACACTTCTTATTTCATAACAATGCTGATTTTTTTTTATTGAAAATTTTTTCTGAAGAATTCTGCTTAATTTTGGTCTGAAGAGATTGTTTGTAAAAAAAAAAGAAGCTTTTTTTAGAGAAATCCGATTATATTTGTAATTTGCCAAAATGTATAAGATTTTAACTTTTCTTTAATGTTCTTATTTCACATGTACTGAGCTCAGTTTGTAATCATTTTCAATCATTCAGTATTTTTCTTACGTTATATCAATTTTTATGGTATTTTCTGTATGTTGTAGTCATTTAGCTGTTTTTAAGAACTCCACCTATTGGAGAGCATTCCCAAATTCATAAGAAATTAAATACTAACATGCTGTAATTAAAAATGTACATCATTTTGCAGAAGTTTCCTTTTTAAAAGGTAATGTGCTTTGTTATGTGATCAAGAAATGTGCTTGTTTTTGTATTATTGAGGATTGTATTTATTTCACAAGATGATCAATAATATGTAATCATTACTTTTTGGAGTTTTATGAAACATTTGAATTTCTTTTGAATTTCACTTTTTTCAAAGAACTCAGATTATTTTTGTGATTTAGGATTTTCCCAAATTCAGGAGACTAATTATTTCGTACTTAAAATGTTAACATTGTCGGTAAACAAGTGTTGTGATTTTGGAATCGAGAAATGTTTTTGCTTCATAAGAATTTTGATTGATTTTGTTGTTTTTTGCATTTCTGAAGAATTTAGCTTTCGCCTATTAAAGTGGACCTATCATGCTATATTTGAATAATATAGTGTAGGACCATACCTATATAAGGCATATTTATACTTTTTTTTTTTTCAAAATACCAAACAGATCATGCATTTTAGCCATGCCTCATTTCGCTCAATTTGAAAAATGTTAGCTCTGTTTTTGCAAGGGCTGATTCTGTGAGAACAGCACCATCTACAGGCCTGGCATATGTACTACAGCGTCTCCAGCGCTTTCGAACGGCAATGCCGTGGCTGTCTCCTCCTGATTGGTGGAGTTGGCCCAATAGCCGTAGCGCCACTGTCCTGACGTCAGGACAGTGTTCAAATCTGGATCAGTCTGTATCAGATCCGTTGCAGCCCCTTTTTTAGAGATTTGGGTATGGAGGAAAATAGAGAGGGTTGTGTTTTCTGACACTTGGTGAGTTCCCTGGAACACCGGGGACACATATTCATGTATAAAAGACGTACAAAAGTGCATTTTGCATGATAGGTCCCCTTTAAGGTTTTTTGATGTGGCTTTTTTTAACAAATGTTGTATTTGAAGATTTTTCATGATTTTGCTTAATTCTTGCATCACAAATTCTACTTGATTTTATAATGAAGAGTTTTGACCAATTTGGTTTCCATGAGATTACGATGAAGCAAATCGTCTTAAATTCTGAACACAGCAGAATCCTCCAGAAATCATGACGATGTTCAACATCACTGTAATAAATGCTGTCATTTGCTATGTACCAAAAAAATAATAAAACTTCTTTAATAATCCATGAAACTCTGAGAGTGAGCTGATTTCAAAAGTGTTTCTCCTGGTTGGAAAATGATGTGTTTGCTTTGTTTCATGTGTGAGAACTAAACCTCAAGGCTTTAGTTCTAACAGGTTAGTATTGAAATCATCTCTGAGTCAAACAGGGCCGGCCCTTGGCATAGGCAGTATAGGTGAATGCTAAGGGCGCATCCATCCATGGGGGGGGCGCCGGAAATTGGGGGGAAGATACAAAATATGAATACTATTAACGATATTTGATAACAAAACAATTTCCCAATTTGGGATCAATAAAGTATATTATTATCCTATCTTAACAGAACTAGGCATACATAGCGTACAGCGCCCATAAACTATGGCAGGGGTCTGCAACCTTTTTGACCCAAAGAGACATTTTGCCCCCTTTTCCACCCATTATTTTGTCTGGTGCCGCGAAACATATCTGATAGCTTGATAGCCTATAACGTTGTATTGTTATATCATAGACAAAAACTACAGTTTGTTTGCATGTATTATGTATTACATTAAAGAAAACGGTTTACCTCTAATAATAAACAAATAACTCGTATAAGGAGAATAAAAAGAAATACACAGGCCTACTTTAAAATAAATGAAACACAGCACTTGGGGAGTCCTCTGCACATTTGAAGGAAATACAATTACAATGGGCCCACTTTGAACTAAATAAAAACCTACACACTGTGAAACAGCTCATGTGAGTTCAACTTGCAAATGAAAGTCCACCTGCTGCCTTGAAAAAGCAAATCAAGTCAACTTGAAGACAATCTTTGTTTCAACTCATCAATGCAAGTACATTTTGTTGATATGACTTAAAGGTTCTAGTTGTGTTAACATTGTTTTTTTAAGTTGTTTTAACTTTAAACTCAGAGTTGAAACAAATACCAATGTGACATTATTAGAGCAAGGAAACCTTATTTACCTCCTAGTCAAATAAACTCACATTTCAGTCTTATTATAACTCACACTTTCAAGTTCTACATTTATATAACTCATCATTTCAAGTTAAGAAGATTGTAATAATACATTTGTTTCTACTTAGATCTATTAGTTATATTGACTTCTGATTGCAAGTTTACATACATTTATAATAATTATTGCAGCAAATGTGTTAAGATATAACATTTATTTAAAACATGTTATACATCAACTGGAACACGGCATTTACTCGCTACAGGGTGTACTGAGGGTTTGTGACTCTGCACACTGGTTACAGAGAAAGCTACATCACACAGGGGACGGGTAAGAACAGAAAAGCATGACATGGGACCTTTAAATAAAAATGTTGGTTCATTAGGAAAGTTATTATCTCCCAAAGTATATACATTTAGACAATCAAACATTCAGTTCCGGAAAGCATAAGGGTTTACCACCTCTTTGCCCTCTTTTCTTTGTTTGGCCTGCTGACCTGACCTGACCTGCGCTGTACAAACTACAGATCCATCTCAAGGCTCAGCAGCCCTGCTGTCCCCCCATAAGGCTGAACCTGCAGCTGTTCTCCCAACTGAAGGAGGTGAGCAATGACATGCCACTTAACATATCTGAAGGGAGACTGGAATACAACATATATATATATCAAAACAAATATTTTTGGGGCCCAATGTGATATATTTTCATGGGGCCCAAAATCCCTGGCGGCACCCCTGTTTAGGATCACACTTTATCAATCCTTTTGATCGTTCAATCCGCACTTTAATCCAAGCATTGCGTCGTAACAAACATTTCTCTCTGCTCCATTCCGTTTCTTTTTATCTTGGCAGGCATCCAACATATATCCATATCCCGATCAGCTTTAATATCTTCCATCTGGCTTAAAAGTTCATCTCATCAATTGTATTAGTCCATTTACTCACTGTTCTTGTTGTCTTTTGTTTACTCGCGGCCCTCCGCATGGCTCATGGATCGTTGCGCAATCCACACTCTCTGTTCGCGGAGTCTCCTTCTTCCATTCACAAATATCCCAGCCGGGATTCCAGTCAGCGATGCGTCTTTGACATCAGTTATTCCAGCGGTCCGGAGTCTTTGACTATGTCGTGACCCATTCTTGTAGGATATTTAAAACTGTGCCACATTAACAGGGATCCGCTTCTTGACTCACACGTTAAAAACAGTCCAAATAAAACTCTGTAGGCGCTGATTTCTTTGCCTTCCTCTGGCGGATTTATTGACTTCTTCCATAAATTCAAACTAACAAATAAACAAAAATGATCAGTGTAACGTGAGGTCAAAGACTGTACCGATTCCCCGTTCCGTGCTGGAGACAATTTCCTGTGGCTCAGTCCCACCCCTTCCTTATAACAGCTGATTGATCACAATAATACATAAAGTTATTATTACTATTGCACAGATTAATTATTATTACATAGAGTATTGCTCAGATGAGTTATTATTACATAGAGTATTACTCAGATTAGTTATTATTATAGAATATTGATCAGATGAGTTATTATTACATAGAGTATTGCTCAGATTAGTTATTATTACATAGAGTATTGCTCAGATGAGTTATTATTACATAGAGTATTGATCAGATGAGTTATTATTACATAGAGTATTGATCAGATGAGTTATTATTACATAGAGTATTGCTCAGATTAATTATTATTACATAGAGTATTGCTCAGATTAATTATTATTTAAACTTTACTCGTCGTATTTTATATTTGATTATTCCGACAGTTTTCCTAAAATGTTGGAATTTGCTCAAATGTCTTAATCTCCATTATATTGTTCTCCTCCTCTCTCAGCAGAAATCTCTTACAAAAACCAAAGCGTCCATATTCATTCCTCTCTATATTCTGAAGCTTTCTACACACACACCGTTCACACACTCATTTATCAACAATTTATTGCAAAAAATGTGCAGAAAAAAACCTCTTTGAATTCAAACATAGCACAAACACAAATTATAAAGAAATCCAATTATAAATAAATCAACAAAAACTAAAGTGTGACTCCCAACCTGAACATGATTTCTGGTATATTAACTTTAATAAATAACAATGTAATACATGGACACATACAGGTCAATATCACCTTGCTATTGGTAGCTGAACTGTCAACACCCCAAAACATATTCTTAGATAGAAACACCTCATTTTGAGTTATTTAGACTTAATTAACAATTATAGTTTCATGTCTCGTTACATAAGAATAAAGCATATTTGTTAAGTGTTATTATGGGAGAATTACTATTCTTGTGGTACTGCTGCCTTATTAGGCCCATATTGAGCATATTAAGACTCATGTACAACAACTTCCTTACTTACAATAAATAATCACTAATTAGAGGGTTATTGAGGAAAAACTCTCAACTAATGGCTTATTACTTGTAGAATATGGTCATGTAGAATAAGGCATTAATAAGTGTTTTATAATGACTAACCCTTAGATGCATAAGTGGGTCTTTTTTGACCCGGTGAGGTGGTTTTCTTGAAGCATCTTTGTAATTAAAAATTGTTATCATTTCATATTCCAGCTATTCCTCAAAAAACATGTTTTGGATATCATGCCATTCACATTTTAAATTTAAATTTTAAGAAATTGTAGTTTTTGTATGACTACCCCAAGCTTCCATAAGTGGGTCAAAAATGACCCGCATGCATTTCCTATGGCATCCTATGGGAACCTTTGATTCTTATCACCTGTTGCTGTCAGGAATACATTCACTGTGGACCACACAGACTACATCACAAGTGACACCTCTCAGGAAGATTATTTTACACAGCAAGATCTGATACCTGTCAGTATAATAATAATAATAATAATAATACATTATATTTTTATAGGGCTTTTCAAGGACTCAAAATCGCTTTACAATATAAGGGAAGGTTAGGGTGGGGGGTATAGGACTATCAAACTTGATCAACCGGCATGGATTGATGGGGGGTGGGCTATGAGTAGACAAGAGGAGAAGAGATGAGTTTTGAAAAGGGACTGGAATACTGTGAGGGTCTCAGAATAGCGGAGATCTTTGCATCAATATGTAAAAAAAATGTCTAAAATGATAAATAGTGAAAAATTAAATATAAAATATTTCTAGTGTGAACCAAAATATAATACTAAATATTATGCAAGTGATTTTTCTTAACCAAAATGACAAACATGGCATAAAAACACATATTATTCTAATACGGGTCCTTTTTGACCCACTTATGGAAGAGTGTAGGGTCCAATCACTCGTAAGGGTTAATAAAGAGCCAATATACAGCTAATATGCATGTTAATTAACAACTAGTTGATGTCTGCAGGTTAGTTTTTCTACTTTTGTGTAGTTTTGCAGTAAAGTATAGCATTGAGTGAATGCACTGAGTCCCTGTGTTTACCTGCGCTCCATGCAGCCACCAGCTGGAGGAGCAGCATGGTGCCGGGTCAGAGACAGGACCGGGGGACAATCTGCATCAAAACAAGTCATTCAGAATCAGATCAAGATGCATCTCATCGTACATGTTATCACGTCTCTCTCTGAAAGCCTGAGTTAAAGTGTGCACTGCTAACATGTACAATCTTGCCAAGTATAGTTGTCTAATTTCTAGTCAGAATATGTAATTACACTTGATATAAGACTTAATTAATAACTGAAGTCTTGTTTTTAGACAAGGCATCTTAAGCATCTTTTAAAGTCAAAGTCTCTTAAAAACATCTTATTTTAGAGGAACATCTCCAGCTAACATCAGGAAACAGAAAATGTCTGAGCATTTCTGGCTTTTTTTGTTACAAATTCCCTAATTCTGGTCAAATATAGTTCAAAATGAGTTTTCCCAGCTAAATACAAGATGTAATTTATCTAATTATCCCATCTTTACTTCAAGAAATCTCACCAAGCCATTTTGTACTTGTTCTATTGGCAGGTTTGTTCACTTATTAAAAGAGAAAACACCTTGTTTTTATTATGTTTTGACTTGTTTTTGGAGCTGCATCTTTTACAGTGTGTCTGCACTTTCTGACATTATTCTGTTCATATTCTGGTATTATTTGTATTGTCGTTTCTGAATGTTCTTCTCTAAAGAATACTAATGGAAACTAATCCAAGCAGCATATAGTCAACTAAAAAATAAATCAGCCAGCCAACCATTTGTGGACCTTTTGTCGGTTGAACTATCGATGTGATGGATTTAGTAGAGAGAATAATGGATGCCCTTTCTTGCAATGTAAACAAAAGTGGAAAATAATTTGTATATTCAAACCAAATTTAAATGCTTCTTCCTGTGCTACGCCCTTTTACAATTTGTAAATTGGATGAGTACTTTTTTCCTCAATGGAGCTAACATTCAGACAAACCAACCTGTACACATAACCTCTTTTGTGGAGGTAACATTACTTTTAATTATTATATATATCCTTTAATATCTTTATCCCTCGCAGACCAAAAACCAGCAGCTCCACACAGTTCCAACAATTGGAAATACCAGGCAACCACATCGGTCTGAGTAATATTAAACGTTTGCACAAAGACTTGTTAAGCATTTAATTTGTGTTTAATGCAAATAGAGTTGGACTGAGGGACTCCATTATAGCACAGACAGGAAACCCTTCCCTCTCTGTGTGTTTATTTCATCTTCTCTCCTTTTGTTCTCCTCTTTAAAACACTCCTCTTCACACACATACACACTCACACAACCCCAATAATATCTCCCCTGCACCTTTGCTTAAACACGCACACATGCACAGTACATGGTATGTTGTGTTTCTCTGTTTTGCCCTAAAGAGGTCATTTTGGACGGCCTCGTCTCAACCGTCTCTTTCAAGACTGCAATACAACTCATGAAAGCATTCAATGTAGTAACTAATGGAATATAAGAGGTTTTCTCATTGGTTTTAAACATGTAAATAGATTTTGAGTACCTTTTTTAAATGCTAAACAAATGAATGTACTATGCCCCGCTTTACTTAAGAAATAAAAAGCAATGGGTTCTTCCATGGTCTATTTTTGTACAAATCGACATCATAGTTCTTCCCTGCTCCTTGCTGAGGTAACAATAGTTTTTGGTAACCCACATATGGCGCATCTCCACCATGGCGCGGAGCGCGGTTTAAGCGTGCTGTGTCGTGCCGGGCCCGTTTTTGGTTGCGCTTCCACTAGGCCTAGTTCCGGGCCCGGGGCTACTTTTTCACCTTTTTTCTGGCCCGACAAAATCGTGGTTCTATCGAGGCCAACAAGCGGGCCAACAACCGGGCGGAACATGCTAAACTAGTGACGACTGCTGATTGGTCAGAGAGAATCGTCACAATTCTCGCGCGAGTTAATCCCTAGCGTCGCATATATTAAGGGACGCTTGCAGCATTTTTGAAAACAGAGAAGCTAAAAGAAGAAATGGCAAAGAAAAGCACACCGTGGTCGATTGACGAAGTTCCTCCAGCTGATTGCAGATGATCAAATCCAGCGGGAGCTCGACGGCGCAACTCGCAACCTAAACGTTTTTCAGGAGGTCTCTGCACTGTGGTCCGAACGCAGATTCTCAAGGACTTTCCAGCAGTGTAGGGAAAAACTGAAAAAGTTGTAACAAGTAAGCAGCTAGTACAATTGTGTGTGACATCCTATTATATACATATATTTATATTCATTATCAACAGGCTGTACATAATGTAATTCACTTTCACAATCATTGTAAACATCTAGGGCATAACTGTCTTTAGTTCATCCTTACTGTTGTTCTGCTTATACATTTTATTCTTATATCCTTGTGTGACCTGTACCGGTCCTGTGTTTTTCATTCTTATTGCTAATTCTTATTGCTATAATTATCTTATCGTCATACAGGCAAGAGGAAACGAGGAGGAGACGAGCACCTAGCACAGCAGGAACGGCACCATGAACGGAACATGGCCCAGGTGGATCGGCACTGGCAGCTGACCATAGAGGCTGCTGCCCGGGCGAGGGAAGAGGAAATGGCCTTGAGAAGGGAGGAGAACGCTCAAACTCAGGCATTTAACCTAGCCTTCCTGCGCACTCTTGGCCAGGTTCTAGGGGGCAGCCGACGTGGCCCGTCTCCTCAGGAAGACGAACCACCTCTGTAATTTAATATTAATATTATTCAGTTTCATCTCTCTTGTTTTTGTTAATTTGTAAATGCAACATTTGTACTTTCTTGTTTATTTCTTATCTTTCCTTTTTTTTTTTTTTTTATAATGCCATGTCTTTTTATGCTGCTGCAATACAAACATTTTTTTATTTATTTATTTGTATTGTACAATGCCATGGCTTTTTTATGCTGCAACAAAAACACTTCCCAAATTGGGATTCAATAAAGTACTTCTCATCTTATCTCTTGTTGATAAATGCATCATCTGATTTCCTGCCATAATCTGATTAACAAACTGATTTTCGTGAGCATGTAAACAAAGTCACTGGGTTGCCACTCACACACAAACACACAGTTTTGGAATCCAATCATAAACTGAAATGAAATGTACACGTTTAATTAAAGGGCTTTAAATCAGCAGTACAAAAACACTGAGAATTGTGTCGTAGTCCAACGTTTAAAAAAAATTCAGATTCACATAATTTTGAGGCAGAAGTTATAGGCCTATATTTTTTCTAAATAATAATAAAAATAGGCTACTACAACTAATACCATTACTACTACTAATAACATGTATGTGGATATTTAAAAAACAAAGGAAGCCTACAATATCATTCTCAAAAACAATTGTAAAAATAGCCCAATTAAGATCTAGAACTGAAGATATAACCATTATACATGAATTTATAAAGCAATAAGAAACACCATCAGTTCGGAAAAAGCCCATAAGATAAAAGTTAATTTTAAGAAGAGATTTAAAGCAAGAAATTGAGTTTGCTAGCTTGAGGTCCTCCTCTAAAACATTATTTGGTAACTGACACATCATTACTTAAAGTCAAAGATTTCCTTTTATAAATAAACTGGAAGGGGGTATTTAGAAAAAAAACAGAAAGAGAAGGAGGATAAGAGATCATTTGTATTTATGTTTATAGTTTACTTTGATATTTGCTTAATTTATTAGAGAGATTTTCTTTTCATGATCTGATATTTTCTCAAATGTTCTTATTATGGGGCAGTACTTACTGGTGCTTGAATTTCAAATATTTACTAAATAGTCAATTCTAATAACATTTTTTTGTTTAAATCATTTGACAAACACATGTATGTGAAAGAGAAAAAAATATTTATTTATGTTCAATACAATGTAGTAATAATAAAAACAAAACAAAATGTCACTAGCCTTAATGGCCCACAATCTTTCAATTTCGTGTTTATAATTACAAACACAAGAAATGTATATCAACTTACTGAACCATGATGTTATGAACCAAAACATTCAAGTTTCCTGTATACAATGAATATTTAGCTATTCAGGTAGCGCATCAAACCCTCTCGTATTTCAGTGCCCTCCTCCTCTGCACCTTGTGCCACTGCTACCCCAGGCTCTGCTACTGCTGGTGCATCCCATTCATCATCATAGGCCTCTCCATGACTCTCACAGAGGTTATGCAGAGCACAGCATGTCACCACCATAGATTTGACAAGTTTCACATCACAGTCATTTCTTTTCATGAGGCAACGCCACCTTCCCTTCAGTCTACCAAAAGCGTTTTCGACCACTACCCGTGCTCTGCAAATTTTCTTGTTGTAGATCACATGTTCTGCTGCCAGCTGTCCATTGTCAGGGAACGTCTTTATGAGCCAGTTTTGCAAGGGATAGGCATTGTCTCCCAGGATGTAATAGCCAGCATTCACCCCACCAATGTTCCTGGTGCAAGGTGGAAAGTAGTTGCCACGACTGGCCAACTCCCACAATGAGGACAGCCTCAAAACCCGAGCGTCATGCAAGCTCCCAGGTATTCCTGCAAACACATTCCAGAAATGTCCCTTTCCATCTACAACTCCTTGAAGGATGATGGAGTGCCAGCCTTTACGGTTGAAATAGTCGCAGTGGTATTCCTGTGGTGCCAAGATGGGTAGGTGTGATCCATCAATAGCACCTACACACTGTGGGAGGCCCCACCTGTTCTCAGTGTAGTCGGCCATTTCTGCAAACTTCTCCCGGTCTGGTGAACGAATTAGTTCCGGTACTAACAACGTCTCTGCAGCAGCACAGAAGTCTTGCACACACCGGCACACAGTTGTGTTGCTCACTCCGAAAAGATGTCCAATGCTTCTGTGCTCTGAGCCGGTCGCAAGCTTCCACAGTGCGATGGCCACCCTCTTCTTTAGAGGTATACACTCGCGGAATGCTGTGTCCTGTCTCTCCATCGCTGGCCGCAGTTTGTTGCACAGGTAGACGTAGGTTTCCTCAGACATCCTGAAGTTCTCCACCCACTGAGTGTCTGTGAAAGATGGAACAATCACACCCCACCACTCGGTAGCTCGGTCGAGCATCCAAACACATGGTCTGCGGCGGCGACCTAACTTCTGAAATACACAAACAAAAGCATACATATTTTAATACGTAAAAGTGGTAGCTACAATTAATTAAATACTTGAAACACTTTGGTCGTATAGTGAGCGTGAAACACATTGCTAGTTAGCGAACGTTAGCTTACCGAGTATAGCGTTGTCGTTGAGTCGTCCTGGAGTAGTCTCTGCCGCGTTGTACGATTGCCATAAGTCTCCCGTCAGCTTCTTCTGTATTACGTCTTGCTATAAGCAGCCTTTTCCGAAACAAAGTTTTCCTTCTTGCTGTGATAAAAAACCACATACCAAGAAGCAAGGAAACGATGGCTTCCACATCCTCCATTGTTGTTGTGTGTTTTGTGAGTTGTGTCGCATTGAAGATGACGTCACGGCAGTTGTATGCAGCGTCGCTCCGCCCGCCAAAAAGCCGATCGCCCCGCCTACACTGCGTTACTATAGTAACTACCCCAGTTCCTAAACTGTAATGGAAGCGCAGCATTAAAGTGAGCCGGGCCTAACAAGGCCTAACAAAACCGTACTAAGTGCAATAACTTAACCTGTTCTACACCGCACCCCCGCGTCATCTGCAGGAAACAGCGTCTGAGGGCATCTTAATATTCAATAAACTATGAATGTTTTATATCCATGTAACGGGAAGAAACTCAGCTAACTGATATTTTTTTTTTTTTTTTCAAACAAAACCACAAAGCTAGCGCTGAGCCTATGAATTAGCCACGAGCGAAAAAATGCTAACGGCGTTTTGCACAGAAACTCACTCATAACACCCTTATTACTTATCGTAGCTGCACGTCCAACCCATCGATCTGATCGTGAGAAGACACAGAATCGATCGGTACATATACATCATCACTCCATGATAAGAACTCGCAAAGATATTAACAAGAACAGACATCAAAACATGTGGCGCTAGGTAGCTAGAAACGGCAAAATGGCTCACCTTTGTCGTTGTCTGGTCAAAAGTGGTCTTCAATGGCATTAAAACGATAAAAACGCTGCTGAAGTTAATCCATAGGTTAATCCAATGTGTCTGTGTCCCCTTTGAAATTATTTCTGATAATTCATAAGCAATAAACCTGCTTTTCCGTTTCCAGATGTCAGAGCGAGAGATAGGTTCGCTCTGATGCAAACCTGCATGCGCAAAGCCCCCACCTTTTTTTGTTAAGATGTGTGTGTATGTGGAAATTCCCCTTCGATTCTATTGGCTCTAACGGTCAGAAAGAGATGTCAATCACCAAAATCGACCAATGGGTTCCAGAGAAACGGTAAAAACGCCCATTTCCACCCAAATCACCTCAGAGGTGGAGTTTGTTTTGCTAAACCTCTCTAAAAAGGTCAAATGTCACTTGTTTTGCATCAATCTTGATACAGGGTACTTATTATATGTTGTACTTTGGATTCCTAAAGCTTTTAGTCTACCTTACCATCATCCAAGGGTAGTTTTCACTATAAGTAAAAAAGAATTTTTGGACGGACACTATAATTTACAGTTTTTTTACTATGTTCAATCTGAATTTTCTTTAAAATAAAAAACATCTATATTGATTCTGACTTTTCTACATCCAACCCACAGATGTATCATTACTTTGAGAGAAAGGATTATTAATTTAACCCTTTTAGAAGGGAAGATATGGTCATTTGTTCTGGGAATGTCATTTTCGAGCCTGAGACCTGAAAAACAGGCTTGGTGTAGAACAGACATGCATTGAAGGTACTAACATATCAGAGCCGGGTAGGACTTGTCTGCATGTTGTTGTGGTTTCCCCCCCCCCCCCCCACACTTTATGTTGAGCTGCAGCTGTGTTTCTCCTGCTCTCTGTTAGCGCTTCCAGCAAACAGACAATCTGTAAATGATTTTCTCTGAGGTGAAATGTTGAATTCTCACCTGCTCGTCAGTTGTCAGCAGCCTGGCCTTCAGAGAGACTTCTTCTTCTGTCCTCTGTCCTCTGTCCTCCGGGCGGAGATGCACTTTTGTCAGTCAAACGCCAGCTGATTGGGAAGATGTTTGCATAAGACGCACATCAGGGTCGGTGTGGAGGAGGAACACTGACGCCTGGAAACAGATTCATGCACACCTTCTTCTTTGGAAAGAAGAGAGTATTTGGGGAAAGAGAGGAACATTTGGTAGAGTTCAGTCGGTTCTGGAAAGTATGCAAGGACATTTTCTTAAAAATAACAATAATAAGGAAACTTTCTAAATAAAAACATCTTGGGAAAAGTCTGGGCATTATTATAAAAATATGGCCTCACTTGTCTTTGTAAGGTCGGAGATGTTTTTAGACGTGAAAAAGTACAAAAATAACGACAGAGTATTCCTACACTCTGGTACTTCTACTTTTACTGAAGTTCATGATCTGAGTACTTCTACTTTTACTGAAGTACAAGATCTGAGTACTTCTACTTTTACTCAAGTACAAGATCTGAGTATTTCTACTTTTACTCAAGTACAAGATCTGAGTACTTCAACTCAAGATCTGAGTACTTCTACTTTTACTCAAGTACAAGATCTGAGTATTTCTACTTTTACTCAAGTACAAGATCTGAGTACTTCAACTCAAGATCTGAGTACTTCTACTTTTACTCAAGTACATGATCTGAGTACTTCTACTTTTACTCAAGTACATGATCTGAGTACTTCTACTTTTACTCAAGTACAAGATCTGAGTACTTCTACTTTTACTCAAGTACAAGATCTGAGTACTTCAACTTTTACTCAAGATCTGAGTACTTCTACTTTTACTCAAGTACATGATCTGAGTACTTCTACTTTTACTCAAGTACAAGATCTGAGTACTTCTACTTTTACTCAAGTACAAGATCTGAGTACTTCAACTTTTACTCAAGATCTGAGTACTTCTACTTTTACTCAAGTACATGATCTGAGTACTTCTACTTTTACTCAAGTACATAATCTGAGTACTTCTACTTTTACTCAAGTACAAGATCTGAGTACTTCTACCCTCTCTGACTGAAGTGTACATTTAATATACTTTAATGGAGTATTACAATTTTAAGCTTCTTTAATCTTCCACTCCTTTTCAGGTCAGACAGACATATAGTGTTTGTCTCCACTACATTCATTTGTCAGCTAGAGGTACTAACTACGCCTAACACCTAATAAATGATGATATGTTGATAAAGATGAAGTTAAGCTTGAATCCCAAAAACACTTTGATTCTGTGGGGGTCTTTCTTTTGTCTTAGGTAATATTATAATGTGTTTAACTGAGTCGCAAATGTTGCACAGTCGACATGCGGTCCTAATATGGTCTTATCAAAGTTAAAAATAATCATACAAAAAACATGCAGAAAACCTCATCTCACACACACACACACACACACACACACACACACACACACACACACACACACACACACACACACACACACACACACACACACACACACCACACACACACACACACACACACACACACACACACACACACACACACACACACACACACACACACACACACACACACACACACACACACACACACACACACACACACACACACACACACACACACACCAGTAGATCCGTCCCTGGAGGTGTGGCCAGCTTTAGATTGCTGTGCTTGCTATCCAGATTGAAAGTGTACAGTGACATATTGAAATAACAACATTTGGACATTAGTGTTTATTTTGAAGGATTAGTCACTTGTTTACCGGTGTTGTTCTTTCTTCTGCTGGCTTGACAAAGCTGAGACTCTTGCAGCCACTCAGATAAACAGTTTCGATATTAGGACACCCCCTCCTGGCAACTCAGTATATGGTAGGCCTGTAAAACTAAATGTTAACTGCTATTACAGGTGGTTATACAGATGTCCGTAGGCAGAGCTTAAAAGCAGAAGCAGAAGAAGAAGAAGAAGAAGAAGAAGAAGATGAACCTTTATTAATCCCCCTAGGGCCTAGGGGGAAATTCAGTGTTTCACTCTGGCTTGTATTTTATGCACATGCAACACTCACAGTTATACACACATTACAGAATACACATGCTGGAGAGGGCCAGAGCGAAGAGGCTGCCAGTCTAGCCGGCGCCGGGGAGCAGTTGGGGGTTCGGTGCCTTGCTCAAGGGCACCTCGGCAGGGCCCAGGAGGTGAACTGGCACCTCTCTAGCTACCAGTCCACTCCGTGTTTTTTTTGGTCGATCGGGACTCGAACCGGAAGCGCTTTATATTCAGACTTATACTATATACTAAAACTAATATATACTTTTATATAACAATTGTTGTCAGTAAATTATGTGTTGTGCACAGCTCTTCACAATATTTACACCAATACTACTACATCTAGAGATGGAAGAAGTGCTCACATTATTTACTCAAGTAAAAGTAATACTAAAATGTAAAAATACTCAGTTACAAGTAAACGTACTGCATTTAAAGTTGTACTTAAAGGTGGGGTAGGTGAGACGAGCACCAAGCACAGCAGGAACGGCACCATGAACGGAACATGGCCCAGGTGGATCGGCACTGGCAGCTGACCATAGAGGCTGCTGCCCGGGCGAGGGAAGAGGAAATGGCCTTGAGAAGGGAGGAGAACGCTCAAACTCAGGCATTTAACCTAGCCTTCCTGCGCACTCTTGGCCAGGTTCTAGGGGGCAGCCGACGTGGCCCGTCTCCTCAGGAAGACGAACCACCTCTGTAATTTAATATTAATATTATTCAGTTTCATCTCTCTTGTTTTTGTTAATTTGTAAATGCAACATTTGTACTTTCTTGTTTATTTCTTATCTTTCCTTTTTTTTTTTTTATAATGCCATGTCTTTTTATGCTGCTGCAATACAAACATTTATTTATTTATTTATTTGTATTGTACAATGCCATGCCTTTTTATGGTGGGGTAGGTAAGTTTGAGAATCCGGCTCGAGATACACTTTTTGTTATATTCCATGGAATGCTCTTAACATCCCGATAGCAATGAATATCTTAAGTGCTTTGACAAAAAATCCATAAAAAAATGTCATCTGTGGAAGCCGTAATAATGTAAAAAGCACGACCAATCATTTTAGCCGGCCCGGCTAAAATAACTGGATGGCCTACCTGCCTGTCAGCCTTCCATCTGTGCACAAACTTATCTCGTGCCCTCATTGGTCATGTGCGCGTTCGTGTGTGTTGGAGGAGGGGCTCTGTAAGGAAGTGGCAGATTTTTTCCGGTTGTGTATTTTCAAATTCTAGCTCACTCGAGCTGGTTTCTCCAAAATTACCTACCCCACCTTTAAGTAAAAAGTATTAGCATTAAAAAAATACTCTAATATTTTGTATTAATTACCTAAATCTGCAAAGTAGCTAACTAAATATCTAAAAAAAACGTATAAAGTAGCATAATGTGAAAATACTCAAGTTCAACAGGTTGAACATTTTTACGTCCTTTGCAAGATCACCATACAAATGACATATAATGGTTATGTTGTACCAAAATGAAGGTCAGTTTTAATGTGACCACTAAAGACAAAGTAAGTAATTAGAAATGCACCTCCCCCATCCCCCAATATGAGAGAGATGTCGTCACAGGTCATCAGAGAGATTGTCTTTTCCTGGTGACCTACATAGTTTCCTGATTTACTTATAATAGTCATTGTCAAGGGAGTGAGCAGGAAGTGTTACAGCACGGTCCATTTGTTCATATGAGACCATTCTTGCAGTAAATGTATATAGCCTAAATATTAGACGGACTTAATGTTTAACATTAATTAGAACTTTGAAGGAAACCTTTAGAAACTACAACAGTATGTTCACCTTCCACAAGTGTTTTCGCACTACTAGCAATAATGGACTAAAATGTAGGCTTTTACTGTAGGTTATAACATTTTACAACTATATTTTTGCAAATGTAAAGCAATGCAATGAGATGTAAAACAAATATTTTGTAATAAGTGTGAATGATCATCATTGTCTCCTCTGTTTACATCTACTTATCTTTACATGTGAATATATAGCTTAATTAATGTGAATATCCAGGTCATACACAGTAAAGTACTGGGAGGGGATTCGTTTTTTTTGTCACATCTGATCGCTTGTTAATTATTAAAATGGTGAACAAGGGGGCTTCATCAATAAGGTTTAAGAAGTTTCATTAAGTCTAATCGATCGATTTTAACTGGGTACGTCCTAGTTAAATACACAAATGTTATTCATTTAAGCTGTGCCATTCATACATTTAAATGTTCATGGTCCAAAAAAGAGATTTGGATATATCTTGGGACAAAAGAAAAAAAAGCAATTTAAATCGTTAGACTGTGCTCCCAATTAAGTTACATTACATTTTCTTACCTAAAAGTTACTTGTTTATTTATGACAAGTTTAGTTGGCCTACCTGCAGTGCTTGAAGAAGTATTCAGATGCTTTACTTGATTAAAAATACCAATACATTATTCTCAAAATACTCAAAAGTCCTGCATTCAAAATCTTACTTAAGTAAAAAAGTATTATCATCACAAAGTAATTAAAATATAAAAAGTAAAAGCGATTATTGTGCAGAAGAATTGCCTTTATGTGTGTATATAATTACATTTATAATATATGTGACCTTCTAGATAATATTGTGGCATCAAGTAGCATGTTACTGTTGTAGACAAACAAAGTTCTGATAATAATTTGACTCTTCTGTGACCTAAAGAGTAAGACCACTAGTTTAATCTTTAGAGATGCATTTTTGTTCAAAGTAGCTAACGCTGTTAAATAAATGTAGAGGAATCAAATAACATTATTTCCCTTTTAAATGTGGTGGAGTAGAAGTATAAAGTAGCATACAATAGAAATACTGAAGTAAAGTACTGTACAAGTACCTCAAAATTATACTTGAGTACAGTACTTTAGTAAATATCATATCACTGGCTAAGACTATCGCAATATTGGGAAAAGCCAGACACATTCTGGACTACAACTCATTGTATACTCTATATATAACACACTCATATTGCCATATCTGATTTACTGTGTGGAGATTTGGGGAAACACGTACAAAACCAACCTACAGCCGTTATGCACATTACAAAAAAGGGCTATAAGAGTTATCAATAATGTTGGATATCTTGAACACACTAATGTATTATTTTTGAAGTCACACATATTGAAGTTCACTGATCTGGTTAAATTTAAAACGGCACAAATCATGTACAGAGCAAGACATAATCTACTTCCTAGGAAATTAAAAACACTGTTCATAGACAGAGAGGGTGGGTATCATTTGAGAGGAAATCTACATTTTAAACAACTCAAGGTCAGAACAACTCTGAGAAGTATGAGTATAACAATCTGTGGGGTGATTTTATGGAATGGTTTGGAGCAGGAGTTAAAACAAAGCACAAGCATAATTCAGTTTAAAAGGATGTACAGAAACACTTTTTGGGAAAACTATGAGAAGGAGAGAGGTGATTGAAGATGAGAAATTGTATATGTATGTATACATGTAAGTAGGAATAACTTGCATAATGATTTAAAGGACATCATTGATCAAGTAAGGGGTGGGAATGAATAAGCATTTGCTTCCTCCTGCTCCCTTTCGGACACATATGATTGATTATTATTATTAATATGAAGACTTTTTTTTGTTGAATATATAAATATTATCATGAATGTGGATAAATACTGTATTTTAACAATACGGTATTCTGTTTTTCACATTTGTTATTTTGTTATTTTTTAAATCTGTTCGAAATAAAGATTGAAATGAAATGTACTTAGTTAATGTATTCACCTATGTAGCTGTGTCTGTTAGATGTCTGTACAATTGAAGAGTTGTTGTGATACAAGTGTAACTGTGTATCGCCATTGTAAACATGGCCCTGCTAAATGTTCTTGGTAATTTCCAACCTTGACCAACATTCACAAACAATAATGCATTTAAAAAATAAAAATAAAAGATTATTTAAGGAAACTCAAACTCAAAAAGCCAACTAACGTATTTAAAAAACATGTTTGCAGTTTCCTACCTGCTGTGGGTTTTTCCAGCCAATCGACACAAGATGGCGGCAGCAGGTAAAGACAAACCTGCTATTCTAGCCACGAAGAAGAAATCGACTACTGGGCGACAGGCGGAAACGTAGAAGAAGAGAGGACTAAACATAAACATGAGCAGAGTCTCACCGTGACCGTGAAACAAATAGGAAAATGCTGTAGCCTACCGTTAAACATTGATATACGTGTATCCTGTTTGGTGACACACAACGTAGTGTAATGCTGTTTGTTACTGTGTTTGTTTATTTAAAGAAATGTTGCGGCTTCTCCCCTTCATCAGCTGTGTGCACAACGTGTCCAGTCGGATCATAACAGGGAGAGTTTCTCCCAGTGTCTCTCTACTTCTCAGGCCAAACCCTGCCGGACTGCCATGTGTTTTGGCAGCAGGTAAAAAGGACCTGATAGACCTACCTGTCCTGAATGAAGATGAGTTTGAAGAGCAGTTTGTGAGAGGATCTGGACCCGGAGGACAGGCTACAAACAAAACCAGCAACTGTGTGGTGCTCAAACACATCCCCACTGGCACTGTTGTGAAGGTAAATCTTGTTTTTATTAATCCTGTCATCACTAGTATTTATCACTATTCCAAAAAGGAAATTGTTTACCCAAATAAGAGTTATCTAAACGATGAGAATCTCAGTTGACTAATACATCTATTGTAATAGTCATTAATGTTTTTGATCCTATGGTTCTGCTATGCCAAACATTTTAGTTTATCCAGAATATTTTACATTGTGTATTATTTGTGTTTATATGTATTTTCTACTGTTTATAAGCTATTTGCTGTTTATTGTTTTTATTTTATTATGTTTATACTTTATTCCACCTTTTAAATGTGTTAATGTTTGAACAATGCTGCTGTAACAAAATAATTTCCCTATGGGGTCAATAAAGTATCTATCTATTTATCTTTCTAAGTCTAACATAGAGGCCCACGCAGTCAATTTTCTGGTGCTCTTTCGTCATAGTATGCTCTTCTACAGATGTTGATTGTAATGGAAGTTGAAGATAATGTTAAATTATAAGGACTTTCTGTCCATGTTCAGGTTATATGCAGGAATCCTGAAGTCAGATGTAATACCTTTTTTAAGACCTTTTTTAAGACCCTTTCCATACATTTTTAGACCTCATCGCCACTTCGAGTTTTAACCAGTACATTGGCGACACACTTTACCTCACATTTACTATATACAGTATTGATTGTCCTTCCTCCTTATCTTCCAACCATTTGGACGCAAACTTGCATTTCCTCATAACTATGTTGTTTAACAACCGTCGTAAACTGGCCTTCACGCGCTATCAAGCAGTGAGCGTGCAATGTCCTGTTCAGATGACGTCAAATCCAACGGGATGCCATAAATAGACTCCACAGAATCACACTACACACCTACGCAATCATTACATTCAGGCAAACTTAAGAATACAACCTCTTTGGACAATTCATATACTTATTGAAAACAAGCTACAAAATGTAATACCTTGGAAAATGCCGTTTAATACTTTTTAATAGCCTTCATTTTCGCTAAATTGATTGATCAACTTTTAATACTTTTTAAGACCCCGCGGACACTCTGATGTTGGCTTAAAAGTGGAAATTCACAGTGAAGTCTTTTTTAGTTGTGCCTTTCCTGAAAAATAAAATAAAATCATGATGCATGAAAGCCCCAGAATAGCTACTGATTCAGCCTTAAGTTGGTGTTTTAATTACAATGTTAATTTAATTATTGTACCATTTCCCCTGCAGTGCCATCAAACCAGATCTGTGGATACAAATCGAAAGCGTGCTCGGGAAATAATGCGACTGAAGCTGGATGTTGTTTTTAAAGGAGACCTCAGTGAAGTTGTTGTAAAGAAGAAAGAGTCTGAGCTGAGGAAAAAAGAGAAGAGAAAGAAGGCAAATGAGAACCTGGAGAGAAAAAGACTCTTTAAAGAAGGGCTTGCTGCAGACTCCAAACCTGGAGAGGACACCGTTTAAAAATGTTTGTGTGGAATATAAAATCAATACTTGTAAGGTTCTTTGCTATGCTTACAAAGACTGAATAACAAAACCTGGAAAGTCACTGTTAGCTGCTCTAAATCACGTTGGCCTTTTGGTGTAAAGCAAATGGGGGGGAAAAGAATAAAGAAACCAAATATAGTAAAACATGTTGGCTCTGTGTTGTACTTCTGTCAATGCTTGAAAATAAAAATAAAAACATGAATTGGGACATAAAACAACATAAAAGATCAAAGGACTAATATTTGTATTTTGTTTATACTCTAATCATTCTCTGTGCTTAAGTAACATCTTGTGAAGTTTACATTGTTCTGATTTTAATAATGAAAAAGCATGAACAAACATATTGGTGCAGAAGAACAAGAATATTAATTAAAAATAATTATAAACAAAATATATAATTGGGATAGATACACTTAACAATCCAAAATATAATAAATATTATTTGATGAGTTCACCATACAGTCGTTATTCTTTTAAGTTTACATTTGAAATGAACCTACCCTCTATGTAATATTGATCATATCAAATCATTAGGTTTACAAATAATTCAGTGTTATATTTATCATGTTAGAATTACTACGTTTTTTACTCAAAATTTGAACACGTCCAAATAGTCAAGTGTATACAATAGTAAAATACAGTGGTTAAGGGGGAGGTTCATTATTTTAAAAAATACACTTGAGACGTTGACGGGGTGACGAGCAGAGCTGCAGCCAATGAGAACTACTTTATTACTTGTTTACTCCCCCCGGACCAATTGGCCAATGAGAGAGGCAGTACAGTTTTTTTTAAATCCCCCACGCGCTCACGCTCTACTTCGCTCACAGTAGTTGTATGGAATTTGTATTGCAGAAGCATTGAGCTAAGCACAGTGAATAGCCCGTGGACACCGAGGGCAACATTAAATAGACTCCTCATTTTTTAAAACTTTTATCCTGACACGGACATGGCAAAAGGTAAACTTTTTTATGTGTTTTTTTTTGTTTCATTCATTGTTGCATGTCACACAAGCTTCAGTAGTTAATGTGTAGCCAATGCTACCAAGCGTAAATTACGGGCAACTTTTCAAATACATGCAGCTGGTGTTTATTAATTGTCGGCTTTCGTGAAATGTAGGATAAAATAGACCGCTGTGTTTACGTTTATTCGTTTCCATGTTTTTAAAGGGAAGCAAGGTGTGCTGAGGACCGACAAAAAGACCGAGAACACTGTTGAAAATAAAGTCCCTTCTCGGGGGAAGACAAAGGAAAACAAACCGGCAACAAACAAGGTATGTGTTGTGTTCACCAACCAAAATAAGAATGGCTTTTTCTCACTTTTTGTGCTAACCCATCAAGCTACGGTCACAGAGGGCCCTGCCTCACCTTTCGTTGTTGGACTTTAGCATTTCCGCCGAAATCCACACCAAACTGTTCACCGCCCCTTATATCCCAATCATAGGTTCAGATGTAGTAAGAAACTGTTCCGTTGTACTCTATTGCTATTGGCTTAGGGTGCCTAGCCACAACTGTTTCTCCATTTTATGCTGCTTTCTTCTTCTTTTCCACTACATGCTCAGAGGCAAATATTGCACTGTTTTACCTCCCACTACATGTATGTTAAAGATTTGGTTTCTAGTAGTTACTTTGCCAATTTTGTTCGGTGTATATATGTATAGTAATTAAATCAAGCCCAGTCTTTACAAGCTGCAACTTAAAAGTGTTGTACATACAGAGGCATCAATCATGATCCAATAATATAATGTACTAAGGGATGAGATGTTCAAATCCAGGACTTTTACTTGTAACAGTTTTTTACACTGTAATATTGCGATTCTCCACAGCTGTTTGTCATTTGCTTAATAAGCAGCACATACACTAACCGTACAAAGTTGTTACTATTGAGTTGGCAGGCAGAGCGGTGAAGTCTTCAACGTCTCATATCCTGTACATTTGCTTATCTACAGTATAACAAAACACCTTGTACGTGTGAGACGCAGCACATACTTTAATTGTTATTAATAATAATGACATTATTTTGAAGCTCAGCTGATGTAGTTAATTTAACACGCTAGTGCTGCTTACATGTAAACTAACATAATGTAGTTGTACATCAACATGCTTCTCAAAACATGAGCTATAATGATAAAGAGTGTAGAACGGGTAATTTTTTTGTACAGGGAAAATCTGATACTGTTACAACCCTCTTGAATTCACGTGCATGCTAGGTTCAGATATGAAGAGTTATAAACACAGCTTCACAAAATGTCCTTTTTTTGCATCTAGTCAGATTTAGCTGAACATTCACATCACCTCACATGTTTACTCCTGTGACTGATACAGGGTCTGTCCTTTTTTTAATTTAAATAACGGTAAACAACATTTCTTTGTGCAGACTAGCGTAGGTGAAGTACAAACCAATTTCCTGAGCGTACGGAGTCCAAGCAAACCCAGATCCCCTCTGAGCGACAGCTCGAGCATGCTGATCCAGGAGGGAAATGACTGTGGAGCCAGCCACCCCGACGTGCCCAAGTTAAAAAAAGGTGAGCAACAAATCAACTTCAAGAAAAGGATTGAATCAAATAATATGTAATGCTGTTTGTTCTTTTCTAATACATGCAATCTCCCATTTAACTTAATGTTAACTCCTGTGTTACCTTGGATGGTCAGCAGCTCCACGTGTCCAACAGAAATACTTCCTGTGTATGTGAAGGGCAGCAGTGTTCACTGACCCACTGTCTTATGACTTAACGTAGCCATTTTGTTTTTAAAGGAGCTTCACTCTCTTGATTGAGGCCAAATGTTGAGGACCGCTGTCAATTATATTCTTCTCCGTCCTCATTTTAGAAGTGCCTAATGAAATAAAATCGGAGAGTTGTGAGTCCAAAGAACAGAAGCCTGAAATGGGTTGTAAGAGTCACGGGATCAAAGAGCAAGCCACTGACCAACTTGAGAAAAAAAAGTCAACGGCACACACCAATGGCAGATCTGCAGCCGAGATCAAGGTTCTAGCCGCCAAACCTCGGAGTAAAACCGGTCGCAAACCAGCAAAAAAGTGAGTGCAGAAAGACAACATTTTAGGCATCATTAAAAAAGAAAAAATTCGTGCACAATCGAATTTGTATTTAATTCCTCTCTTTTCAGGTCTGAAAATCAAGCTCCTCAAAACAGGAAGGTCACAGACTATTATCCGATCAGACGGAGTAACAGAAAAACGAAATCCGAGATAAAGGTCTGTTTGTAAAGTGCTGTACGTTGTATATTTGTTAGTGAATAGAATAAATACTTTTCCACCAAGATAATACATTTACATTTTGTTACTACAGTAAAGATATCAATTTGAATTATGCATCACTTTATCGCTTTCCCTAGCAGAAAGTCTGACTTTGACTCCATTCCTCAAATTGTCAACAGAGTGAAGAACACAAACACCTTGATCACCTGATAAAGAATGACATTGAAGACGGATTGCAGGTACAGTTCAATAGTTTAAATGTCTTTTATATGTAATTTTGAAGACCGTCCTTGACCTACATTGCTCCCATTGTATTTATTGATGTCTGTAACGTAGTGGTAGTACCTGTGCATTGAAGTATTTTCCATGCATCGGTTATATTTGTGACATATTTAATTTTCTCCTAATCATATTCTTTGTATTCTAAGCACTCAGTAAATAGTACTTTTTAGTTGCTAGTTTTGACAAATCCTACACTGCAATGTGATTAAGAGTTTGACAAAGTGTTGCTTGTGAATGTTGACAGATCAAACACATAGAAGGAAAAGGAAGAGGGATATTTGCTGCCACGGGCTTCAAAAAGGCCGAGTTTATCGTGGAGTACCACGGAGACCTGTTGGGGATAGCCGCGGCTAAAGAACGAGAGGCCAAGTACGCTCTGGATCCCCAAAAAGGCTGTTACATGTACTACTTCCAGTATCATACCAAAACCTACTGGTGAGTCCAAATCATCACTTTGAAATATAATTGTCATGTGGCTTTACATTTATTTTATTTATTATCTTTTTTATTTTATCTAGTTAAAATTGCATTGCATAACTATATTATGCCCATGTTCCCTGTGTCTCTGTATTTGCTGGCTATCACATTTAAGGTGATTAACCACACAATAATAATCTTAAAATAAAGAAAATAATTATAGGCCTACACTCAGTAAATTGAGTCTATGAAAAAATTACTTTATTATAACTTGTTATCATTTACATGCTTTGGCATTAGCTTTTTATGGACACAAGTGGGCTACCGTATTATTTGAGAAGAGTTTATCTCCAATGACTTTGGATACGAATGGGGCGGATGTTTGGTTGTCTCCGTATATTAGTTATTTTAACAGTCCCCTAGTTAATAAATATGATTCCTAGGTGTTAAAGGTCACCTATTATGCAAAATCCACTTCTTCATGTCTCTTCTACATCAACATGTGTCCCCTCTGTGTAAAGAGACTCTGAAAGTTTCAGGAAAAAAGATTCTCTCTCTTTTTGTCCTGATCCATTTATATAAAAACCTGTCTGGAAATGAGCTGATCAGATTTTGGCCACTTTATGATGTCATAACGATGTTTTGGCTTGTGTAACCATTAGCCAATCACCAACCAAGGTAACCCCCCCCCCCCCCCCCCCCCCTCCTTATCACCTGAATCTCCTCCTAGAGCACCATTGTGTTCTTTTTAACCAAATATCTCTCAGAGGGGCGTGGGGAGTGGCTCCTTATTGTCATCTCAGGGGACTCAAACTCATGGCCCGGGGGCCAAATCCGGCCCGCGACTTCATTTTATGTGGCCCCGCAAGAGCTTGCAAAGAATATAATACGTTTATTATACGGTTACATGCCACTTTACAGAAGCAGGTTGCCCATAAACTACATGTCCCACAATGCATCTCGTTTTGTGGCATGCGCACTGAAGAGACTTATTTGCCCTGGACTTCTGCTTTCAGACGTAGTTAATTACTAAGTTATTATCCTATCCGATAATAATCCAATTCAGAGGCAATAATGTAATATAATACATTATTTTATATATATATTATATATTTATATAGTTACAACCGGCCCTTTGAGTGCAACCTTTATGCGAATGTGGCCCGCGATGAAATTGAGTTTGACACCCCTGATCTAAAGTAACAGACAGAGAATCAGCACTTTTGAAACAGAGGGGATTATGGGATGCTGCAATGATCTGTTTGGTATTTCAGACAAACACTTCAGAGACATGTTTCGTATAATAATAATAATAAATTCGATTTATAAAGCACCTTTCATTGCTCACAGCAATCCCAAGGGGCTATATCTGAGACCTATAATATATGAATGAAAAACAGTATAATAGGAGACCTTCCCCTAGTAAATACATGTGATTCCTAGGTGTTAAGATTGCAGTAAGGTCAACAGAGGCACATTTCTTAACTTCTTGATCTGTATTTGTTGACGCTCCACAGTGTGGACGCTACAGAGGAAACGGGCCGCCTGGGAAGACTCATCAACCACAGTAAGAATGGAAACTGCCAGACGAGGCTTCATGCCATCGATGAAAGACCTCATCTGATCCTGGTGGCGTCCAGAGAGATCAAGGCAGAGGAGGAGCTGCTGTACGACTACGGGGACCGGAGCAAAGCCTCAGTGTCGGCTCACCCATGGCTCAAATACTGAACCCTTCAACACATGTGTTCATATTTCAGATGACTTGGTGCTCTCTGCGGTCCTGTTGGGCTTTATGTGATGCTTTAGATCAGCAGCAGTCCAAATGTTTTTATAAATATACAAAATGTTTTTGTTTTTTAAATGAGGGCTAATGAATCAACAAGTGGATTTTTGTCAGTGTTTTATCATGCTTTTATTTTTGTAATGTATTTGTAGCAAACTGATGCAAGCTTGAAGTGTATTTCTCCTGGATACGTAGTGTTTTACACTATCAATGGGGTTTTCTTTTAGAAATGAATATATCCGACAATTCAGTTTCACTTTTGTAAATTGTTACCTGTGCTGTGAATGAAGGAATAAAACCCTGTTGAGTTTGTATTCCTGCTGTGGTGCTGTTGGTGGTAAAGAAGGCATATTCATGAAATACTGTGCTCTTTAAAAGACACCCTTTTCCACTTATTTTGGGCCTTTTGACCCGTATCTGGTACTTGTCTGTGTGGAAATGTGGGGGCAGTAGTTAGGTAGTATATGCACCATAGACTGTTTGTGTAACCTATATGCTATCAGGCTGCCCAATATTCAGTCAGTGAGGATAAAGAAGTTGGTCGATATGTTGTGAGTGCACGTGATGAATTTCAACAATGTTTCTTTTGTTTGCCAGTGCTGCACACTTTACTAAATTAACAATCTATTTTGTTTTACATTACAATGAGATGCCCACAGCTTTATAGAGAAAAAGTATGACAACTTTTTATGGTATCTGGGTTTTGAAGACTTGATTGAATAAAAGTTTTGTTCATCTTTGCTCTCCATTGTGCTGTTAATCCAAAGTAACATCTCAGGAAAGTCTTGATTCTTGAATATGACTTTTTAGTTTACATCTGTCTAAGATTGGTCTATTTAGACATGAAAGCAGAACCTGTATCGATGTGAAAAACACTTTTATTATTTAATACCAGAGAAACATAACAAATTGAACCAAACTATTCTTATGATTGTCGAGGGTTGAGGCCCACTTTCGTTTATTTGACAGTTGAGAACAAATATTGTTACATTACAAGACCATGAGGCCCGTTGTAGAATTAATTTAGATTTATAAAACATTACATTCTCAATCCTATAAATAACTTTGTTTTGAGTTAATTATTTAGCATAATTTCCAACATGAATTGGATAATACTTTCCAGTTTGACTTCATATCAGGAAAACTTTCCACATAATATATATTTCTACTCTCTATTTGACTATAAACCGTCTTAGGTAGAAATGACCAGTACATAATACAGTGCTTGTTTGAAAATAGTACAAAATTATCAATATAAAAGTGGTCAACTAATGAGAAAACTGCAGACAAATCCTGTTTGTCTTCTACATCGTCAGCTCTTATGGAAGGTTTTCCTTATTTTCGCCTGAATGAAAACCTAAAGACAGAAAAGGGTGAGGGTTAGTTTAGGACGTTTGTTCCTGAGCTTGGTGGAGGGGACAAAAGCAACATAAATAATAAAGCAACCCAGAGCGAGAAGGCTACACTGAGTCATGGCAGACTGTAATTACTGACAGCTGCAGTAGTTTGGCAGACATTCTGCTATTTTCCAACCTTTTCTCTTTCAGCCCTCAGACACTTCCTCCGCATCAGCAGGAACTCATTCGGTCACAAGTATCTCATTAGGAGACAGGAGACGGGCTGTGAGAACGATCTCTCTGCGAGCTTCAACATCATGTGGCTGCTGAGGACATTTCTCCTGAAACCTTGCCATGTGTAGTAAACTGCTTAAAGGTCACCTATTATGCAAAATCCACTTCTTCACGTCTCTTCTACATAAACATGTGTCCCCTCTGTGTAAAGAGACTCTGAAAGTTTCAGGAAAAAAGATTCTCTCTCTTTTTGTCCTGATCCATTTATATAAAAACTTGTCTGAAAATGAGCTGATCAGATTTTGACCACTTTATGATGTCATAACGATTTTTTGTGTAACCATTAGCCAATCACCAACCAAGGTAACCCCCCCCCCCCCCCCCCCCCCCCCCCCCCCCCCCCCCCCCCACACCTTATCACCTGACTCTCCTCCTAGAGCACCAATAGGCGTGTTCACACCGCAGTACTTTTCCCACTTTAGTTCCGATATAGTTCCGAAATGTCGCGTTCACACCAAAAAGAGCCGGAACTAAAATTAGTTCATGAGAACCTTTTTACCCCCTTTTCCGTCAGTTTTCCGTCCCTGCTAGAGAGCAGGTACTTTCGTGGGAGAAAAAGGTTCCTATGTCTGATTGGCTGGGCGGAATGCAAACCACGCCCCGTAAAACTCCCAAAAGGTTTTGTGAAGCCGCCATTTTATTATCCTCACATTAGCATTATTAGCATTAGCCCAGCGCAGAAACGCAGAGAGACTAACTTATGGCAACACAAAAGAAAACATGGGAGCGGTGGAGATGAGGAGGTGTCGGCGTTCTGGCGATTTACTCGGAAGGCTTCAGTAGAAGCTGCTGGGAGTGCCAGCAGCTTCTACTGAAGACAGTCCCCAACTCCGGGGACTTCCGGCCGGGGACTTCGGGTGGCAGTATACGCCGTGAAGTTGTTTGCGGCCTGCCAGTAAACCCAAAGCAGAAGAAGAAGAAGTGACGTCAGCGGCTTCATTTGCCTAATCCTTCCCCAGGAACTTATTCCGGTGTGAACGCGATCTGTACTTAGTTCATGAGAACTAAAGAGTTCTGATGAACTAAGTTCTCATTAACCTTTGTGGGAAAAGTACTGCGGTGTGAAAGCGCCTCTTGTGTTCTTTTTAACCAAATCTCTCTCAGAGGGGCGTGGGGAGTGGCTCCTTATTTTCATCTAAAGTAACAGACAGAGAATCAGCACTTTTGAAACAGGGCTGAAACAGAGGGGATTATGGGATGCTGCAATGATCTGTTTGGTGTTTGGAGCCAAACACTTCAGAGACATGTTTTGTACATATCTGAGACCTATAATATATATGATGAAAAACAGTATAATAGGGGACCTTTAAAATAAGTGTTACTTGGTGGTACTTCTTTCAAATGACTTACTAGAGACATTATTAGAGACAACAATGAATGAACCTTTGGTCTACTCACAGTTTGCCTATGGTGGTTTTCTCCTCTTTTGCATCAGTTATCGTGGCTTTACTGTGCTCTGTGTGCGCTGGTGTGTCCAGATCCACTTCCACCATGGCAGGTTCAGCCTGGGGCAGAATCCCACTGCAGGAGAAAGTAGAGCTTTATGGTCACTGAGAATTGTTTTATACAGATGTGTTGTTCATCCAAAATCCACCCTTTTAAGTTGAAGATATATTCAAAAGATTTACTTTTTAATTCAGCCTTCAGAACTAGAATCAACATTGTTATCAGGTATGATTAGATTAAAGGTAACCAGGTCATTTCTACTGGTGATGTGAGCCTAAACGGGCCGCTGATATTGTTGTGGTTTACTTCAGGATTACAATTGGCAAGTAAGAAACATAATGTTTAATTCTGAGAAAGTAATGAAGGTATCGGTGGGATAAAACTGTGTATTGGTGTTTATTTTGAAAATGTCAGTGTGCGTAAAATGAGTACTAATAATGATTTTGTATCTAACAGAGGGACCACAGATGATCTCTACAGCGCATTCTCTCATTCTCATGGAAATGATCATGATTATATTTGTTTATGTTCCCACTGAGTAACCACAACTTTATTACCAACATCTTAACAATTCACATCAGCTCTGCCATAAATCCTGTCTGAAAGGTTATAGTGTTCAGTTTTGATGTCATTGTGTCAGAGAGGTGTTGATACGGCTGTTTAGTCATTTCTGAGGCTCTGGCTTGAGGTGCTGTATTGACGTGCATGTAATTCAAGATTAACAGTAACTTGATTGTCTATCACATGATGGTAGTATGTGTCTGGCTCACAACATTAAAACATACACCTATGAAAGAATAACATAAAAACTCACTAAAACAATTCCATTAATGAATAATTAAACATTATATTTACATTATAATGCAGTTACAATGCATAAGAGTTTACATGAATTTCATAAACCAGTGCTTTAGAGTTAGCTTTGGTTTGGAGCTATCGATCAACAGAATAATAATCCCCAATTACTTTGATAATCAATTCAGATATAAATATTTTTAAATCGTTTTTCATTAAATAATGGGAAAGTGCAAAATATGGAGTTCAGCCAACACATTTTAAATAATTTAATAGAAACTGTGATGCATATTTCTCACTACTCCTTGACTTTTGATAGTGAAAAGCCCCTGACCTCCTGTAGAGCTGCAGCTCCTCCTGAGCCACCATCAGCTGAGCTTTGAGCTGGTTCCTCTCCTGCAGAACCTCCTTCAGCTCCTGCATGGTGAAGCGCGGTCTGTTGGGGTCCGTGAGGTCCACCAGCAGCTGGTTCGGACCCGCTGTCTGCTGTAATGGCAGAGAGGAGAAAAGCATATGCCTTTATTTTACCGAGTGCTGGATCATTGTTTATTTTATTATATTTTACCTATTTTATTTTACCTGTCACACCTTTAACCTCCCTGTGTCCCTTGAACTTATATGTTGTTGTTGTTGTTGTTGTTGTTGTTGTTGTTGTTGTTGTTGTTGTGCTGCATGTGTGCAAAAAGGGGTTTTGACCTGAAGTGAATTTCTTGTTTTTTGTTTTAACTTGTCATGTGTGCCATGTTGCGAAAGCCCTTTGAGCTGCACCTGATGTATGCAACATGCTATACAAATAAAGCTTATTATCATCAGTTACAATTAGTAAATTATAAGTAAATATATGAATTATGACTACTTTAAAGCAGATCTGTATATCTGTAGTGTGTGTTAAACTGTGGAATTATTAGGGCTGTAACATCTTTAGGTTTGATTAAATGTATAAAGAAAGAATAGTTGGACAGTATGAAGATGTCAGGTAACCTGTTTAGCTGATGGTAGATTGTTGTGTTATCTTATGAGTGTGATTTTGGTTTTAATGTTACTGTAAGTATTTGTAAGCTGCTGTGATTGACAGACCATCAATTATTATTATTATCTTTTTTTTTAATAAGGAGCAAGTCAAATAAGATGTTCTCCTCCCTGCTACTTTCCATCATGTGCTGCAAAAACGTGTCCATGTTTTATAATGATTTCCATGAGTGGAATAAACTAAAAGTAAATACCTTATTATTATTATAGTTACTCACCGTCCCCTGCCCAGAGGATCTCTCCTGCAGGATCCGGTCCAGTTCACTCTTCAGGTTGTCTCGCTCCATTTTCAGCTCCTCCAGAGACAAGTTGTACTTATTCACTAAAGTTTCAAACATTTCCAATACGCGGACTATCCTGAACTGTAAGTCCGACACTGCTTCGCCTTTGCTGCTGATTTTTAACAAATCTCGACCGATAACATATGAAATATCATACACATCCTCCACCGTCAGCTCAAACGCGTCCTTATCGAAAGCCAGAGCAGGCGACGACTCTTCACCAAACTCCATGACGGAATAATGTTTGAATGTCAGAATAAAATGCACTAAAAATTGAGTTTTCTTCTTTCTGTTTGTCTTCGGCTGTACAGTTTTACTGGCAGAAGGTACCTAACTTACAGCAGCACTTCCCCCATCACTCGTCCACCAATGGCGTGGCGGCAGAGGAGGGCAAAGTATCCTAGCGACAGGTGAGTACAAAGATCGTATATCAACTCAAGAGGACTCCCTCATCAACACTGGCGTTTCGTAAACTATGGTCGTCTTTTCCAAGTGAATGAAATGTCGGTCATGTGTAGACGGTGTGAGTGAGAGCTCTTTGTTTTTGACGTGTCTCTGTATCAGGTGAGATAGCACGTGATTTTAAAATGTTGTTGCAGCCTTCTTCTTTCTCTCAATTACCCACTTACACTGCTTATCATTTCCATTGTATCTATATTGATCCTATTTATATATGTTGCGGTATAGTATACTATATTTAGTATTATTATAGGGACAATTATATTGAATCAAACACTGAAGTACAATTTAAATGACTTTTACTTAACCCTCCTGTCGTGTTTGGTTTACTACTTCCATCAATCATATATACAGTTTTACATTTGGTTGCCTCAAGGCCTTATGATGTCCTCCACAGTAGGCATCTGCACATATACAAGTGCACTTTTATAACATTTTGAGTGTTTAAGTCAACTTTGTAACACCTACTGTATGATGTTCCCTTTCAAAAATAACCTCTATAGGAAATGAATGGGTAACCCTACATATATTCATCCATAAGATAGTACTCACCAACAACTGTTAATTTTGGAATGCATTTTCCGTCTCTATTCTTTGTATATTCGCTACAGTTATTTATATAAACCAGTAGTCTGAGACATTGTTTACAGCTTGAAGTATATCGTATCCCAATAACAACATTCAAAAGATGAAAAATAAAAATATGACTTTATTCTGAACAAGCATTATTTCTCAGGTGCAACCCAGATCACATTGGTTGTTAAAGCATATTTTATATTACTCACAATTATTGTTGGAAAAGGAACGCAGGGTGAGGTGCCTCTCTGCAGTACCTTTTTTCATCAATTATGGGCCTAAGTACATTATCTAAAACAGTCTCTTGGTGGAAACCAGAGGCACATGATGATCATACTTTAAAGGTCCCATGTCATGCTTTTCCGGTTATTACCCGTCCCCTTGTGTGTTATGTAGCTTTTTATGCATGTGAACAGTCTGCAGAGTCACAAACCCTCAAAGTACACCCTGTAGCGAGTAAAACTCTAACACAGAAAAGACCTGTCTATGCTGCCCCAGAACGCCTCGTTGGAGATTTCTCTTTTTCCATTGTTTACTTCTTGGGTATAGTGACGTATTTCGGGTATAGTGACGTAACGTATTTGGACCAATCTGCGGAGCCGTTACGTTACGTCCGCGGAGCCGTTACGTTTGGACCAATCCGCGGACTTCCTCACACACACACACACTCGGCGGGACGTTGCGAGGCTCGCTGCTGCGAGGAGCGGGACACTGTGAGCTGGCTCACTGGTGTGGGGTCGGCGAGACAGCGAGACACTGCGGAACTCAGCCTGGGCACACACACAAACTCCCAGCCAGGCTGCGGGTGTGTGTGTGTGGCCAGGCTGAGTTCCGCGGTGTCTCGCAGACGGCCACTGGGCTCACAGGGAGGGGGGAGCAGGAGCTCCAACAAGCCGTTTAGGACAGAGAGTGAATACACATACTATACAGAGATGCTGTATGAGAAACCAATGTGAGTTTGGAAAATTGCACAATATACATTTATTTTAGTAGACCTCAACAATGGAATTATGATCAGTAGAAATGGCCATGACATGGGACCTTTAACAATAATTTGTTATATAATCAGATTCATCTTAACATCACTTAAAACATAAATAACAGAAGGTTTCCTTGTCAGTTTAAAGTTTTTGAAGAACGCATTGACCCCTTTTTTTCTATTTGGATAAAGCATTGTAATGAAAACGTGTTGACATTACAGCAGCATGTGCAAAGTTACACCAAATTAGGCACATGATTTTTTTCTTGTAAAATATAAAGTGACACATTGACAGTTAGAGACTTTTTATGAAGCTATAAAATCCTGAGGTCATAAATAAACATAATAATGTCCAGGTATTGCCAGTTATCTTACATATTAAGTAGTACATAGGTTGATTTAAAGCTCTTACCAAGTTAGCTTAAATGCTACAAAATCTTATTGTTGACTTCGTTCATTCATGCAGTTTTAAGTCTACTGACACACTTTGTTGAGAGAAACACCGGCATTTGCGCGATGTGAGAAAAAGTATGAGAACCATACAATTTAATATGAGGTCATACAAAGTAAAGTCTTCTGATTGGCAGCGATGTTGGGTCCTCTGCAATCAAACCGGCTGCCACCATCGGCATTATGGCAGTGAAGATCCTGGCAGGAGGGACATTTAGAATAAGAGAGAAAACACAAAAGCTATTAGGCACTGGTTGTGACCCTCAAATGAACATCAGTTACACTAAGTATTGACATCTAACATGAAAAAAAGTGCTTGTTGTTTTACATATTTCTCTACATTCAGTTAAATAATAATAATAATAATAATAATAATAATACATGATACTTGTATAGCGCTTTTCTAGAAACTCAAAGACGCTTTGATAGAGAATAAAAAAAAAAAAAAAAAAAAAAAAACAACAAAGAAAAATACAAAAAGAGATAAACATAACAGAAAATAGGGGGTGGGGGTGGTCAGTGGTTGAATGCAGTGTTGAACAGGTGGGTTTTGAGTGATGTTTTGAATGCGGTGAGGGAGGAAGAATCTCTGATGGATTGGGGTAGTGAGTTCCAGAGGGTGGGTGCAGCAACGGAGAAGGCTCTGCTGCTCCAGGACTTGAGGTTGGTCCGCGTTGGGGGGGGGGGGGGGGGGGGCAGGAGGTTGGCAGCAGCAGAGCGGAGGGAGCGAGTGGGAGTGTGTCTGTGGAGGAGGTCAGTCAGGTAGGATGGGGCCAGGTTATGGAGGGCTTTGTACGTCATCAGGAGGATTTTGTACTGAATTCTCTGGGGGATGGGGAGCCAGTGGAGCTTGATGAGGACGGGGGCGATGTGTTCACGGATTCGGGTGTGGGTGAGTAGACGGGCGGCGGTGTTCTGGATGTATTGGAGTTTGTTGAGGATTTTTGCAGGTGAACCATAGAGGAGGCTGTTGCAATAGTCCATACGGGAGGTGATGAAAGCGTGGATGAGGGTTTCTGCGGCAGTGGGGGGGAGGGATGGACGTAGACGGGCGATGTTTTTGAGGTGGAAGAAGGCTGTCTTGGTGATCTGTTTGATGTATTTGTTGTAAGAGAGGGTTTGGTCAAATATGATGCCTAGGTTTCGGATGTGAGGGGAGGTTTGAACTGGGAAACCCCAGTTGAAGGCAGAATCAGTATAATCTCTCTTTAAAGCAGTGTATAGGTTATTACAAAAATAATCCACTTCAATTATGCCCCTCGAGAAGTGTGTGGTTGTTTCACTGTCTGCTCTTTTCCTGCATTTTCATTTTCATTTTTTTATTTTGCTCTGTTTGGGACATTTCTGGGCATACAAGACATACAAGCGAATGCCACAGAAATTGCAAAGACAATGCTGGAAAATAACTTTGCGAGGCAAAAAGACAAGCAGACAAAGCTCGTTCCCAAAATGAAATTGAATCTGGGGCTTGCTTCCATCGGTGGTCAAGCACCTTAAAGTGGACCTATCATGCTATATTTGAATAATAATAGTGTAGGACCATACCTATATAAGGCATATTTATACTTTTTTTTCCTTCAAAATACCAAACAGATCATGCATTTTAGCCATGCCTCATTTTCCTCAATTTGACAATCAGTGAGACAGCACCATCTACTGGCCTGGCATATGTACTACAACGTCTCCAGCGCTTTCGAAAGGCAATGGCCGTGGCTGTCTCCTCCTGATTGGTGGAGTTGGTCCAATAGCCGTAGCGCCACCGTCCTGACGTCAGGACAGTGTTCAAATCTGGATCAGTTTTTATCAGATCCGTTGCAGCCCCTTTTTTAGAGATTTGGGTATGGAGGAAAATAGAGAGGGTTGTGTTTTCTGACACTTGGTGAGTTCCCTGGAACACCGGGGACACATATTCATGTATAAAAGACGTACAAAAGTGCATTGTGCATGATAGGTCCCCTTTAACTTTAACTGTGGCTTGGGATCGCTGGTGATGTCAAGCGGTGGAGGAGAGGCCAACTTTGAATATTGTTTTTGCAAATTACACTAACAAATCCAACTTCCTTTCACGTAAAGTATGTCTCTCTGATAACATCTGTAGGATGCTATGCTGAAAATATACACAGGGAAAGTCCTTCAGACGGAACTAAAACAGGCGGGTGACGTTCATCTTGACACACTCATACACGTGGGTGAATTATAAAAAAGGTGTACAACAGTCAAGTCGGATTCATTACTCACAAGCGTCTAATTCCTGATTCCACCTGATCAGTGGAAGTGGAGCATGGTGGAGGAGATGGAGGACACTCAATGGAGTCATCCTCGAACTCGTCACTGAGGGATGTGGAAGAGGTAACTGTTAACCTTTGCCTGAGTTTAATGTACAGTACAGATAATCTTAAAGATACATACCTTTTATAATAAGCCAGCTCTTCCTGCAGTATGAACACTTGGGCCTTGAGTTGATTCTTCTCCTGCAGGACGTCCCGCAGCTCCTGCAGGGTGAAGCGAGGTGTGTCCGTCTCCAGGCTGTCTGACTCCTCCTTTGGCTTTGTATCAGCTGACACCTTCTGCAGAACAAACACCCAGCATTTCTCTCAAGCATGAGGGTTAAGACTGTCTGCCATCTGCGTGGTGTTTGTGGGGACATATCAGACGACGAACCACAAAAGAAAGCAATGAGATAATAATAACATTTGTTTCCAAAATGTTTGTGAAGCCTAAAGGACACGCAAGATCCACAGAGGGATCATGCTTTGTTTTTATTGTAAATAGTCTTATAGTGGGTCTATAACCGGTCTGTGTACAGGAGAGAGTGAAACAAGTGTTACCAGTGACAGTGCTGTGGTTTCCTCCTCTTCGTCATCCTCTTCCTTATTATTTTCTCTCTTCGATGACCTCCGGAGAACCGAAGGACTCTTCTCACGCTCGAAGCAGTTTGCCAGGAAGTCAGGGTCCCCTCCACACTCCACCCACACTGACTTTGGTTTGAGGGAGTTTGACGTTGAAGGCTGGATTGGGAACACAAAAGATCCACTTAGGCACAAGAACACCTGCCAAATGAACTATGGATGAACCTCATTTTAACGCAATTGACTCCACCAAGGAGGCCGTGCTTTCTGGTTGTAAGCAGGATTATGGAAAAACTGCTGACCACGATTTCATGAAGATTGGTAAAAGAGGACAGCATGGGCCAAGGAGGGACCTATTACATGTTTGAGGGGATCGACGTCAAACTCCCTCAAACCGCTCCTCCGCTCGCTTCACTGGCTTCCAGTAACTGCTAGAATCCACTTCTAGACACTGGTACTAGCGTACCATGCTGCGAATGGATCTGGCCCTTCCTACATCCAGGACATGGTTAAACCATACACCCCAGCACGTGCACTCCGCTCTGCATCAGCCAAACGGCTCGCTGCCCCCGCACTGCGAGGGGGACCCAAGTTCCCATCAGCAAAAACACGTCGGTTTGCTATCCTGGCTCCTAAATGGTGGAATGAGCTCCCCATTGACATCAGGACAGCAGAAAGCTTACACATCTTCCGGTGCAGACTGAAAACTCATCTCTTTCGACTCCACTTCGAGCGATACAATTACTAACAAAGCACTTATATACTAATAAAGGACTGGCTTATCTAAAGCCAGTTGAGTAGCACTTGAAATGTGTTGGCTCTATGAAACCTGATGTACTTATATGATTCTGTTTTCTTCAAGTTTGTATCTTCTTGGTCCAATGCACTTATTGTAAGTCGCTTTGGATAAAAGCGTCAGCTAAATGCAATGTAATGTAATGTAATCTGTATTATGTTAACATGGCGAGATATGACATTTGTGCTGCATATGTGGTGTAGGAATAATTGGAAAAATAAGTTCCCAACTGGTGACCTGTAAAGTTGCTTTCTTATTACTCAGAAATATGGCAATCAAAGTGAATATTGCCTATGAATAATATCATTCAAAAAATCTTCATGTTGGTTTCACATTACTACTTAAACACTTCTCAAAATCGGGAAATGGGAACATCCAAGGAGCGCTTGAATGCACCTTTGGCCTTGGCAGAGGTCTGTGAGTGCCATTCAAGTGCAATAGTTTACAGCAGGTGTGTCAAACATACGGCTTAGCAAAGTGTACAAATTACAGCGAAGACATTAACTGCAATTTTCACAACTTTTATGTATTTTGTATGTATATATTTACAAGGCACCTTCTTCCTTAATAGTTCCCACGTTAGTTATATGGTGGTGTGCAGGAGGTCAGGATTAATACGCAGATGTGGAAATGAATGTAAAGTAATTACATTTGTAAAAAGATAGTTCATTTAATTTGTTTTTTGCAGTAAAACAAAGGGAACAATTTGGAGTTGTCTTTATTTAAAGGGTTATTATGCTATGATTTTACTGGTCCCAGCCCACTTGAGATCACTGTATGTGGCCCCTGAACTAAAATGAGTTAGACACCCCTGGTTTACAGCCTGCTGAAGATGAGTCTCTCACCGTAATCGGTGGAGGTTTAGGTGGCGACGACTCAGATATTGTCAGAGAGGTTTCTTTAATATCCGGTATCTCTCTCTCCAGTTCCCATCCCTGGAGCTCCTTCCTCAGCCGGCTGACCTCCAGCTGCAACGCCCCCAGCTCCTGCTGCCGTGCCTGGGCTTCAGCCTCCAGCCCGGCCCTCTGCTGGATCAGAGCCTTACCTTGAGCCTCCCTCACCCCGATCCTGTGACGGAGGTCCTGGTTGGTTCTTATGAGCCGGTGCTGCTGCGTCTGGAGCTGTAGTTACAAACAAATATATTATCTGACTTCAAATACTATGTTTCAACTGTAAACTAATGTAAAATGTTTGTGCCGGTTTATATACTGTATGTGTTTTATATCCTCACCGTCTCCACATCCTCGTTTTTTAGTGTCAGCTCGTGGTCTTTAGCCCGGAGTTCATCCCTCTGCTTATCCACCGAGTCCTTCAGCTTATTCATCACCTGCCTCTCCTTCTCTGACATTCCTGTGGATATCATAACATAAGTTCACACATGCAACATCAATGCAATCTCACAGGTTGATTCATTCATGTTTATTCATTTACTAATCATTTCTTACCATTCAATTCACCATTTGTTTTTCAGTAATGCCAAAAAAACAACCCTTTGAATACATTCAATAATTCAGTTCATATTCAATGAGAATGATTTCGAAGTGCAATGCATTTGGCAGGCAACCCTAAAATCTGTATCTAAACATTACATCAATAAGAGTTTCAGCAGGGAACCTTTTTGGAATTGCATTACCTTCCAGGACATTACAAATCCTTCAAAAGTCTTTAACTTTCAAGTCTCTGCAAGTTAATTGTCTGTACCAAAATGAGGCAAATCTAGCAGGAGATTATTATATTAAAGCATCTGTCACTCCATGATTGCATTTCCATTCTAATAATGTGTGAGTGAGCAGAGTAATAATATCATGCATCCATTCATTGCGTGTTTATAAGCAGTGTGTGTGTGTGTATACTCTGTGGCCTTGACAGTAAGTAAAGCTGCAGCCACCATGAAAGTCTCACACAAAAATAGTCTCCTTTACAAGCTGCAGACTGCCTCGCTTCAAAGCCTCCTTTTCACACGCAAGCATGCAACATGTACTGTACAACCCCATGTGACTACACTAAATATGTGCAACATGCAGCAGATGGTTAATCAGCAGAACACAAATCTGCAGTGAGCACATATGGTATATAAATCAGATCAGAGCTGGAACTCTCAGCCAAGACCGAACTCATTTTGTATCATCACAAGATACTGTACAGCTCACTGTGCACAGCAAGACCTCAAACACACCAGTTCACTGGCATTGGTACATTTCTCAGATCGATGTGTTAATAACTGTTTCAAAATGCCCTTAGAAACAAGTATTAGTACGTAGTATGATTACCATACAGGGACAAATCCTGTTACTGATTCTGATTTGTCCACTCAGGGTGTCTATCGGTAGGGCTCCAACCAACACTAATTTATAAATGTATTGACTAATCAGACATTTGTTTTCTTTTTACATAATGCTGATCAAATAAAGACAAATGTGAAAGATGATATCTTTAAATGTATTTAGTTTAATTTAATATAAAACACAAGGAAGAAAATCTCCATATTTGAGAGGTTGCTGATAGCACAACACATTTTTTTTAAAGGTATTTGCTTTGGATTGGTCAGGTAAAGATTTAAAATATTGGTGTTGATACCAATCTGGGTATTTGTATAATTTGGAAATAAAATATTCAATTAAATTATTCCACCAGAAAGTGGAAAACACGTATAATCCCATAAATCCTCTTGAAACCTCCCAGAACCCATGAGTTGAACCTAAGGATGAGAGCTGTTGCCACAGACGACCCACCGTCCTGTTTCTGCAGGTCTTCCTCTGCGGGGCGGCAGTCTTTGAGAGAGAGGCTCACTAACAGCCTCTTGTTCTCCGCCTGCAGCTGTCTGATCTGAGAGAGCAGGTCCTGGACCTCTCCTCTCCAAACGTCCTCCACCTTCTCCAACTCCTGGGCAGAAGAAGTAAAGAAAAATGTAAAGTGAAAGTGTAATCTCACAATAGCATGTTCAATTCCCATTGAGATAGTTTGCATTATTCAAAGAGAAAATTCCATAATGCAATATTACTTTTCTTAGCATGTGCATTATGCCACAATATGCAAAATTGGAAATGCAAAATATTGTAAATACATTTTTACAAACCATCACAGTTTACATGATACATTTTAATTTCCACACTATTTGAGTTGGCCTTTTAAGGAAAATGGCTTTTCCATGTTCCTTATAATATTATTAGATAATGCCCATGATAGTAAAAATGCAAATCACACTGTTCATTTTCAACTCAAATGTGACCCAAATCAAATGCTATTGCGAGAGTGCTGAAGTGCTTGCCTAATATTTTTGGACTGCTGGTCAGACAAAAAGCTTTTGAAATGTCAAACCCTGTATGATCGCAGATGTGCTTAAGTTATGTATGCTACCGAGAAAGGTCCCAACCCAAAAGCTCACAGGGGCACACAGACAGGTACACAGACAGGTAAACAGAAAGGTTAACACACAGGTAAACACCGAGGTAAACAGACAGGTAAACAGACATGTTTAACCTGTCTGTTAACCTGGTTAACACACGGGTAAATAGGTTAACACACAGGTAAACACACAGTTAAACACACAGTTAAACAGACAGGTAAACACGCACGGACCTTCTGCTGCTTCCTCTCCTGCTCGGACCTGTCACTCCTCTCCCTCCTCAGTCGGTCCAGCTCCCCCCGCAGCTCCTCGGCCTCCTGCCCGGCCGCCCCGCTGCTCACCTGGGCCTCCAGCAGCTCCAGGACCCGGACCACTTTGGGCACCAGCCCGACCAGAGACTCGCAGCCGAACCTGTCGATGATCCGCTCAAACTCCTGTCCCAGCACCGCCGCTATGTCGTACACATCCATGACCGTCAGCTCCGCCGCGGGTCGGTCCAGCGCTGACATTATCCCGCAGGTCTCCATGAGTGTCCTCTGTTTTAATAACCGACATTAAACATATCTGTCTTCTTCTTACGACACTCACAGAAAGCTCACATTTTGTGTAGAAAAACTCAAGCTAGCCGAGGCCTGTTTGAACCATGGTTTGAACTCGGTACAACTTGTGTCAGTTTGTTGACAGTTTAAACTTTGCCAACGTCGGACGTCCGCAGCTGCAGAGCTTTTGACGCTGCATTCAATGTCACCACGACAACTCGTACATGTCAGAAGCGAAACGGGAACACAAATTCTAGATGTAGGCTACTAAAGTCAGCGGTATAAAGTAACTAAGTAGATTTACTCAAGTGCTGTTCTTAACTACAATGTTGAGGGATTTCTACTTTACTTGAGTAATTCAATTTTCTGCTACTTTGTACTTCTACCCCAAACCCCACTACAATTCAGAGGTAAATACTAAATAGTGTACTTTTACTCCACTACATTTATTTAATATCTTCCTTAGTTTGCAGATTTGGCTAAAGTAGATGACAGAGACAGGTTGGAGAAGTACTCCGATGTTGTACTTAAGTACACGTAGAAGAACCAGTGTTGTTGTTACTCAAGTAAAAGTACAAAAGTATTGGCATCTAAATATACTTGTATCAACATACTCATTATGCAAATTGCCATTATCTATATATTGGTACTGTATAGTCCTAATCCGCAAATGTCATATCGGCAGGAGTTTGAAAAGTTGCGTTATAGTATAGTTATCCTATTTACAATGGCTCATGAATGCAACACCTGTGCCTCCACGTTGAGTCGTTGTGCGCATGTCAGTAATAATGCTGCATAATAATGGTGCATTACCTTTTATGCACACCATTACAATTTTAAAATAACCCAACACAACCTGGGCCTACAAGCAGCCTATAATAAAGCAATATATACAACACATTTAGATACAATTATAACGTTATATATAATGTATGTATTAACATAAGTGAATTAGTGGTAAAACTATGAAAATAAAATAATGTATACATTTATTTTAAGCTACTAACCTTACCAATATCTTTATTATTTGTATAGTGATGTTCATCAGTTTTAGTTATAGACCGAGCAAACAGTGAACTTTGGTTAATTGTAGCAACCTAACAAATGAGTTTTATTTAATTTTAGAGATAATAGTTTAAAGCCGGTTTAATATTGTTGAAAAAGAACAGGAGAAAACCATCAATATTTCTTTATTTTCTTGTGCTTTGTGTGTGATTACATGTTGTGATGTTGCTCAAATCTTTGCACACATGCAACTTGGAGAAAAAGGTTAATTGGATCGAAACAAGGAAACACAATGGGACATTACAATCAAACATTTATTGTTCATTTGTTTGACATTTACACTTCTTACAAGGAGAAATCACTATTATCTTTACTAAAATATATTAATAGATCTGAGTGTATAAAGACATTTCGTACAGAGGAAAGGAAAGAACATAAAAGATGCATTTAAGACCCTGTATGAAAAGCTCCCGGAGGCAAAGAGAACTTTATATTGTACATAAACTAACCCTACATCTTCATTTAGCCTAAAACAAGCGTTTGATTATCAAGGACGCTTACATCCAATATTTGTGTGCAAGCATGAAGTCTTTCTTAATGCTTTAGCATAGTATCCAGGTTCTCCTGTAATAAAGGGACATTCAAGAGGTGAGTGTAGATTATTGATAAGATATTAAAGTTAAATGAAACATGGTGCATGTGGCAGATTGCTGTACAGACTGTATGTCAGACAGCTTTGATTCCATCATTCATTTTTACAGTACATTCCAAGGCCTCAAATTACATCTTGAACTGTTGCGATAAAAAGCTGTTTTGCACATAAAAAAAGTGAGTGTCCACTGTGAAGGCAAACCCAGAGGTATTTATAACTTTTGCAGCAACATAGACGCACACAATGTGATTCCCAAGTGTCCTTTACCGCCCACCACAACATAAATAACATACAGTGTACATTAAGAGAAATTAGATGTGCTTTTTAATAAACATTAACAATATTGTGCAAAAAGGTTGTCCAAAGCAGGAGGAACTTATTCTGTCAATTTGTGATTTTTTGAATAAAGGTTTTTATTCTAAAAGCAGCAGCAGTACCATCATCTGCTAAAAGAAATACTTTGACACAGCCTAACATTTTAATATTAAACTGTTTTGTTATTAATGCCAAATACTTAAATAAAAAAGGGTTTTGCCTGCATGGCATATGTATCAATTCTCTAAAAGAGGAAAAGAGTAAAGGGGGCAGGGGGAACCACAGCATATTCCTAACAGGCATCAAGGGTCAAACACCATTGGGACATTTTGGCGGAAAACAAATGAATAAAGAAAGGAGAAAACCATGAGATGCAGAGGATTGTCAGCATGCAACTTAAAAGTAACAGTATGTTCACAACAAGAGGACCTAATCTGGGCAATCCAACCATCCAGTAGTGGAGAATGTTCCTTTTCTGCTCCGGCATTACTTGAACTGCAACATACAGAAGAAAAGAGACTGATTAAAAACATGTATACCGACACAGGGGGTGTTTCTCAATGTCGAGGACGCTTGCTTGGCAGGTGTGCGTCATACGAGAGGCCCCGCCTTAAATGGAGCGCTATTTCCGCCAAAGATTTGGAAATTGGTCCGTGCGCAAAGCATTGTGGGGATTTTAAGACCGCGGAGTCTACACATGTGCAGCCTCGAAATTTCTCGCTACGAAGTACGCCGGCCTCGGTATAATTCCAAGTATGCTGGACATTGGAACAGTCCTTCGGCGGCACTCGATGACGTAGTATGCTTGAAATAGTGGCTCTGGAGCAGCCTTCCTCGACATTGAGAAACACCCACTGTTTCCAATGAAAGACAGAGAGCCATGTAAACTCAATCGGAGATGATCTGTCAGGTGGAAGGATATTACATAACCTTTCATTTTGTGGGTAAATCCTGAAAAAAGCCAACATGTATTTGACCACTGTGGGTCTTCGTCAGGGCTTGGCTTATTGACTTTTTCATGATTAAGACACTACAACTAAAGTTCTTTTTAATAATCATCCTGTTTGCTCTCCACTTTCAAAGAAACTGACCAAAACTCACCTTTTTAAACTAGCTTTTAATGTGTGATTGATGTTGTGTTCTTGTGATAAATGTGGTTTTATTGCTCAATTTTAAATTAGACTTTTTATCTTGTTTTTTTTACCTCTGTAAAGCATCTTTGAGCACCTGATAAAGCGCTTAAATAAAATGTATTATTGTTACTACTTATTTTTGGAGTGCCTAGATCACACCTGTTTATCAAAGTGTATCCCATTTCCTCATCTACCACTGCATTTTCTCCACAGCCCTCACCATGGATTTGGGTAGGAGGTTGGGTTTCTGGGCCAAAGCAGGCTTCTTGAAAAGCACCGGCTTGCTGGGTTTTGGTGACATGTTGGCAGGATAGGCCAGCGAGGAGGTCCCTCCGTTCCCCTCAGAAACCGGCTCTGAAGGAACTCCGACCACGTCGTAATGCTTCTTCCTCAGCTCGCCCAAACGCAGACGCTCGTTCCCCAACTGACTTTCCAACTCCAGCACTTTGACCTGAGGGGCGGGAAATAAACAGACCCCACCATGTCAAATGACTTACTCTTATCTGAGATCTAACGACTTGTTCATAGCAAGGTATTACAGGATTATTTCAGTGTTTAACTGTGTTTTAATTTTCTTTTATTTATGGCTTGATAAATCAATATCAATTGGTAGTCCTCAGGTTAAGATAAGCTTTGCAACTGATAATGAAACACACACTTAAAAAATGTATCCTTCTGAGCTCAATATTAAAAAATTGGTTACAGGAATATGACATGACGTGTGTTTAATTAAAGTTTATTATTAACATATATGCAGACTGATCGTTATCAGTATCTAAACATATACAGTTTCTAAATCAAGGCTCAGATACACTTGCAGATTTTTGCAGCTACTCTTTAAACCCCTCAAGTCCAACGACTTACCTGTGACTCCATTTCTTCTTTCCTCAACTTGATGAGAGACATCCCAGAGAAGTCCATCGTTTCTGCACAGGAAAAGTGGTTTTATTAGACAGATGCCCTTCAGAGTCTACAGTGGTCTACTCTCCTACATTTAAGAGTTAACAGATTCAGATTAAGATGAATAAAACAAATCAAATCATGTATTGTTGTAGGTTAAGTTCAATTGTATAGATCCCTGGGTGAAATTCACAAGCTACGTTGCAGTAAAAATGAACTCCACCTTTACCAGCTGCAAGTGGTGAACACATAATGAATGCATAGACATCAACAATCATAACCCAATATGTCCTGTATATTATTCTGAAATGGGCTGTCTAGCAGAATAAGTATTTGTATTAAAGTAGAATTTGATTTTAATGCTTTTGTTCTTTTACTTGGGTAACATTTTGAATGCAATACTACATCCGTCTAGTTCACAGATCTAATTGTCCTCACCTTTCTCCTCCAGGTGCTCCTGGCCCGTCCTTGTTGAGCCGACCACGTTAGCTGCCATCTCGTTCACATGGCGGGAGGCCTGCTGCAGGGCCGACAGCCTCGTACTGCCACGGGCTGCCTTAACCTGAGTGTACAGAGAGCAGGGTCAAAGGTCAGACACTAAACCAACAGCCTCATTACACAATGTAAAATATCAACATTTCTACTGGAAATGAGCCCATTACCTTTGAGGCAGCGACCAGCTGTGCAGTGCTGGCAGCGATCTCATGCGAGCAGACTATCAACTCTTCATATTTGCCCGTGTGCAGCACCACCTTATCAGCAGACTCCCTGTGAGGAGGCAGGGGACAACGTTATCAAGAGGTTTATGTTGCGATATACTGGCATAGAAGACGAAGATGATATTTTAATGAATAAATAACTATGTCATTTTATGAATACACACATGATAGTCAAGTCGAGCTGCCCTTCAATCATTGCCTTGTTGATTTTTTGTTAATCAATTCATCTGCGTGCCTTTTCACTATTCTTTATTAAACTGTTTTTTTTGTACTCTTTTTGAACAGTTAGTGTTACAAACTCTCTCAGACAAGTATGACACTCAAAGATACAGAATATACCTTTTTTCCAAATATTTTATAGGTAATACAAGTAAATTACTATTGGGAACTCTTTTGACCACTAAGGTTATGTACTAAAAAACTGGTATTGTGAAAATCCTAGATGCAACCTAAAATTGGCAATTGCAATAATCTTTTTGTCATAAAGACACATGAACTTTGCAAAACAAAATGTACATGTTCAGGTATTAAAATGAAAGAATATATGATGTAATGTCCTGTATGACTTACACCATCTCTGTGGCTCCCCATCCCACCGCCTTGGCAGCAGAGATCAGTCCCTCCGTCCAGCGAGAGTTTCTGGCGTAGAACTCCTTCAAGCTGGCTGCGCCCTGAACAAGCAAAACAAAACTACTGTAAGTTTGATCTGAATAAAGCTGAAGATCTCAGAAACAAAAGCAAGCTGCCAAGGTTGTGTTTAAAATGAGAGTGTGACTCACCCTCCCACCCTCGGCAATCTCCTTCTGCAGGTCTGTAGATGCTATGACCAGCAAGCGGATGGCCTACAGAGGATTAAACAATGTTTATTACAAACAGGACACATGCAGGGTAAAACATGGCAGCATGTTAGTGGAAACACATCAAACTACAGTACCTTCATCAGGTCGGTGCAGCTGTTGAGGATTCTGTAAAAGAGTGAAATAGTAAAGTTAGAACAAATGCACATATGTATGCGAGGTCTATTGTGTCGCTACTGTGTCCCATTACTGCCTTAATGATGTCTATTCTAATTTTGTATCTAATATGCATAATGTGATAGCATTCAAAACCCTTCTGGTGCGCTGCTTTAATCTGTTAAACTGGAAGAAGTAGAATAACATAACAAAATATACCCAACTGGGAATTGGATACAAATAAAAAAAACCTGCAAGAAATAAGGTTACAACTAAATATACCCTTCAATGAAGTAAGTCCAAATAACACGAGGCATTGGATGTCTTTATTCATTATTTGGAAATGAACAAACCTTTCATTGACTTCCAGTTTAACTCCTGATGTGTCCTTTCGAGCCTGGTTCATCATTTCCTAAATACAGAACCATGCACATTGAACATGAGTTACAGCCGACACTGTACAATATTACAGCTTGATTTATCGCAGATCATTTCAGCACATCTTAAAGTTTATAACACTCACATCAATCCTGCGGACGGCCTCCTCAATAGCAGCAGAGGTTGCAGCCATTTCCTTATCGACCAGATCTCCGAGCTCATCCTGACGAACATCCATGCCTTTTGGTCGCAGCTCCTAAGTACAACAAGAGGGGAAGTTATTAGCAGTGATAAAGAAGTTAACTGTATTGTGAAGGACTAAAAAGATCACAGGGGAAAATGGAAAGCAAATGGTCTTGATGAAGGAATAAAGATTTCATCGGCTGCAACTAAAAATCATTTTCAATATTTCTAAACCTGCCGATTAATTTATAGATTAATCAATTGGTCTAAAAATATCATAAAACAGCAAAAAAGTTTCCTCCCAGTGTCTTAAAGTCCATGCTGATATATGTGGGTTTAAATAGAAACAAGACTTTCAACTTAATTAAATAAAATACAGGAAGAAAGGAAAATATGAAAGGCTGGAAGCTGATTTCATTTTTACATCTTTTGCATGAAAAATGTCCTCTAATTAATTAGTATTATTAAAAAACTAATAGTTGTCCATTTAATTTTTAGATGAAACAATAATAGATTAGCAGACTGATTGTCGCAGCTCTGCTCTCACCTGGCCCAGGTTCAGGATCTTCTGAACGATGACGCGAATAGCGGCAGGGTCTGCCCTCTGGAGGGTGGTCTTTGTCTTCAGATCCTTGAAGAACTGCAGACTCTCAGTGGCACAGCCTCTGCAGTTCTCCGTCAGTCCTGTAGGGAATAAAAGAGCAAAAGTGATCAACTATCAAACATAAAAATACCTTCCTTTTTTCACAGTGACTTAAAACTCACTTCTTTATAGCAGCGTGAGGAATTTAAAGTTAATGTTTTGATTACTACAATCACAACTGGTGTGATGCCAAAGGTTAATGTAAGAGCCAGTGATTTGTTTTGTGGAAAAGGCCAAATATTGCCACCTAATCGTGACCTATGTAGTGGAGACTATGAAAGACTACATTTCCCACCAGCCTCTTAAGGAACACAGAGATGGGCACCCTGTCTGAAAGAGGTCGTCTTGATGCAGTTTTTAAACCATTAAGTTATATTATCCTACACAACGTAGAGAAAGAAAGACGATCTAAGTTGTTAGTTTATTACATTTGAGTTTTGCCTCTTGTTTTGATTTGTTTGACTATTGTAAAGGCCCTATTTCCTTTGTTGAGTGAGTGTGAAAAATATTTTAAATTGGGTTAAATGCGAGTCACACAACATCGACACATCTTTGTAGCCAAACAAGTCATCAGAACTGCGAGTTAAACAAATATATTGAAGCATAACGCATTAGGAGGGTCTGTTTAAGGCCTCTAGGAAGTGCATTTAAAATATTCCTTACGGTCTGCATGGTCGGTGGGGGCCATGTGTGCAGTGGCGCTGCCGTTGATGATTGTATCCGCAGCCAAGTGGGAGAACTGGGTCAGCGCCCTCAGTAGCCCCCCAGCATCTGGAGACAGGAGCATACAGTAAGGGGGCAGCAGGCCACATTTACACATCTGTCATGAGGTCAGCAGCATGGTGATGAATCAGAGAGAGAGCAAACTCACCCCCCATGTTACTCAGATAATCTGCATGGCCCTTTTTCACTTTGTCCACGGAGCCCAGCGTGGCCTCCGCCCGACTCACCAGATAATCTGTGTTTCGAGGACAAACGGGGGATTGAGAGAATTGAACAAAAGCTTAGATCGAGTCTCCAGATTAGAAAAAAGACTTATGGTCAACCAGCTAGGGTCATGGTCCTCTTTACTCATTTAACGCTCTCACATCTCTCACTTTGATGTTAATCTGATCAGTTGATGTTTGCTGTAATGACAGCAGGGGTCTGACCTGGAGAGCTGGTGCAGCGTATATGAAGGGGATCATCCAGTTTAGCGACAGCATCTTGGATGATGTTCTCCGCCTCGCTGACGGTGCCCTGCAGCAGAGAAAACTGCTCCTCCAGCAGCCTCTGCTTCAGCTGCTCCTCCTGACTCGACTGCATGCACAAACACACACATATAGATCCCATGAAACAACAATGCAGTTTTATTAACAATACGATTTAGAGCCATTTTACTTTATGGTTTGAATATTTGATAAATGTTTTAGATTAAACTAACTTTGTACAAAAAACAAAACTGTGCTTCAAGGCCTTTTCCTCTTCATCCATTCATTATAATGGAATCGGATGGTAGAGTGTGTGACATGGACTATGTTGGACGCCATTATTTGTCACAGCATGGTTTCTTAAAAGCTTTTAAACATTGATTGTAAGGCATTATTTTATTTTTTCTTTCCTGTTTTGTACAACTCTAAACTGCATGCCTATAAATAGACATGGAAAAAACCCCACATCCTTATTTAGCGGAACGTCATTATAATTTGTAAATAATGATTTGATTAAAGTTTATTTATTGCAATTCATGTTAACATAGCAATTGAACAAATATGCCCTCAGAATATGCCCAGTTTATTTGCCTATGATTGTAATGCGACACCTGGGATTAAGAAATCACTCAAAATCATGAACCTGCAAGCTATGTTTTTTTTTTTTTAAAGACACCTAAAACAGTGCTGAATAAAACTGAATGCCTTGATGCTGACTGACCTTCTCCTGCAGTTTGCCCTGCAGCTCTACCATCTCCCTGCTGCTCCTCTCTCGCTCCTGCTGGAGGGAGGACTGCTGCAGCGTGGCCGTCTGCTTCAGAGACGACAGCTCCGCCTCCCTCTCGCTCACAGATCGCATCAGGCGCTCTTTCTCCGCCTGCAGAGCCGTCATTGAGCTGCTCATTTGCTCCGACGTCTGGCAAAGAAAGAGAGAGAACGATGAGGAAAGCCAGAAGAGGCAGATGGCCGTGAGCGTCGGAAGGACATTCCTGATATGTGTAACATGCCTTGAGCCTCTGAATATGGAACATCTCTAAATACTACAAGGTGGTGAATTAGCTGACGGCTCACCATCTCGCTGCTCTGCAGAGTCCCCTTGATGTGCATCATTTCTGCCATCTTCTCGTCCAGCGCTCTCTTCAGCTTCTCCATTTCAAACTTCTGCTCTTCCAGCTACAATGACAACATTGTTTGCATACATTTTAACAGCACTGCCACCTTAATCGTTAATGTTTCAAGAAAAAAAACCCCCACAAACCTTCATGTCGGCCTCCTGTTTTATTCGATCAACCTCAAAGGCCAGCTGCTGCTTGGTCCTCTCCACCTCGTCCTGTGTCTGCTGTGTTGCTGACAGCATCTTCACAGTGTCTGCACTCTGTCAACACATTAACACATTAACACATTTAGTGTCACAACCAACAGCCAGGTGCTAACGTTTAATTTAACTTGTCTGCAATCTGTCTGTACCCTCCGCAGCAGTTCAGCGTGGCTGGACACCAGCTCTGTGTGCTTCTCCTTCAACTTATTGTACCGCTGCTCAGTGGCCTGGGCTCTTTCTGCACAGCAAAAAGGAGATGACAGTATTATCTCATGCACTTTTCCTCCATGTATGTTAGAGATAGTGTTGACTGTGTGTGTCTTACGTTCTGCTTCGATGAAGACGACCTGCGTGCTCTCGTGTTCTGCGTTTCGGCGGCGCGTAGCCTCCAGCTCCATGCGCAGTTGCTCATTTTCCACAAAAGCATGTTGTTTCTGAGCACGCTGTTCTTCTAGTTCTGCCTCCAAACTGTTGATTTGGGACTTCAGCTGTGTGATGTAACGCTGAGCCTACAGGAGATAAAGGAGGCATCCGTACTTTAGTAATAATCTATTGATTTCATTTCATTACATTAAATTACGTTTGTTGTTTTTACATTGTTTTACATTGTCAATTGTGTTTGTTGACTTGTGAAGCCCTCTGAGACAAATAGGATTTGTGATTTTGGGCTATATAAATAAACTTGAATTGAATTGAATTACACATTTTACAAACACTAACATCTCATGATACAAGATAAATGCTATATGTTGATGTTTTTACTTTGAGTCTACCTTTTGTGCCAAAACATGGGGCACAGCAGAAAGAGGAAGTATGAGTATAGGAAGCAAAAAATGTTGCAGGCTGGAATCATTTTTGTGACGTCAAAGACTCGACTGGACTCCCTTTTCTCGTTCAGAGGCCACTTGCCACATTCCACATGGCAGGAGCAGCATTTGCCTCCACCCAACACATGACCCAGATTCCTTCGCACATAGATAATAACGCCCTCTGCTGTCACGCCTCCTCTGTGCACATACAAGACACTGACAGCTAAGCAATAGGTGGTTCAGTCCAAACAGTCCTTACTTCCAATTTGACTCTCTCTAGTTCAGCTCTCAACAGCTCCAGGTCTCGCTTCATGTTCTCAATCTGGAGATCCCTGCCAGAGAGAAAACACAGAGTTATGATGTGCTGCACAGATTGCACACTGAAACCAAAAAGTCAGATTTACAATCACATTACATGAAAAACAACCATAGGCTCACCTGTCATCGAAGCCTCCATTCGGGGGTCCAAACGTCTGATCAAATATGTCCAGTTGCTGAGAAAAAGTTGAATAATAAGTGAAAGAAAGCTCTCACTTGGTCATTTTACTAGCGTATGAGCATCTGTGTATGAAAATACATCCGCGATTATGAGCCGTACCTGTGGCTGTGCCTGGATGCTGGATGTTGAGACCTCGCTGACCTCGATGAGCGGCTCCGGCTCGGGCTCGTCATCATCGTCGTCAGGTTGCTCTGGATAGTCTTCATCAGGGATAACCACCACTGGCTTCACGTGCTTGGCAAGGGAAGCTGCATGCAGGAAGTTAGGAGGGGACTGAAAAGGAGACAGATAGAGGTGGGTAAAACTGTACATTTTGATTGATATATTTGGTCAACTATGAGAAAAACGTAATGGAAAGGTTCAACATAGCTTAGCTGTCTATGTCAATAATTTCTCCAGTTTGTAGCAGACTGTAACAGTTTTAGGTCTCAGACTCTTACATCAGGCAGCTTGGGGATCTGGATCAGTCTCTTGAAGTAAATCATGTCTCTGGCTCTATTGAAGAAAGTCTTAAGGCTGTGGGACAAAAGACAACAAGTTAATATAAGCTTAGGACTTAAAATAGATGGCTCATGTGTTTTTATTCAAATTGGCAGGTAATGTGGTTGATCTAGTGAAATATTCATGTGAAGTATGTAAAGTATATGGCCGAGGCTATGGCCATATCTTTAAAACAACCGAATATATGTGACCTGCTCCATCGAAATCAGTCGCATTGACCCGAAGACACATTTTGAGTTGTATACACTGTTAGAAAGAGGAGATTCCTAGCTTTCTAATGATATCAGGATTGTTGTTGTACTCCAAATATTAAGCAAAATATGTCACATTATATAATGACTGTCACCGATTCATCATTTTGAGAAAAAGGCCTTCAAAGTTTCCTCTTCTCTGGAATCCATCGATCTGATTGGTTATTAGCGGAGCAAATGATCAAAGTAGTACGGAGGGAAAATATTTTCGTTTGGATTACTGGTCTGGGGGAAGCTTGCGAGTGTGTGTGTATGTATGTGTGTGTGTGTGTGTTTGTGTATTTTTGCATAAGTGTATATTGTGTTTGTTTCCCGGGGAAAACACTCGGCTGTTGTTATGCCTGCTGTGACGTTAAGTTACTCCGTTCTCCGCTTGTAATTATGCCGTTACAAGCTTCAAAGTTGTATTTATCATCTGAATTTGCCGAAACAAGTTTAATATGCTGAAAGCCAAGACTTTGTTTATTTGAAATCAGATGAAAACAAACCGTAACGGACCCTGCCGTGTTATCTATGATGACTATACGCCTTATTCATAATTTCAGCCGGAGGGAGGGGGGCTGCGCTACGGAAGAGCAGAGTGCGAGTGAGAGCTGCCTGTCATCTTCCCTTTACAAGCTTCACAAATGTATTTATCGTGTGATTTTGGAAATAAAAGTTTCATATTCTGAAAGCCAAGACTTTGTTTATTTAAAATCAAACAAAACACCCGAACCCCGAAAAACTAGTTTTTTTACGCAAATCCACGTTTATTTTGAAATGAGCCGTTGCGACTTCCGACTGATTTCGATAGAGCGAGTCACATATATCAATATTTGCTTGTTAAAGCCCCAAAATGATAATATGTTAACTCAATAACTGTACACTATTGTGGCACACAAAAAAACATTGAATATAGAATTGCCAAGAAGGTGGCTTTAAAAATATGAAAGTGTCTAATTTCCAATCGTTTGTCACTGGCACCCCTGGAAAATCCACAGGTAAGTATGGCATACCGTTTCATTTCAATAAGAGACAAATGAGCATCAATGAAAACAAATCGAACTACATAATTTGTGATAAATATCAGACTCTAATTGCACCATCTCCTCAAACCCTGGGAACTCCAACTGATACACCACGTAGGGCGGGAGGGGAAGCAGTGATGGGCACATTTGCATGGGTCATTGCTGGGCGAGGCAGTATTATGTTTCTCACTTTCTTTGCATCAACGGGGAGAGAGTCATTCTTTTCACAGTCAATCTCTGCGCTTGTAGCCTGAAGCCGTGTTTAACCTACCTGTGGAACTGGTCATGGAAACGTTCACGGTGTCCTTGTAAGGTGTCTGCAGGGAGACCTGAAGACAAAGAAGAACGATGTTATGCTTCGAGATTAAAAAAACAATCATCTTAAAATGTAGCCTTATATTTATATATATTACACTTTATTTTGACCATTTATCCCGTAATGTTTAAGCTAGAAAGGAGCTGTTCTTACAGGCGTGCAGCTTGAAGAGCAGCTTGACGGTGAAGTGGTAGAGGTGACTGCAGTCCTGGACGACCTGTATGAGAGGAGCCAGGCGACACTGGCCTGATGTGAGGGTGGAGATGGCGATGGATGTGTTGAGCTGTCGGATCACTGGGAGGGAGATCAGAGACAGAAGCATTCAGTACATACAAGTATCCCTTCTGACAGTCACAGACAAAACAATCCGTTGTGAAGGTTTTTAGTTTTTTGAGCTGCAGCACACATATGCATAAAAATAATGACTTTGTCTAGTCCTTTTTTGATGATTAAAAAGCCTCTCCTTTGTATGGGTGGGAGGGTTTTTGTTTAGCAAGGATACACAAATATTTAAATGACAACCACTTTATCAACTTTGTTGTTCTTTGATTAATGATTTTTTTGTTGTTGGATACATTCCCGATATATCATATTATGTATGTTCATTTTTTGGTATTATTTAATGTTTGATTGTTGGTGTAATGTTGAATGAAATTAAACCCCTACTGATCGAGTACAAATAAAGTTATATCAAATAACACATTTTATAAAACAGCCTCTCCTGATGTTCTTTAACCCATTATGTAAATTCTGCTGAAAGGGCAACTCTTCCATTAAGTCAGAAACTGTTGAAGAGTGAGTTTTCACGTGTGTGTTCTCTTGTTACTCGAGTGGCTTGCTAACTGCTGAGGTAGCAACACACTTTCAGCAACATGGGAACATTACTAAAGAGATTAGGTGCCTTACTCCAACACATAGTGCTGAGACTGAGAAACCATATAAGAGTACACTTCTTTCACAGTGCAGCTGAAAACCCTTTTTCTTTTAGACGTGACCCTGCAGGCTTGGGAGGAGCAGAGCACTGCAGGAAACAAACTTAATGTCCCATAATTGAAGGCATTTCCTTACCAGTTAAACCTAATTTAGTCAGGAGCACATGAGTTGGAAGTGGAACCACCTGATTTGTATCACTTTACAATAAAAAAGACTGTTTAAACTGGGAGGACAAGAGGCGCTCACAATAACCCGTTCTTCAAAGGGCTCTCACATTAATAGATAATGTCAGCGGGTTGCAGCTCTCTACTTTAGCTCAAGTTTCTTATCCTTGCAAGAGTAGGATGGGGGAGAGGTGGGAGGAGGTTTTTTTTTTTTTTCACCTGTCTCGGCCAGCCTCAGCTCAGCGTCCAAGTAATCAAACACCTCGACTGTGAGCTGGAACCTGCAGGAGAGAAGTTGATACCTTCGTTAACACAGAGAAAGCCCACTAGGAAACAATGACCATGAGACCCTGTGTGGGGAAAAGAGCAGCAGGGCATGTCCGTTAGTTTTTTTACATGCTTTGGATGCCACTGGCTGTGCTTATGACTAAATCAGAAACAGGTAACGAGGAAATTGCCTTGGTTTAATAATTATTTATAGATATACCAAAAAACTACATACAGTATATAGTAGACAAAATACTCAGAATAATACAATTAAATAAAATATGTGCATCATTGTTGTGGAAAGCTGTGCAGATATTAAAAGATGTAGCTGCTGTACAAAATGAGTAGAATTGAGCAGTAAATGCCAAACATACTTCTAGCAGTATTCGGTAACTCACACATTATTAACGTCGGTCCCTGCGGTGCGCTCCAGGAGTTCATCTGATGCCTCCAGGTTCGGTGGGATTTCTGAATGCTGCAGAGGTACATTTTTTTTAAGAGGTTTAAATCAAGGTGTAAATTCCTAACATTACGCAAAACCCTTCATCATGTGCACCTAGCATACCTTGAGGTGTGTAACATGCGACAGAGGACACTCTTACCTTTGCATGAAACTCCATTTTTGTGCAGAGCAGTTTGGTATACAGAGCCACCAGCTGTCCGTATTTGTCATGGAGGTTGCTCTGGAAATCAAGGATTAAGCACAATTAATACAAATAGGAAAGAAAATCCATCGATTCTCGCTTCACAGGATATCAAATGTGTTAAAGTTATTTTTAAAACCTATAAATACTCACCCATAGTTTCCCGATTTCCACTAAAGAAGTGTGATGCCTCATGCAGTCTTGTAGAACCTGTAGGAGGACAGCATAAATGTGAGGCTTTTAGAACAAACCCTGAATCTAGAGATAATAGTAAACCACTTTCGATTTTAATACTAGATAATAAAAAAAACTGTGATGAAAAATGACAAATTGTGAAAAAAAAGACAATATTAATTCAATCGTGACATCATGCAGGGTTTCACAGTTTTTTGATTATATCACACCCACAAATTGCATAATTATTTTTCTCAGCACTATGTTGAACTGATGCCGTTGTAACAGTCTTTGATCACTCCACAACTCCTTGGTGCAATAGACAGTAATATACAGTAAGAAAAGAGAACTTGGTGTCGTACATTTCGGTGTCCGTCTCGCAGGACTTTGTGCAGAACGCTGCAGAACTTCCAGCTGAGGATGGAGCTGCTGGCCAGGGGGAAGCCCAGAGCGTAGGACCAGAAGGTGTAGGCTCCCTTCTCCCTGTAAGTCCCCAGGATGATTCCTGTTGGCGTGTGGTTAAGGAAGCACAAACTATCACAGGACGGCTGCTTATTTTTAACACACAACACGGGCCATGTCCCACACAATGTCCCACTGGACTTTAACACCCCCACACACTCAGACACTCAAATCCAGCACCAGACACTTTTTTTACACTGCTATGGACAATCTTGCACTAATGTACATTCCCAAAGATATTGAAGTGACTGTTATTTTGTATTTATTGATTCTTGTGTTTTTGTATCTTAATGTGTGCACACGTTGATAATTTACTTGCGGCACCGAGGTGGGCCGGCGGTACCGAAGTGGGCCGGTCGAGAGTCCCGGGCTGATTTGTAGTCCCTGACTGCAGCCATGTCTCAATTAATTGAAAACAAAGGCCAGGCTAGGTTTCCATAATAAAACTTGTGAGAAATAGCAGGTAAGCTTTTGTAATACTCCATCCATTACTTTATCCTCGTTGGACACATTATTCTTAATGGTAACTGTGGGGGAAACTTCTGTGTAGCAATGCAGGAGGAGTCACCGACTCAGGACGGAGACACGGGATAGAGCTGGAGCTTTGATGTCAAACACTGATGGTTTAAGAGCCAGAGGTTCTGACTTCACGGGAGAGTTGCCACGTCAATTCTGAAGAACTCTACCCCAGACCCGTGTATTTAGCTAGTTCAGAGAGAATAATCGACATTGTGCATGACAAGATAGAATCATAACCTCTATCAGCTGACGCCAACAGGCAGGAACAGGGAGACAGAACACTGAGAGCACAGCAGCCAAGGCTACAGGTGCGTGTGCTCAGTCAGGACAGCATGAACTGATAAACTGGGTCAAAGTCATGGGCCTTGGAAAATATTTCCCCAACAGTAACCACTTTATGTACCATTCCTAATGTAAGCATTCCCATCCCTTTGACCTCAACATCCAATAAAAATGCCTTTTTCTCCCTGTAGTGTCCACTTAGTTAAGGCTTGTTGTTGTAGGCTGCCCCAATAGTACGTTCAATAAGTAAATTCATCACATTTTAGAAAAAACATTCCCCAAATTATAACGGCTATACTGTGCTGACATTTCACTCTGTTAAGGTAATCAATTACCAAATAAATCTGAAAAGATAGACACTTATAGGCTAGGAATGTCTTACATATGACTGACTTAAAAAAAAAGGTTGTGATGTAACGGCAGTAGCACACAGATCTAGACAGAACAGAAAAACTCCACTATTTAAAAAAGCAAAGGATACGTCGAACATGTTTCTCCTTCACAGGCGTCTCAGCGGAGGTGATGGCCTTGCTGATGCTGCTCAGCTGAAAGGAGACGAAGAGGAGAGTTAATATTAGATCTTGTACAGTTTGCATTCTCCACCCACACAACCCTCATTCCTACTAGGGCTTACAATGAACCATACAACTAATTCAAAGGGCATGAGAAGTTAAATAAAGATCACGAGGCAAACAATTGATAACAGGCGGCACAGCAATGTCGGGAATGAATCAGAAACTATGAGTCGGCACTCTGTACACACAGCGCTGTGCACAACCAGCACCTGCTCTCATATTATGGTTAGCCGTATTTAAATGACAAACAAATGCAGTAATTTAACAAAATGGAGAGATAATATTAGGGGTGTTTACTACAATGAAGTTATAACAGATGTTTTCATGAGTAAATCAACTTTCTTTTTACGTACATGATCTAAGAGAAAATCATGTGGTATCCCTTTGTTTCTTTGCCTCTTCTCAATCACTAACATCTTGATTAAGATATAAAATCAAACCTTGTTTTTTTCAATACTGCTTACCATGCTTCTAACCTTACTTTCATAAAAAGAAAATGAATGTTTGTGCTGTTAACCATGGTGTCTCGTTAGCTACGTGAGCTCAAAAGACAAGCCCTGCGTCTAAAAGATAACATCACATTAATAATCCTTCAGGTAATGAGAGCGTGAGACAGAGCGTGAGACAGAGCGTGAGACAGAGCGTGAGACAGAGTGTCATCAGAGCCGCAGGCCACAACCCGTCCAGCAGGTCGAACAAGTGTCTCTGAAACGGAGCAGGAAGGTAGAGACGGAGAAACACACACCGTCTCTTCCCTTGTAATGCGTGTCCCCGAGGAGATTCACTTATTTCAATGAACCTCAGATAAAGTGCAACACAGCCCACGGGGCAATATGATCACTGCCTGGTGTTCAGGTTACACTATAGAGCGCTTATCATGGTTGTTGGAACTATACATTGATTTATATTATTTAAGTTAAACATTTATTTAGTCTTTATGCTTTTATTTTGATTCATGGTGGTTTGGATACCTGGTGATAATGTATTTATTGATGACAGGTGGTTGTGGGATTGTCGCACCAGCATAGGCATATGAAAAAAGTATATCATTAGTAGATATATATACATTATTCAAAGGTATTTGGGGGTAAAGTAACTCAGGTTGATAGCATTTAGCTTCCTCCTCCATTAAGCCGATTTCAATCTGACTACACTGCAGAGGAATGTAGAACAACATTACACCGACAAAACATTCTTTACCAGGATGTTGCCTTTTGGGATCCTGTAAGACTCCCCAACGCAAAACAATTACATGATGATCAAAGCTGCGGCTAGACCGCACATTTACCCCGGACAAATAACACCACCGCCCACATCTAAATCTGGATTCAAAACCGATTGGCTGGCCCCGCCTCGAGTCACAATTCAATGCTATGTGTTGTCTGAGGATAGTGGTGTTGCAATCAAACCGACCCTAGTTTTCACAATAGTCCCAACATGCTAAACTGTGATCATTTTGAACAGAAGTACTCAAGTTTATACTTGAACAATTTTGTTTACAACTAACCATAATATTCAAACAATATAAGTATTGATAACATGCATCCCACACACGTGATAATGTCATTTGAATAATCCTCTATTTGTAGTCTTGTTATTAGTTTTTTTATGAATACAGTCCCTCTCTCCACTTCCTACACTGGCATTGAGTTTAAATTCATATCACAAATAACAATAGACGGAACGCAGATATACAAACTTAAAGATGAATTACTTTAATATACCCATAGAGATAGCGATAATATATTTATTGCAAATTAATTTGGCTAAAGAAAAGTGAAAATCTGATATGCACTTTGTCCTTTTAACACATCTATTGAGGAACATAGTGTCTCTATAATACCAGCAAGCCAGCTTCAACATCACAGCATTACTGAAGAGACCAATCCAAGATGCAATAAAACATCTTCAAAAATAACTTTCCTGTATCTAAACTCTCCTTGAGTGGGTAACTATAATATGTGGTTGAAGTTGCACATACCAATACATGACAGCATTACACTCTGGATCTTGGGTCCCTCCCTTTAACACAGGCTTATACTGTACATCCATGTCACATCTTTGAAACATAATCACATATCAGTGAGGCTCCTAATCCAACAGAAACCCGTTTAATACATAACAAACCGTGGGAGACGCCCCTAAACCCAGATCGACACACGCACAGAACCACCAGAACATACAAGGTGATCACAACAAAAGAGCGTCTGTGTCGTTCAGAGTGAGAGAGGGGTGTCCTGGTTAATAGGAGACTCCCCCTCTGACGCAAATGAACTGCTAGCTGCTCGTTTACACAGGGCAAGAGCAACGAGCTAGCATGGAGGCCCGGGTGACAATGAGGGGTTTGTTGGGGGAGGAAGGCCCGACAGCTGGGGGAGAAGATTGGGTTGGATGGGGGCCGTGCTCTGGCACACAGAGCCTGGCACTGAGGCCTCGACAGATGGCCGCTGAGCAGGGAGGCTGCAGGGAGACGCTCATACATTCAGAGCGGCCATCAGTCGGAGAGCGAGGAGCGAGGACAGGGGAGAGTGACACAGGACAAGAGGTCGAGGGTGATCAAACACTACACTGTTAATGTGTCACAGTACGCATAACCACCACCAGCGAGTGTGCTGCATTTTTGAGAAACAAGGACGTCAAAGATAATGCCACACACGTTTCACCGACTGCCTTATTTCATCTCGGCAATATCACAAAAATCAGATACATCCTGACTCAAAAGGAAGCAGAAAAACTCACTCATGCTTTTATTACTCTGCTTTAAGACTCCCTTTTATCAGGCGGTCCCATCACATCCATTCAAAATGTTCCACTGGTACAAAATGCTGCAGCCCGTCACATTAACAAAAACATGGAAAAAGGACCAGATCACTCCAATTTTAGCAGCTCTGCACCAGGATCCCAATCGAATTTGAAACTTGTTTTGACTTACAAAGCACTAAATGGAAAGGCACATTAATACTTAAAATATATTTTAATCCCCCATTGCCCCTCTTGGGCATTACACTCCCAGAGTGCAGGTCTGTTAGTGGTTCCCAGAGTCCATTAGATCAAGAGTCAGAGCGTTCAGCTACCAATCTCCCTTTCTCTGGACCAACTCATGTTTTTAAATCAGGGAGGCAGACAGTGTCCAAACTTTTAAGAGTTTGTTGAAGACCTTGCTTTTGAATAAATCCTATAGTTAGAGCTGTTTTAAGAATACCCTATGTTTGTCCTCCTGAGTCCTACATTTTATGGAATTTTTTCTATTGTTTTATTGTATTTTTACTGTCTTTTTGTTGTATTTTATCTCGTTTTATTTGTATTTCACATTCTATTTTGTGGTTTTATTATTTTCTTGTAATTGTATTTATCTATTTACACTGTCCACTATGTTTGTTAATCTGTATAGCCCACTGAGACTAACGTGTTTTGTGATTTTGGGCTATATAAATACATTTTGATTTGATTTGTTGGAGGACTTCAGTGTACAAAACACAACTTGCCCTTGCTCCTTGTAGTGGGGAAGTAATGGGCAACGTCTGCATGGAGAGCTTCAACGATTAGTCGAATAATCTTTTAATCTAACGACAGAAAAATCAGCAACTACTTTGATAATCGAGTAATCGTTACAATTATTTTTCATACAATTAAACTGAATATCTCTGGGTATTCAACTGACAAAACAAGGTATTTAATTAAAGACTTGGTCTTCGAGAAACTGGGTTAAACAGTTTTTCACCATTTTCACTGAACGATTAAATTGTTGTTCTAGTTGCGCTGTACACTTTAATATTTATCAAACATGTGTAACTTTGGAATCACAATATTATCACATATTTTGCCAATATCAGAAAAGCCCAATCAATTCTTTAATTGCCTGAGGATTTAAATAACTACCGTTTTAATCTCATCTTTTCACAATAACTCACAAAAGCACTACTACCACTACAAAGGCTCACTGTTAAGACTCACATCAGTGTACACGGAGCTCACACACAAACACAGACACCCTTTCCTCAGTGCCACGGTCAAAGAGAAGTCATATGAAATCCAAAACTTTTTTTACTAACGGAGCAATTCGGTCCAAACGCTGCAGACATGCCGACACTGTCGACTGGCCAATGAGTTTATGTTGCATCTGGTTAAAGCGTCAGTAAATCCTCTGACCAGCAGAGAGGAGAAGTGAGAGGGAGGGAGAGCCTGGACTAATCCGGCCATAAGCTCCACTGCCAGCTAGCATTGCATTACTGTACTGAAGCCTCGACACTCACAGTCTACACCCCTGCTACTCAGTCTCTTACGGTCTTATGTGTACTATCTGTGTTTCTGTCTTATTCTGTTGCTGCTTTAATACCCGAATTTCCCTAAGGGGATCAATAAAGTCCATCTTATCCTTTCTTACACACTCAATACCTCCAACCTTGAGGCCTCTCTGCCTTACCTTGTCACCTCTGCCTTTCAGCAGCGTGTCCATGTGCTTGGACATCCTGGTGTGGCACAGTGTGTGGAGTTAATGAAGTCAAAGCACCAACGCCACACCTGAGCTGATCTCACTGCACATAATGCTTCAAGGCAGGAACACTTATTGCAGGTCCTTATCAGCTTAATTCAACAGACTGCTGCTCTGCTCGGGCTGACAAGGTCACAAACAGACTTTAGCACAGCTCACACCTTATAGCTACATGTGCTAACAATTAATGTATGAATCCATGACTAAAGTAACAGAGTTGCTGCTGTCCAATAGTCTTTTTTGTTAAGACTAACTAGATAGATAGTACTTTATTGATCCCAAATTGGGAAATTGTTGTTACAGCAGCATAAAAGGCATTTTACAATAAAACAAAACTACAAAATATACAAGAATAGAAAGAAAAATAAAACAAAAAATATAAAATATACATGTCGAAATAGAAAATATACATGCAGATAATATATATATATATATATATATTCAAAATATATGGAATATGGAGTATAAATAAATAAATAAATAAATAATAAATATTGAACAGATTATAGAGTAAAATGTACAACGTGGTTTAATTTCTAGAGAAACTATGGAGCAGAGAGTTCTCTTCCAGCCAGAGGTGATTTATTGTACAGTGTTATTGCAGTGGGCAGGAATGTTTTCCAGTATCGGTCCTTGTGACAGGGGAGCTGCAGCAGTCTGTTGGAGAAGGAGCTCCGCTGACTGTCCAGCTGCAGGTGGAGAGGATGGGTGGGGTTATCCATGATGGACAACAGCCTGTTCAGTGTCCTCCTCTCCACCACAGCTTCAAAAGGGGTCCAGCTTGATGCCGATGACTGACCCAGCTTTCCTGATCAGTTTATTGATCCTGCTGGTGTCACCGTCTCTTATGCTGCCCCCCCAGCAGACCGCAGCAAAGAAGAGTGCACTAGCCACAACAGACTGATAGAAGATCTCCAGCATCTTGCTGCATACGTTGAAGGATCTCAGCTTCCTCAGAAAATAGAGTCGGCTCATCCCCTTCTTGTGCACAGCGTCAGTGTTGATCCTCCAGTTCAGCCCATTGTCTAAGTGCACTCCCAGGTACTTGTAGACCTCCACAACTGCCACATACTCTCCTAGGATGCACAGGGGCAGAGGAGGAGATGTCCTCTTCCTCCTGAAATCAATGACCATCTCTCTGGTCTTGGCCACATTCAGAAGCAAATGATTTCTTCCAGTCCACTCAACAAAATCACCCACCAGCGCTCTGTACTCCTCCTCCCGTCCATCCCTTATACACCCTACCACTGCAGAGTCATCCGAAAACTTCTGCAGGTGGCATGACTCCGAGTTGTATTGAAAGTCAGAGGTGTATAAGGTGAACAGGAAAGGAGACGGCACAGTTCCCTGTGGGGCTCCAATACTACCAACCACCACATCAGACAGCACACTGCCCAGCCGGACGTACTGTGGTCTGTCCGTGAGGTAGTTGGTAATCCAGGAGATGGTGGACGAGTTTACCCTCATAGCCTGCAGCTTGTCACTCAGTAGCCGAGGCTGGATCGTGTTGAATGCACTGGAGAAATCAAAAAAGGTGATTCTCACAGTGCAACCCGATCCATTCAGGTATGAGTGAGCACGCTGCAGCAGGTAAATAATGGCATCGTCCACCCCCAGGTGAGGCTGGTAGGCAAATTGCAGAGGGTCAAGGAATTATCTCACCTGCGGTCTGAGATGGGCCAAGACCAGTCTCTCAAGCACCTTCATCACATGAGATGTGAGTGCTACAGGGCGATAGTCATTGAGCCCAGAAGGAGTCGTCTTTTTAGGGACCGGAACAACGCAGGACATCTTCCATAGCACCGGGATGGTCTCCAGGTGCAGGCTGAGGTTGTAGAGATGAAATGTCCTAATGTACTAAGTGAAATGTCCAGGAAGTATCCAAGTAGCAGCCATGATAAAGGATGGCTCTCTTAATGCTACCGAAAGGTGCTTCAATGCTTACTTTATCTTATTTATCATAGGGTACTACTGGAAGACCCTTCATTAAAAAAGGAAATTATGCCATCCCACAATTCCTTGCAGCAGCAGCAACATTGAAAGAAACGACTAGGTTCCTTCTAAGGAAGTGTGCTTCTGTTTTGTACAAGAATCCTTACTTGAATTGTACATTATTGAGTTTATAACTTTTTCATTTTGAATGTGTCGCTTAAAAACAAATCAAATGGTTTTAATGCACAATTTTATAAACGTCCTATTGTGTTGCTCCTCTTATACTGCTACTTTGTCCCTTTGCTAATTAACCTGCGCAGGCTCTCCCACATCAACGAAGGGAATAATCCTATCAAACAAGTGCACACTGTCCCCAAACAGATGTATAAAAAGCACTCTTGCAGCTCAGAAAACACACCGGGTGTACAGTTTGTAATAACTGGATTTTATGTGAAAAGTGAAAAAAAAAAAAATAGATTTTTGATAGATTTTGAATTGAAAATGTGAATAATGGTGCGGAAATGATCATTCCCTGTCAAAATAGAGAATCATTTCATAAATTCATTTTTTTTCAATGTTCAGCCCTACTCTTAATTAAGAAGTAAGAACTTGCCTTAGAACTTTCTGTCCTACACACCTAGATATTTGCCTGCTTTGAAAACCCTTGTCAAATATTGCAACAGCTACAAAAGAAACACAAATAATATACATAGTATGGCATCATAGCTCTTGTCCTGTCAAATCCGTGTACTCCAGTCAAGTTTTTGAAATATGTCCGGAGGGCTGAATGGATGCATTAGAAAAATGAATGAATCAACTGTTAGCAGAACAGACAGAGGTTAAGTCTTATTAATTGGGTTATCTCCAAGTTAATTATTAATTCTGCATCCACTTAAATATTCATGAAAAGATAAATTGTTCTTTAGCAACCAGACAGTTTTAGGGCCAGTTGGCAGAGCTGGTTATTTAGCTCATGCTTCACATGATGTTCATGATTAAAAAGCTGAAAACACAAAGCGGGCCAAGGCACAAAACACAGACCATGTGATTAATGACAGTATTGATGACCACATTGTGTTCAGCATTGGTCTATTTCATGATCATGAAAATAATAGAATTTGTAAAGCTTGAATCTCCTTTTTGGTTGTTGACAAATGTTACAAACTTGCTGCTTAAAGTCTTCACTTAAAGGTAGGGTACGTAAGAATGGAGAAACCAGCTCGAGTGCGCTAGAATTTGAAAATACACAACTGAAAAAAAATCTGCCCCTTCCTTCAGACTTCCTTACAGAGCCCCTCCTCCAACACACACGGACGCGCAGATGACCAATGAGGGCACGAGATAAGTTTGTGCACAGATGGAAGGCTGACAGGCAGGTAGGCCATCCAGTTATTTTAACCGGGCCGGCTCAGATGATTGGTCGTGCTTTTCACAGTGCCACAGATGAAATGTTTTTATGTATTTATTGTCAAAGCATTTAATGTATTCATTGCTTCATCGGGATGTTAAGAGCATTCCATGGAATATAACAAAAAGTGTTTCTGAAGTGAATTACCTACCCCACCTTTAACACATCAGCCTCTCATGTTTTCAGTGTGAAACCATCATGACCAGCATGCTTTTAATTCTCTCAACTCCCACTCTGTGTTTACCCTCCGGTACTCCCATCCCCCTCCACTCTCTCATGGGCGCTCACTGGGGCAACAGCGAGGGAAAGCAAACACTACACACACACACACACACACACACACACACACACACAGGACGCTGTGTGAGACGTTTCACCTTGGTACCGAGGTCGACATAAAGAGGAGAGAGTGGAGCGACAGTGAGGAGTTTCAGTCCTGCATGAATCAGCAGTACACAGAAACTCTATGACGAGAGGAATATATGAGAATACAATTTCTAATACAGGAATATAGAGGCTCCTCAGACACACAGAATAGCTAGGGCTGCAACTACGTACTATATTCAATATAAATTCAGTGGCTGATTGTCTATCTACATGCATTGAGTTTTCGAATGTCTGGTATTTTCAGTCTAAATCTCAAAATATATTCAGTTTCATACAATATGTAACAGAGAAGAGCAGGAAATCTCGATATCTGAGAGGCTGAAAGTAGCATTTACTGACATTTTCACTTGAAAATGTACAATTTAGTCGATCGACTTATCGATTAGTTGACTTATAGATGTAGTTCTTACAGCTGCCTAATCAAACCAGGTTACAATTAAGAGAACACTTGGTTGCATTTTTTCATTTTAAAACTGCTTTTTACTTAAAGGTGGGGTAGGTAAGTTTGAGAAACCGGCTCGAGATACACTTTTTGTTATATTCCATGGAATGCTCTTAACATCCCGATAGCAATGAATATCTTAAGTGCTTTGACAATAAATCCATAAAAAAAATTTCATCTGTGGAAGCCGTAGTACTGTAAAAAGCACGACCAATCATTTTAGCCGGCCCGGCTAAAATAACTTGATGGCCTACCTGCCTGTCAGCCTTCCATCTGTGCACAAACTTATCTCGTGCCCTCATTGGTCATGTGCGCGTTCGTGTGTGTTGGAGGAGGGGCTCTGTAAGGAAGTGGCAGATTTTTCCGGCTGTGTATTTTCAAATTCTAGCGATCTCGAGCTGGTTTCTCCAAAATTACCTACCCCACCTTTAATGCAACTAGTTCAGCAGTTGAGACTCCACATCCACTAAACTACTTGTAGTGAAATGTAAACAAGTTGGCAGTAAAGAGCCGTACAATAATCAGGAGTCGTATTCTTCCTCATACTGCCTCCTCATTTGCATATTGCCCAGTGGGTTCATTCAACTGAGCAGTGGCACCCGAGTCATTCACATAAACAAGATCAACTGCTGAAAGCGGTTAATTATACTCTGACCACACTATTTTGAATATGATATGAGGGTTAAACTAAGCTTTGAAGCATGTTCTTAACACACAAGATTCCTTGTTGTACCATTGTTGAACTGCATCAAACTAGGAAGGCAACACTTTTAAAATCACAACTGTGCCTACTTTTGTTTTTGCTAATCAACAAATATTACGCTGCCACATTAAACAAGTCAACTACGCAAAAGAAAAATGCAGTCTAGCAGACTAGGGGAAAGAAAGGAGTAGGAAAGACAATCAGCTCCACCTCTCTACACGTGCTGCAAAAGCAAATAAAGCCCTGACGGAGGAGTACACACCCAGCGAAGGAAAAGCTCAGCCCATTTTAGATAGCATAATAATGAAAGTGTTGTAACTCCCGGACAGCTGTTCAACGGTTTGTTTAGTTACTCAACCACGTTTCAATCTCATGCTTCTAAGTCAGACGGGGTGTGTGCTTCACTTGAAGCAGCAGCTCCCTAAAACAATGATGTATCTTGATTCTGGTAAAGAGCAGTATAACGTTTTTACTTGGCGGATAGTGAGGTTACAGCCAGAAAACACAAAGCACCTGTCGCTGCATGAAGAATTAAAAAAAATCTCATTCATTTAGAGGAGACACAAAGGAAACTGAATAATATTTCTGAGTACGTACTCCACCAGGGTAAAAATATCTCAAAGTGAATGTGATTCCTGGGTGTTTGCTCAACAATGAGGCTGTTAAAGACAGGGAAACTGATGTCTGTAAGGGAGGAAAGGTGGACAAACAGGAAGGACAAGATCAGCATGATATCAATGGACAAGCTTAAGAAAGGAATGAATGGTGTGACTATAGAAAAGTGCCGCACAACATGGTTGGATTTCAATCTTAATATCAAAGATGTATCTATATTAAGGCTGCGACAATATGCTTCAATGGTAGAATCTTTCAGAATGGACAATTCATACCGTCTCTGAAACAGTTTCAAATGAAAATGGGGCTAATGTTCAGTTTCACAAGGAAACACAGTACAGATAGATACTGTCTATCCTTGTGTTGCAAAAATCAACCCCTTATTGAAATGAGTTGCCCTATTAAAAACACTGGAAGGGTCAAAAACAAGTTTGTGATTGTATGTAGCCTAAAGGCCTCCATATTTCAAACATTGAGGGCAAAAATTGCCCATAACTGACCAGTGATAATACATGTCTTTCCTAGCCTGTCTAAGACGTATTAAAAGAAAAACACATTACTGTAACTTTAACTATCATAACTAAATGTCTAACCCTTACCTTCATAGTAACTTGAAACCAAGTATGAACCCCAAAACAGGCCTTTTAAGATATGTCTAAAGTAAGGACAGGCCAAAGATCCTCACTTTCGAAAGATGTCTTCGCTTTGAAGGTCTCAAACTCATGTTGGTTCTCACAAGGTTAGTTGGAGAGGTGGAAGAAGTACTCAGATCTTGTACTTGAGTAAAAGTAGAAGTACCAGAGTGTAGAAATACTCTGTTAGAAGTAAAAGTCCTGCATTCAAAATGTTACTCAAGTAGAAGAACAAAAGTACTAGCATCAAAATATACTTAAAGTAAAAGTACTCATTATGCAGATTGGTCCATTTCAGAATGATATATATTATGTTTTGATTATAATGATTGATGTATGAAAGTGTTTATCAAAGATGTTAAAGGTGCGAGTGACTTTGTATGCTGCAGGGGAGCTTGTGAATGTTACTCCAGGTGTAACTAAAGTCATAAAGATATTAGATAAATGTAGAGGGGTAAAATCCCACTATTTACCTCTGAATTGTAGTGGGGTAGAAGTACAAAGCAGCAACACATTTAAATACTCAAGTAAAGTACCTCACACTACATACCGTATATAGTACAGCACTTGAGGAAATGTACTTAGTTACTTTACTGATAGACAGTTGTACAAGCACAATCACACACACACGGAATATTCAGCTTCACAGCATACCTAGCAGCAACTGGGCATTTGTTGTCAAATAGACAGACGCCTTCGACACATTTAATTCACATTTCAAACATTAAACTCCCAGGTCCAGGTGTTAATTGGAAACGTGGCCTATGCGGTAGGATACACTGACTGTGAGCACCGCGCACACACACATATAGTCCCCCCGTAAAGCCACAGAGCAGGCCCGAGTAAAATAAAGGTTTTCACCCCAAAGAGAGCATTACATGTCTGATATTTCTTACCTGCTGCTTGTCAAAATGCTCCCTCTCCGCGCCGAGGTTGGCTTCAGTCCGCCGGCTCTTCACCCGTGTGGGCACCTGTCTAATGCTGTTCATCCTGGAGCTCGGACAAGGACAGTCTCAGGGAGACAAAAAGAGATAAAGACACGAAAACACGTCCAGGCGAGAGGAAATATTAGAGCACTTGCGCACTATCTAGAAAGGGACATGTCCTGTGTGTTCATCGCTGGTGATGCACCACGGCTGATGAGGAAGAGCAAAGTGAATGTTTGCCTCATGCGTTACGGCCGCGGAGGGATACGCCCCCAAGGTGGAGGACATGATGCATCATCGTGTCTCCTGCCGCCGACATCCTCCTACACACACACACACACACACACACACACACGTCAAAAATGTTTCCATTACATCGCAGATAAGTGTTTTTAAAACAGCAATTATCTTAATAAATCGTGCTGTTGTTTAATATGTGTGTTTTTATTCCTGGCTCAGCTGCAGGCAGTGACGTCACCTCAATGAAATCAAGTAGTGAAGGCAAATAAAGCAGGATATCAAATCAGATTGTAATCAGGGGATGTGCCTTCATTTGGGTGAAAGCTAGGCCAATAAATACTATTTTTACAACTTTTTTTTTTACATATAAAGCATCGTTTTATCCACCATATTTTGTATTTATTTACTTAAGAAGGGACCATGCACATTCATTAACACGAGGTCAACTATAAGCAAAGGTAGAAACCCATGAGCAGAAATGTGTTTTAATCAACAATGTGATGGCATTAAGCAAACTCAATAATACTTTTTAATGTATTTAGTGGGCAAACAATATTGGTAAATCTTCTTAAATAAAATAAACAACACTCAAAATGTCTTAAAATGTTTAGGTTGACTCAGGGAAGGAAACAGGATATAGAAAGTGAATGAAGGCAGATCAATGTGTGCAAATGGCAAACACATCACTAAAAGTTTTATAGATCTATTTTTTCTCAAGTGAACGTAAACCTGAATGTGTTATTTATAATATATGTTTTTTTTTTTTAACGTTGTGCCTCTACTCGACTTGGCTGACTAACCACAAGACTTGAGGAATGTAGAATAACTCGTTTTGTTTGTATCTATTGTTGTTTCCCTCATCTTTTATCCTGACACCGCTTCAGCCACTTTCAATAAAAACTTATAGTATAAAAATCTAATCAACAATCAAGATACAAAGTCAATAGGCCTACATTTGGGAAATGTAGTTTGTTCCTCACCCACCAAGAGCAGCTGTGACACCTGAATAAGAAAACTAACACTTCTGTTGTTTGTTTATTTTAGGCTCTGTCTGCATTTCAAGGTTGTAGGACTGGAATTTCATGTCCGTTGCAGCGGGTGGAGCAGTGACCATGATGTTTTGTTCCCAAATATGCAGGTGAAGGAAACACAAGGGCTGATGGGACAACAGGAGAAGGGAACAAAAGGACATGTTCGCCCCGCAAGCTGAACTGGCTTGTTCACATTGTTTCTGCATGGTTTAAACTGCACACGCATTTCTACATAAACCAGTCTCTGAACAGGCAAGGCCCAACTCACATCCATTGGTAAATTAGCCAGTGGGTGAATGGTTGAGCTGAAAATACTTCCCCCCTCGCTTTCTTTATGTGTTTCTGTCTGTATGTGTTATTCTCATTGTTCTGTAAAGCCCTATGAATTGCTTACCATAAATGCATAAAATGCTTCAATGGGCCTACCTAAGGCCACTCTCACTACTTATTAAACTTGTAAGCGTGTTTCAGTTTGTCTATATTTGTCACACAGCCAAAATGTAAAGAAATAAAGACTCCTTTTTTGTACACAACGCTTAATTACACATGTTTCTTTCTAAACTAATTTGTTGTTGACATTAACCCTACATCACAACTTTCCTTACAGTTACTTTTAGAGGAATCATCAGGGAAATACATGACACATTTTATTTAAGGAGCTCCTTTTGTGGTACTGTATATTTACAGGTTATATATCTATACATGGCAAAATCTGCATTTACAAATGTTATCCACTAGAAAGCAGTAGAGGTTTACAAACTGAGTGTGTGAGGTCATTCATAACCAAATTCAGCCCATTGTATAGTCACTGATTATAAGGTGGGTCACTTCAGAGATAAATGAAAATATCCTAAATCTCCAGAGTCTTTGAATCGTCACACAATTAACCATAATTGACACCAGAAAACCGATCACTGCCTTGGTTTCCTCATTATTAAGTATAATAAATGTATATCTTGTGTTATGCTACTCTTTTTTGTGATGTTTCTTTGTTAACAATGTCAATGGATATATTCTCATTATTTACATTTAGATGCATAAAAGTTTACCTAGTACATATTGAAAACAACTGTATACATTATATTATAAATACCGATCATATCATTGTCTCACACTGTACCCAAGTGTCATCTCACCCTAAAAAGGGAAGGGTCAAAATGTACTCTTGCACTGAATAAATCAATAAAGGTTATTAGGTTAAAACCAGAACCTATGATAAGTGAAATCTGGATTAAAGAAAAGGAAACTGTATCATATTTAATATGCGAAAAGGCTGTTAACAACACCCACATTTCTAAAAGCAAGAAGTGCTTCAAAGAAAATGTGAATGCAATAAGGCTAATCTGAAACTCACACCCCAAATGTAACCTTTCAGCTTCCCATTTTTATACTTTTTGTGTCTGTTTAATTGAACCTCTTATTGAACTTGTACTAAGACCAGGTACATGTAATGACATCTGGACATTTAAGCTTTTAAGACAATGAAAGTGAAATAATTTCACTGCATGTATGGGATGCTGAAGTGAACTAAAATAGTTCAGAAGAAAAAAAAAGGCAGAAACACGGGTTTTAGTTTTGCAAAACAGATTTAGTTTTTCAGAATGGGAATTTCTTTCACTTTATTCAAATTCTGAGAAAAATGTTTTAATAAGATTTCCTATCAGCTGAAGCTTGGCACCAGCTTGACTTCCTTCCACTTTCACAATGCATAGCGTATGCAAAGTCCCATATGTGTTATCTTCTAATTATTGTATTAAAAAAATATGTCTTTTAAATCAATATTTCATTTCATTTCATTTTTATTTGTTCCGCTCATGGTACGCAAAACCCAATGTACAATAAACATGTCTCTACAAACACACCATTGAGCGAAAAGGAGCAGGGAGAAGAAACTAATCTTATATGACCTGCCCCTTTCTAAAAAAAACAAAATAAATAGTAATAGATGGTCTGCCCTACATAATAAAAAAAAGAATGTCATAGCCAAACATAACAGTATCTTAGGATACTAAGAGAAACACAAAAAAATACTTATTTCCCACTTGACGAAGAAACAAAACAACAAGAAATATTTGAATAATGATTCTGTAAATTAGTCTTAGTATAGTAATTGTTTCAAGGGCCCTCACCAGGGAACAAGAACCAAACATTAGACAAGACCAACGCAGGACTCTCAATCAGCTGCTGAAGTGATGAATTTGCCTGAGTGTTGGACACATTTCCATTTATCTACAACGCTGAACCTAAACGACGTCAGACTCTTCAAATTCCTTCACTTTTTTTGTATCTGCTTTCACCTTAGACTTAAAGACACAACTCCAACAGCATCAGAGCAATAATCACATTACAAAGATATCAGTGGACAGTGAGATCCAGAGACATGTCCCCAAAACGCTCCAGCCTTTGTGTTTAAGGTTTGGCTTCACCCCAGTATGAAGTTCCTGAATGCATCCTGTAGTTCTGGTTTTTGTCCATCATGTATTAGAGTGGTTCATTTCAGTAATGTCACTTTTTGCACGGATGCATCGCCACAGCATGATGCCACCACCGCCAGGCCGAGGAAGTGGTGCCTGGTTATTATTAAGTGAAGCTCTTTGCATACAAACATGAATTTCTTTCATTTCATCTTATCCGGCCACAATTGATCTTGTCTCGTGATCCTAAAAGTGGTGAGAAACACACACTAAAGCTGTTGGGTTAGCTGACCAAGACCCTTTTTTATAAACTGGTTGCACTTGTTCATTATTGAACAATAGGTTTAAATGTATAATATGTTGCAAACAGTGTAGGGGCTGAAAGTCTGAACAGATCATCTACATACCTCTCAGGTCTTAAATAAAAAACAGCCAAATATACATATATTTGTAAAGGTATGTCAATATGTTGTTCATGATATCTTTATATGTTTTATTGCACTGACCTGACATGACCTCTGGACATTTACTTAAGACAATAATGGAAAGTAAAATTAATTAAAAAGTGTTGTTTTAGTTTATTTCAGCATGATTCGAATGCTGATATAAACTAAAACACGTTAGGAAAAAAATGCAGTAACAAGGGTTTTAGTTCTGTAAAAAAATAGGCCCTGTAGCCTTTGAAATTAAGGTGCTTTCTTACTGCAAAAATGTGTTTTAACTACCAGGAAGACTATATTCAAGTGAATTGTTTTTAATTGAAGAATAATGCATTAAGAAGAATAATAATGTAAGGGTACAACAATAATGGGTTTTCACATAAGAATAGAATAGAATCATTTAATGTCATTATACATGTACAATGAAAGAAAGAAAAGCTTCTCCCTGTTAAAAGGTGCCAAACAAACATCACAACATACGACAACAAATACATGCAACATACATACTTAAGTAGGAATAAAGAATAAAGTGCAGTAATTATTTCATGGGGTATACAAAATAAAATGTAATAAATATTTAGTGCAATGATGGCTCTTGGGAAAAAACTGTCTTTGAGTCTGTTTGTTTTTGATTTTATACACCTGTAGCGCCTGCCGGAGGGCAGCAGGTCGAACAGGTGAAAGCCGGGGTGTGAACTGTCCTTGACAATGTTTTTGGCTTTACTGAGGCAGCGGGAGGTGTAAATGTACATCAGGGAGGAGAGAGAGCAGCCGATGATCCTCTGTGCTGCTTTTACGACTCTCTGAAGCCTCATCCTGTCGGCCTCAGTGCAGCTGGCGTACCACACTGTGATGCAGTATGTCAATAGGCTCTCGAATGTAGAGCGGTAGAAGGTCACCAGTAGCTTAGTGGCCAAGTTGTTCTTCCTGAGCACCCTCAGGAAGTGTAGACGCTGCTGGGCCTTCTTGATGACAGCTGTGGTGTTGGCCGTCCAGGAAAGACTGTTTGTGAGCCCGTTATGTTTCTTTTCTCTTGGAAGTAATTAGCCAATCCTTTGTTACATTCTAAAGAAATTAATCATCCCTGGGAAACAAAGCTTAGTGTGTCAACATTTAATTAAAAAAAAGCAGAACCACAGGGCTTCCTGTAAATGAGCAAACCACAACCACTTTTTTTCCATATAAACGTTTTGCTTTATGATGCAGCAAAACCTTGAAGGGGTTATTTGTCTCATCTGCAGGCAGCGAGGCAGCACATAACTTAACATGAGATGCGAATTCAACGGCACTCTGCTCACCAGCGTGCTCCCGCCACTGCTGATGACAGAGCTTGGTTTGGGAGTCGTTGGCAATGGTTTGGCTCTCTGGATCTTCTGCTTCCACATGAAGCCCTGGAAGAGCAGCACAGTGTTACTCTTCAACCTGGCAATGGCTGATTTCCTGCTGATGGTGCCTTTGCCTTTCCGTGCAAGCTACTACTTCTCTGGGATCAAGTGGACATTTGGAATCCCTCTGTGCAACATCTGCCTCTTCATGTTGGCCCTGAACCGCACTGGAAGCAGCATCTTCCTCATGGCCATCGCTGTGGACAGGTACATGCGAGTGGTGCACCCCCATCACTCCATCAACTCTCTGAGCATCCCTAAAGCCATGTGTGGAGCACTTGTAGTGTGGCTGGTAACTTTCTCAATGACAGTTAATATTTTTAGTCTGCAACACATCAACACGACCTACTGCGAGAGCTTCACGATCAAGACTGAAGCCTCGCTCAATCTGAACTGGCACAAGTTTGTGTTTATCTTCTCCTTCTACATGCCTCTGCTTGTGATTCTCTACTGCACGATCCAGATCATCAGACACCTGAGACGGAGACAGTTGTTCCAGCAAGCAAAGATTAAGAAGGCTCTTTGCTTCATCGTAGTCGTGGCGGTGATCTTCATAGTTTGCTTCCTCCCGAGCAACATCACGCAGCTGATCATTTGGATCAAGACCCAGCAGTTAGCCGGAAACCGCTCGGGACCTGAAGTCTGCCAGGCGATGGATAACCTGACCACCGTGTTTTACCTCAGCATCAGCCTGACGTATCTCAACAGCGTGTTGGACCCTGTGGTTTACTACTTCTCGAGCCCTACCTTCAAAAACATCTGCAGGAAAGCTCTGCATCTGTCCCAAGTAGACAACCCTGAGAGTTCAGAGAAGAAAACTCGAGAGACAGGCTCCCAGTCGATCAGCCAGCTGTGATCACAACATCCAGGAAACATTGAGATGGATGCAGCTTAAAGTTTGACCAAAAGTGATGAGATATTTTTTAAAGTTTTCATGTGAGTTCTGCAGCCAACCAGATATCTTTAACTTACCTTTCTTATACAGCAGTTATCCAGTATATGACTGCGCTTAAAAAAATTGTATTGTCTTGCACACATATGCTATTGTCATTTTGTAAAGTTGTGTTGTGGTTTACTTTTTGATATATTGATGGCACATTTGTAGTACTTTTGCACACACATTCTGTGAAATCATTGAGATATATTATATTTTATCCAACTTATACAAATACCAAACTATGCTGTATAAAGTCAAAAGTAAAACGTGTTGCTGTTGTTATTATATAAGTCCTGTGCATTATTCAGATGTTATCTTGACTTATATGAATAAAATACAATCTAGTAATACTGAGAAGTGCTTTGTGGTTAATTAAAACAGTTTATGGTAGAAGAAGTTCACTTGGTTGCTTATAGAAAGAGAAATCCTTCGGGAAAAGTCATTGTTTGTAACTTTATTTACACAGATGAGAAATTGTTTCCTGTATGACTGCAACTTCTGCAGCTTATCTCTAGCACCTGTTTCACGCTTTAAAGTTCTCAGAATTGCTGATAGATATTGTGCCACAACAACTTTTTTCCCCACCCCCATGCAAAGTAAACAATATATGTCCTTACATGCATTAACCTCAAACCAATAAAGGATGAAAAAACAAATATTTAAATCCTATTTCTGTTGGACATTAACAGTAAGAAACAACTAATAGAGAACATATACCACCAAAAAACAAATGGTCGTCCATTTGTTTTTCTTTATTAAACAAGTAAACGGAAGAGCGTCTGAGAGGCGTTTTTTGCTTTTTGCTTTTTACCTAAATGGTCTAATGGTCATTGGAGCGAGGGGCGAAACTCTCGGAAGTGATTTCAAAACAAAAGCACTCGTGTGCTTGGAATGGTGATAATATTATAATTTATAAACAAGGGGAAACAAGGGGAATTTAGCGATCACAACGAAAACGGCCCAGACACATATTGAGCCCAGAAAATGAATGTTATTACGGGCTATAAATATAATAAGCCTATGTCTAAAATGGACAACATTGTTAGGAGATTTAAACTATGCAGCGATTCTGCACTGCGGTCAACTCAGCCGTCTCTCGAGTTTGTTATTATTTTTTTTTGCCATTAGTTCTTCTTGAGATTGATACTGTTGGACTCAGTAGCCTACTAGTGAAACTACTCCCACAAGTACTATGAAGTACTTTTACTGTGTACTTTTTGAGTAATCCTCTGTCCCCTTCTGAGTACAAGAATGCATGTTTCTTTGCTATTTTGAATAAGCGTTAAAACACCTTTCTTCATGAGACTTATATTGTTGGACAGAGTATTTTAAGAGGATATGGTAGACATGATATCAGCAATACTTCCAGTCAGTAGGCTACTCCAGCAGCAGCATTTTTTACCCCTTGGACAGTCTTAAGAGACTGGCCTGGATAGCTGGTCACAACTATCCTTCAGCAAAGTGACAAACCCTTGTGACTCTTGTTGGCCTCTTATGAAGCTGCTGTCTTTTAAATATGATTATTTCTCTGCTCCTAGTTAATTCCTCTCAGATTCTTCCATCAGTCCCAGTCATTGCATGTCAGTCAATAGAGCTTCGAAAAATGTGTCCAATTCAACAAAATGTTTTTTTGTGAGTGAAGGCCAGAGCAAAATTATTGTTTGATTGTGTAATTACAAGGTGAGAGAAAATAAATCCACATCCTCCTACTAAACTTATTTTATTTACTTTTCCATGTTATACTTGAGTAGCACTTGAAATGTGTTGGCTCTATGAAACCTGATGTACTTATATGATTCTGTTTTCTTCAAGTTTGTATCTTCTTGGTCGAATGCACTTATTGTAAGTCGCTTTGGATAAAAGCGTCAGCTAAATGCAATGTAATGTAATCTGTTTGGTATTTTGAGCAAAACACTTCATAGACATGTTTTTTATGTATTTGTATATATCTGAGACCTATGCTATTGCCTAAAATTAGCATGATAGGTGACCTTTAAGACGTTGAGACAGTACTTTAGAGATATGGTAAATGTTTTTGAAATAATAAGTGGAGATTTTTTCTTGTTCCTCAAGTAGTCGTGGAGAGCCGATATCTTCTGTTGTTGTCAGATGCTTCACGGAGGCTTTGCCGGAGAACAGGTATTTCATTTTGATTATTTACTGGATGTTTCTCTGATTATTGCAGATTATTCAGCCGTTGTCCACAGGATGTCAGTATCACTCGACTTATGTTCATCCTCTATTTTTCAGACTAAGCAGACTTCTTCACAAACACATGTTTGAGGAGGCTGAAAAGTTTGCCATCACATTTGATCTGGATTTAGAGGTAAGTGCGGAGTAGAAAAGTAACATCTATGGGACTTTTGAGGGCTAGATATTTTTTATTTATGTAAATTTGCCTAAGTAGACAATTGAATAAAAGACAAGAGAATTGTGCTCTCAGAGTAGAAAACAACATTAGTTGTGTTACTATACTGATGGTGTAGCTGGTGTATTTTTACTACTACCGGGGCTATTCACATTTATCCATCCTGTGTTTGTTCAGCTCGTGTACAAGGTGAAGCTGGACTTTGTGCTGGAGCAGCTGGCCTCGGCCTCTGTGGGTGGATATGGAGAGGGAGTGTGGTCTGAACTTGTGGAGGAGGCCAAGACCAACCTGATGAAGATCACAGTCAGTGTTAACGCCTCATCTCAATCGACAATTCTAAAAATGACGATCATTGATGGAGTTAGTCGTAGCATATTACACTTGTTATGAAGTATTAACACCTTGTTGCGTTGCCCAGGATGAGCAGTATGTGGTGGAGTACTGCCTGAAGGCTCCGTGGCCGACCTTTGAGACGGCAGAGAAGATGCTGAACCACGCTGCCACGCGATACTCCTCTCTACAGATCCAGGAGGCTCTGGCCAGGCTGGCTACGTTCTGCAGCCTGCACGGCCTGGACAACTTCAAGTAAATTCAAATTATTGGTGGTCTCCTGTGGTCTCCTGTGTTCGACAGTACATTTACCAATATAGGGTCTGTTGTAGACCTCCAACTACTGCCAATGACTTAAACCAATATTTATTTCATTGATAAAATGTCAGAAAATAGTTAATGTGCATCCCAGATTCTCAAAGTCTGAGCTGATGTCCTTAAATGTCTTGTTTTATGAGTAAATATGATTTTAAAAAGCAGCAAAACTCTTTATTTGAGAGGCTGAAACTGATTTTATTGACAGTTTTGCATAATAACAGTAATCGATTCTTTTTGTATCTGTCTATGCGTTGCAGCTGCAGTTTGTTTTTGAATCACACATGTACACTTTTTTCATTTATGTTATCCTGTCATCCATAGTGGCATCGCATGGATTGAGTTTCTGAACAGCATGGACAATTTGGGAGATATTCTCGCCCACCTGAGAGAGGGAGACTTGAAGGGTGCACAACTCATTTGGCTCAGATATGAGGTAAAGAACAGCTCTGTGCGCTCAGTTGTTAAAACAAATCTGTAAGAAATATCCCGGTGTTCTCAAGGTCGGTTGTGTATTGTGTTATTTCTGTGTTTTGTGACAGGGACACATTGCAGCGGAGTTTGACGAGAGGAATCTTAAAGCGGTGCTCGATGTTATCCCAGAGGACCTGCCATCCCAAGACCTCTGTCCTTGGTTCAGGACCGTTTTTGTACCTTTTGTGAGGAGAGTGCTTCCATCAGGACAGGTGGGATACATCCTCTCAATGATTAAGTACTCATTTTCCCCATATGGTGCTATGTATCAGTAGTAACAGTTATTTCTTGATGTGTCTATAGAAAATCCTGGAGAGATGGCTGGAGCAGAGGGCAAGGAATCTGGAGTTGACAGAAAAGGTATAAACAAAAACTAATTTGAAGCTTAAAGTTTAGTAAAACTGGGCTTTATAATTATGCACCTACCAATGGTGATGATCAATGATTTGAATGACTTAAGGAAAGTATTGCAAGCTGAAATGGCAATAATGGATTGTCCATCACTTGCTCAGTAATTTTTATATGTGTATACACACGCATATACATACACATCATGCTGATATCAACCAAAGATACAAAACTATGAGGAATATTATTTCCCCCCCCCCCCTGAGAAGTAAGGCTTTCAGGTCAGTAGGCAAATAATCCAGAAAAGGTGATACGAGGACATTTTAACCTGTTTAATTAATGATTTATTCCCATCCTTTCTTTCCCAGGATGATGATTATGGTGCAGAAGAGGTGGAGAGCCTGAAGTCCCTGGTGTCGAACCTCCGGCAGCTCCTGGACCTCCACAGGAAATACAGCTGCAGACTTTCACTTTCAGTCTTTGAGAAGGTTTGTTTCCTTTTGTGACTGATTACATTTTAAAACAAGCTTCCGATATCCAACATGAAATAAATATTTTATTATCTTGTAAATACCGATAAAAGTTTGCTTTCAAAATGCATGTTTATACTTGCATAACATACATAACGTACTTAACATATTCCTAATTGTACTGTATATATTTAGATTTTAATCCAATACTGTCACTTGATTTATTTATTTGTATTTGTGATTCCAACTGTTCCATGTGTGAACTCTTCCCTGTACTATCCTGTGTTTCTATCTTGTTACTGTTGCTGCTAAAACACCTACATTTCCCTAGGGGGATCAATAAAGGTTTATCTTATCTTATGCAAAATATTCTTCTAAGTCAGGGGTGTCCAAACTTTTTTCAAATGTGTTGGCTCTATGAAACCTGATGTACTTATATGATTCTGTTTTCTTCAAGTTTGTATCTTCTTGGTCGAATGCACTTATTGTAAGTCGCTTTGGATAAAAGCGTCAGCTAAATGCAATGTAATGTAATCTGTTTGGTATTTTGAGCAAAACACTTCATAGACATGTTTTTTATGTATTTGTATTAATCTGAGACCTATGCTATTGCCTAAAATTAGCATGATAGGTGACCTTTAAGACGTTGAGACAGTACTTTAGAGATATGGTAAATGTTTTTGAAATAATAAGTGGAGATTTTTTCTTGTTCCTCAAGTAGTCGTGGAGAGCCGATATCTTCTGTTGTTGTCAGATGCTTCACGGAGGCTTTGCCGGAGAACAGGTATTTCATTTTGATTTACTGGATGTTTCTCTGATTATTGCAGATTATTCAGCCGTTGTCCACAGGATGTCAGTATCACTCGACTTATGTTCATCCTCTATTTTTCAGACTAAGCAGACTTCTTCACAAACACATGTTTGAGGAGGCTGAAAAGTTTGCCATCACATTTGATCTGGATTTAGAGGTAAGTGCGGAGTAGAAAAGTAACATCTATGGGACTTTTGAGGGCTAGATATTTTTTATTTATGTAAATTTGCCTAAGTAGACAATTGAATAAAAGACAAGAGAATTGTGCTCTCAGAGTAGAAAACAACATTAGTTGTGTTACTATACTGATGGTGTATTTTTACTACTACCGGGGCTATTCACATTTATCCATCCTGTGTTTGTTCAGCTCGTGTACAAGGTGAAGCTGGACTTTGTGCTGGAGCAGCTGACCTCGGCCTCTGTGGGTGGATATGGAGAGGGAGTGTGGTCTGAACTTGTGGAGGAGGCCAAGACCAACCTGATGAAGATCACAGTCAGTGTTAACGCCTCATCTCAATCGACAATTCTAAAAATGACGATCATTGATGGAGTTAGTCGTAGCATATTACACTTGTTATGAAGTATTAACACTTTGTTGCGTTGCCCAGGATGAGCAGTATGTGGTGGAGTACTGCCTGAAGGCTCCGTGGCCGACCTTTGAGACGGCAGAGAAGATGCTGAACCACGTTGCCACGCGATACTCCTCTCTACAGATCCAGGAGGCTCTGGCCAGGCTGGCTACGTTCTGCAGCCTGCACGGCCTGGACAACTTCAAGTAAATTCAAATTATTGGTGGTCTCCTGTGTTCTACAGTACATTTACCAATATAGGGTCTGTTGTAGACCTCCAACTACTGCCAATGACTTAAACCAATATTTATTTCATTGATAAAATGTCAGAAAATAGTTAATGTGCATCCCAGATTCTCAAAGTCTGAGCTGATGTCCTTAAATGTCTTGTTTTATGAGTAAATATGATTTAAAAAAGCAGCAAAACTCTTTATTTGAGAGGCTGAAACTGATTTTATTGCCAGTTTTGCATAATAACAGTAATCGATTCTTTTTGTATCTGTCTATGCGTTGCAGCAGCAGGTTGTTTTTGAATCACACATGTACACTTTTTTCATTTATGTTATCCTGTCATCCATAGTGGCATCGCATGGATTGAGTTTCTGAACAGCATGGACAATTTGGGAGATATTCTCGCCCACCTGAGAGAGGGAGACTTGAAGGGTGCACAACTCATTTGGCTCAGATATGAGGTAAAGAACAGCTCTGTGCGCTCAGTTGTTAAAACAAATCTGTAAGAAATATCCCGGTGTTCTCAAGGTCGGTTGTGTATTGTGTTATTTCTGTGTTTTGTGACAGGGACACATTGCAGCGGAGTTTGATGAGAGGAATCTTAAAGCGGTGCTCGATGTTATCCCAGAGGACCTGCCATCCGAAGACCTCTGTCCTTGGTTCAGGACCGTTTTTGTACCTTTTGTGAGGAGAGTGCTTCCATCAGGACAGGTGGGATACATCCTCTCAATGATTAAGTACTCATTTTCCCCATATGGTGCTATGTATCAGTAGTAACAGTTATTTCTTGATGTGTCTATAGAAAGTCCTGGAGAGATGGCTGGAGCAGAGGGCAAGGAATCTGGAGTTGACAGAAAAGGTATAAACAAAAACTAATTTGAAGCTTAAAGTTTAGTAAAACTGGGCTTTATAATTATGCACCTACCAATGGTGATGATCAATGATTTGAATGACTTAAGGAAAGTATTGCAAGCTGAAATGGCAATAATGGATTGTCCATCACTTGCTCAGTAATTTTTATATGTGTATACACACGCATATACATACACATCATGCTGATATCAACCAAAGATACAAAACTATGAGGAATATTATTTCCCCCCCCCCTGAGAAGTAAGGCTTTCAGGTCAGTAGGCAAATAATCCAGAAAAGGTGATGAGAGGACATTTTAACCTGTTGTTTAATTAATGATTTATTCCCATCCTTTCTTTCCCAGGATGATGATTATGGTGCAGAAGAGGTGGAGAGCCTGAAGTCCCTGGTGTCGAACCTCCGGCAGCTCCTGGACCTCCACAGGAAATACAGCTGCAGACTTTCACTTTCAGTCTTTGAGAAGGTTTGTTTCCTTTTGTGACTGATTATTACATTTTAAAACAAGCTTCCGATATCCAACATGAAATAAATATTTTATTATCTTGTAAATACCGATAAAAGTTTGCTTTCAAAATGCATGTTTATACTTGCATAACATACATAACGTACTTAACATATTCCTAATTGTACTGTATATATTTAGATTTTAATCCAATACTGTCACTTGATTTATTTATTTGTATTTGTGATTCCAACTGTTCCATGTGTGAACTCTTCCCTGTACTATCCTGTGTTTCTATCTTGTTACTGTTGCTGCTAAAACACCTACATTTCCCTAGGGGGATCAATAAAGGTTTATCTTATCTTATGCAAAATATTCTTCTAAGTCAGGGGTGTCCAAACTTTTTTCACCGAGGGCCACATACAGAAAGATATACAAAGGGCTTGGCCACTCCCTAGAGGTTTATTGCCTCATAAGTTGAGTTATAAGTTGGAAAAATCAATCCAATGTAGGTCAATTATTCTTGATACTTGAAAATGCTGTTAGAAAAAAAACTGCCTACATCACAGCTTTCCATAAGGTTTCATTTACTTTGTGAGCAGCTCATTCCTTAAAACGGAAGCTTCAGATTGCTCATAATACGAGGAAATGTGTTATTGGGCTTTTTTCTTATCAACTTAGATTTGTTACAAGATGTTTTCAACTTTAATCGACTGAATTTATTTGGAAATTGGGCTTATTAACACATGATTACTGTGTAATATATTTGAACATATATGTTTAAGAAGTACAATATAAGACAAGCAGAAGTGTGTTGTACTTTTTTAATTTGCTGAGGGCCGATTTCAAAATGGTCCACGAGCCGCATTTGGCCCCCGGGCCGTAGTTTGGACACCCCTGTTCTACAGTAAGTACTCTATGGAGTTGTGTTTATGAGACATTCTGAGTAGGTCTTGTGTTGATGTTCCTATATTTTAAAGGGAAGTGTAAGGAGCGTGGCGTTCTACATGCTGGACAAAGTGCCGGCTCCTGAGCTGATCGCGGCCACGGTGGAGAGCAGAATCCTGCCGTACGCCGAAGAGCACGAGACTCCTTTTGATGAGCTGCTCCTACACTCAAAAAAATAACTCATTGGATGAACTCAATTCAATTGTGGGCAGGATTTCCATCCAATAAATATGCGTAGCCCCAACTGAAACTAAGAACATCCATTTAATAAAATTGAATTGAGTTAGTCCAACTCATTTTTATCAAATACAGCTGAAATAAAATTATCATGTTACGTAAATTAAATGAATTTACATTTGTCCAACTCATTTTTATCAAATACAGCTGAAATAAAATTATCATGTTACGTAAATTAAATGAATTTACATTTGTCCAACTCAAACTAATATAATTAATTGGTAAAGAAATAACGTAAAATATTTTTTTCTTTCACTTTATCCCCCATTAAGACACTCATGAGACAAAACCTGGTTGAGATATTTTTATTGAAAATTCTCAGATAACAATTACACCTTGAGGTGGATAGCCAATCCTCACCTTTACTTGTGTAAACAGAGTGTCACAGCTCTCTGTCAATCAGTTATTTGTCTGTCTGCATTTCTTTTTTTATAAAACATATCAATAAACAGACTGAGCAGGAGATAAAAGCAACTCAGAAAAATAATAATAACACCAATCATGGATGAGGAAGGTGACAGTAATCCTCAATTCAACATCAATATTTATATACACAGCTCAATATTAACTTTACTTGAATACACAGAGCAAGATGTACAAATATGTTTTTTAAAGAACAATTTAAGAGTGGTGCAAATAGCACTGCCGAAACAGTGCCGAAACTGGTGAAAAGTGAACACCCAGCTATTCTAGATCTCCCAGTGCCACAAACAACAAAGACACTATAAAAGGTGGAGGCTTTGCACTGCTCTCCAAACAGGGAATATCATTGGGTGGTTTTTATAAAGAGTGCACTGCACAAACCCTACAGTATATTTGGTAATTGAATAAGTGTAGTGTAGCCATTTGCTTTAAACCTACAATTACAAAAAAAGCAAAATATTTGTTAAGGAAACTTGACAATACACTTGTTCACATGTTGTTCACCTCTTATGCAAACAGCTTGATTTGCAGCTGCTGTATTTTTGCATTCAGCTTGTGCCCATCCAAGTTCATTACGACCTTCTGTAGAAACTCGAAGGTGTACTTCAAGTTGTCCGGGAAGCTGAGATCAAGGGCAAACATGAGCCCCAAGAGCATGATGAGTCCCACAATGACGCTGCCTAACGTTTTCCATGACTTTAATGCCTTCGATAACAATTCCCACGTCCTCTGGCCCCCCATCCCCGTTTCTTCGGATCGTGTAAATCCCCATGACTGTGTTGGAAATGTCCCTCTCTGCATCGTCAGCGCGGAGGCCTGAAAAACAACACAAACACACAACACTTATGTTAAGTAAAAAGCTGAACCCCACAAACAGAAAACTGTATGAAAATCTAAATAAGCATTCTTAAACCATCTACTGCAGTTTAGAGAAGCAGATTTGCTTCTGTCTGGCTCGCCTAATTGACCAATACTGCTTTAAACTGAGATAAGGACCTCCAACCTTATCAACATACAGAGCCTAAAATACAGAAATAAATAGTTGTACAAAAATGTAGAAATAAATTAAATCTAATAAAGATAGTTATCCATGTATGTCCTGTTTGCTTATCAACTTTTACTTATTTATTCATAAATTTACCTATTTATTTCTGTATTTATTTCAGAATCTATTTATTATATTATTTATTTATTCCTGTAATAATTTAAACATGTATTTCTGTATTTATTAATCCATTTACCTACTTATGTCTATATGTATTTCAACATTTATTTATTCGAGAATTTATTTATTTATTTCTGTATTAATTGATACTTTATTTATTGCCTTATTTATTTATGCATTTACCTACTTATTTCTACATGTATTTATGCTTAAATGTATTTATTTCTGTATTTATTTATTATTTTATTTATTTATTTATGTATATAATTATTCATCCCTTAATTAATGTATACATTTATTTATTCATTAATATCTATATTTATTTCCTTATTTATTTTTACATTTATTTATTTATTGATACCTATATTTATTTATTTATTTCCTTATTTATTTTTACATTTATTTATTTATTGATACTTAAGTAATACACGCAAGTGAGAAGTTGACATTATAGACACCTAGCCTTGGGTATGGATATAATATATATGTATATATAATATATGCCATGGTATTAATAAGTTAGGGTAACACTGTTCAACGCTACATGGGAAAAATATTGTATAAACTTACCAGATACTCCTTGAAGAACGAGTCTGGATCTTCCTTTAGGTATATTACAAGGCTTCTCAGAATGCACTCCCTCCTGGTGTTGATGTTGTCACACTAAAGCAGGGTCGACAAATCAAGACAGAATTTAGTTAATGTGGGTGCGACAGAGCGGTTGTCTGAAGACCAGAAAGGTTGTATCAGTCGAAATGTCCCTAAGCAGGACATGGTATCTGAAGAAAAATGCATTTGTACTAACCGAATCTGTGATTGCAAGGGCTTCCTTTATCTTTTCCCCCTTCACTCCTGCTTTGCTGGTGAAGATTTGTAGCAGCTTGTCGGAAAAGTGGTCCAGCTGATACATGAACTTCGATTGCAGTGGCTTGGTGGTGATGCGCAAGAACTCTGCATTCACCTTAAAAATATTATTGACAAACAAAATACAACAATGTGTTACTTGTTTATCAGAATTACTACCACATTGGGATGTAGGATAATTGGCAAATTCAACTGCGATTGTGGAGCTATTAATCATTATGGACAATAATAAAAACGGTCAACACATACAAACATACACATTTATACTATAATTATGCTAGGTGTTTATGTTGTTAAATTAAGCATATAGTTCCACTGTAATTACCTAAGAACATACCGCATCTCTGTAGTAATGACACCGTTTTAATTGGATCAGGTCAGTTTTTGTTTGTGTTGAACAGTTTCAGAGAAATAGCGTAACTGTAACCATAGTAACTCAATCTCACTCGTGCCTGTGTTCGCACAGCGCCAGAGGGGGAGACGCGGTGCTGAGACCCCACTGAGTGAACAGCGAAGGAATAAATTACAATATAATAGATTGGTGTAGATTTCCACTTTCCCCCTGATGATCTCAATAACTCGCTAGATTTTTCGCTAGTCGCTTTTTAGAAATAAAGTCGCTGAGAGGGTCTGAAAAGCTAGTAAGTCCAGCGAGAAAGCAAGCAGTGTGCGTGTGCTTCAGTGGGTAGAGTAACTGTGGGTCTGCCGTAACTTTAAAGTAATTTGGCGCTGCAGGGGGGACGCGCATGCTGCAGGACTTCCGCCCCGTGTCGTGGGTGTCTGCAGGATCAGTATGAAATACATCATTCAATGTTCTTCGGAGGCCGTATTTTATATTTATGACTTTGTTATACTGCTGCTACTCCCGTTAACTTCCAGAAACGTACTACGGCTCGCTCAACTTCTCTCTCACTCGCTCTACACATGCACGCGCCACACACGTATTCCCCCGTCTCTGTCTTAAACGGACAAGGCTGCCCCAGTCAGCATAAATGCTACTATTACATTTTACATAGTAAAACATCGCATGCATCCCTAGTTAGTTTGAATATTAACATTACAACAGAGATGGGGGGGGGGTACTAGAGTAGCCTACTAGTATTAGTTTTAAAGCACGTTAAACCGTGTGCTATCGTTATTAACATTTTCACAGAACAGAAGACACACTGGAGCCCGCTGCACTGTACGCTGTAAATATTTCTGTATAAATTAGCTCCTGCCTCTTTAGCTTTATTACAAGTTGGAGTTCTGCGTTAGCTTTAGCATTAGCCATTGTGTTAAGTGTGGACTAACCAATTCAAAGTGATGACTCTTTTTCTAAAGGTTTACCTCAAGTACGAGCAAAAAGTACGCAGCATTAAAACTACTCTGAGAAGTCAAATGGAATCAAAAAAGTAACTTAGGCCTACGTTTCTGCACAATTGTGGGTGCCTGCTTGTGAGTGAGGTTACCCATAAAAGATTCAGCACATATATTATCTCATTATTTATATTAAATATTTGGCAGTAAAAAAAAGACCAGTGCCTAAACTCAACTGAACTCCTACAGAAACGAGTGGCTTCACCTGTCCTCCTCTGCCTGCCTGAACTAAGGCCAGGAGAGGTGGACAGACCTGCAGAGCTTTATGATAGAAAATGGCGGCGCTTGCAGGGGCATGCATGCTCTGCCCCCTATACTGTTACCTCATGCACTTTAATTACTCTTTGCATTTTTTTGGTTGGATATAAACTGAATTTTGGTGTAGGCCTACTGTGTTCAATGACAATAACATTAAATCTAATATAATACAATCTACTGATCTCCATTATCCAGCAGGTATTCAATGCTACCCACATGTAGCAAGCTAGCTTCTAGCTACCAGTTATTTGGCTAGCTATAGCTAGCTTGCCGTTTAGACCCAACTAAAAAGCAAAATATAACACGGTGGTTTCAAATATTCTTGTTGATATTATGAAAAGGCATTACTTGGAAACAGGGTACGTTCTAAACTACTACACACTAAGAAACTACTAAATGAAATACTTACCAAAGAATAGACTTTCCACAGTCAGTTTCCACAGTCAGTGTCAGACAAAAGGCGGTAAAAGACAGAACGGATGTTGCGCATGTGCAAAGGGGATGTGCAAAGGGGCAGTCCCCAGATGAAAACAATTCATTTTGAGTTGATCTGTCCTAAATACATTTAATAAGTGAATTGATTAATGTAATTTGTGTTACACTAATGAACTATACTTAGGTTTATTTCTTAAATAAAAATATTTAATAAAGCGAACATGTGTTTATTGTGTCAAGTCTAAGAAGGGCTTGAATCGTTTTTATGAGTGTACAGTACAGCAAGGTAACACTTCACCACTGCCATGCCCACTGGTGGAAAAACACATTTCATATACCAAATGGGTCAATGATTGTCCTCTTTTGTTCACTAGGATCTGCTGGAGCGCTGCAGCTCTCAGACCACAACACTCTTCACAGAATGGGAAGCCAAAGCAGTGACGGTGCTCGATTGCATAAATGATACTGATGTAAGTTTCTGTAAAAACCCCCTTCGTTAAAAACTGGACAGAAACAAAACCAAATTCCCGCAATATCTGACTCATTTATAGAGTTATGAAAATATGCTGATTCGACAGGAAAGCTAATGATTGGTGTGAGGAGCTGTGGAAAAAAACACACACACACACACACACACACACACACACACACACACACACACACACACACACACACACACACACACACACACACACACACTGCCTTACACAATACCTCTCTGGCAGAGATAATGATAAGCTCGTAAAAACATTACGTTTGTTCTAAGGTTTATTCAATCTCACGGTATTGTATTTTCTTCCAGATGAAGGTGGATGCTGTGCTGGAGATCATGCAGAAAGCGGTGGTGCCCTGGAGTAAAGTGGTAGAACAGCTGGTTCAGCAGTACCTCGAGATGGATGGACCAAAGTATGTTTACATAATCCTCACCATCATGTGTTCACACAAGTAGTCAAGTCGCCAGCACTGTGAACGCGGAAATGTTGAGTGGCCCAAAGTTTTATGTTAGAAATGTATAGTACGGGTCCCCAGTAATAACAAACTGCCTGATGCTAACTCGCATATGTTGGGCAATTTGCATAATTAGCATGAGTTGTGTTAATTAGCATTATAGCCTATATATGCAGACAAAAAATGGCTTGGCTAATTTGAACAATTTTGAAGTGGTTTTGGAGGTTATTGAGGATGCTGAATCCATTTCTGACATTATCAGGATAACAAATTGCAGATTTAACCAGAAAGTGGCCATATTTGTAATCCAGATGGGTTGATTTTGACTACCATTGGATATAGAGAACACAAAATGAAAATTATGACCTTTTAGTGTGGCCAGACTGATCCAGAGTCCACTAAATCTTCAAACTTTACCAAAAGTCGGGGCACTAAACATTTCACAATATGACTCTATGAGCTGGCAAACAGACTAAATTAAAGCTCTTTCTAAGTCATTTTCTTCTGGTATCTTTCCCAGACAAGAGCTTTTAAAGGAGAGCTACCGTCTGATGGAGATCAGGAAACTTCTCCGGGGCTACGGGATCCGCAACTTCGACCTCTCTAACAGCACTCAAATTATGGTAAGTTTGATTGAATATGTGAAATGATGATCTGCCTATGAACCCTCTGTAATGTTCTGCATATCTTCCCCAGACGCTGATTAGATACATCCTAAAGCAAGACCTGCCAATGAGGTCACAGAGGTAGGGGGGGGGGCAAGGTTGTTGAGGGCTTTGAAAGTGAAAAGTAATATTTTAAAGTCAAAGCGGTGTTTGATGGGGAGCCAGTGGAGGTCATGGAGGATAGGGGTGATGTGGTCTGAGCGTCGGGTGGAGGTGAGCAAGCGGGCAGCTGAGTTTTGGACATATTGAAGTTTTTTTAGTATGAATGCAGGTGATCCAAAAAGTATGCTGCTGCAGTAATCCAGTCGGGATGTTATAAAGGCATGTATCAGAGTTTCAGCAGCGGTCGATGAGAGGGAGGGTCTGATGCGGGCGATGTTCTTTAAATGGAAGAAAGCGTTTTTTGTGACCTGGTTGACGTGAGGGAGGAAAGTGAGGGTGGGGTCGAGGATGATGCCAAGGTTACGGATGTGAGTGGAGGGGTTGACAATGGAGCCATCGATGGTAAGAGAAAAATCTTGGGTTGAGCGGGTAAGTGAGTTTGGGCCAATGATTATAAGTTCCGATTTGTCACAGTTAAGTTTTAGAAAATTGTTTTGCATCCAAATTGTAATGTCAGTGAGGCAGGTGCTGAGCTGGGAGTGTGTGGTTGGAGAAATTGATTTTGTTGAGAGGTAGAGCTGTGTGTCATCAGCATAACAGTGGAACTGGAGTTGGTGTTGACGGAGGATTTGTCCAATTGGGAGGATGTAGATGATGAACAGAAGGGGACCAAGTACAGAACCCTGAGGGACGCCATGATTGACGGGGGCTGTGGGGGATTTGGAGTTGTTAATGGAGATTAATTGATGTCTGTCAGAGAGATAGGATTTAAACCAGGAGAGGGCAGTACCGGTAATGCCAATGGAAGACTGGAGGTGGTTGATGAGGATGGAATGGTTGATCGTGTCAAATGCGGCTGTTAGGTCAAGGAGAATGAGAATTGAGAGGGAACCAGAGTCAGCAGAGAAGAGAATGTTGTTGGTGACCTTGAGTAGGGCAGATTCTGTGCTGTGGCGAGTACGGAAACCAGATTGAAAAGGTTCATGAAGGTTATTGCAGTCCAGATGGGATTTTAGTTGGGAGGCAACAGTTCGCTCCAGAATTTTTGACAGGAATGGGAGGTTAGAGATGGGCCGGTAGTTATTGAGGGAATCAGGGTTGAGACCAGGTTTTTTGAGTATGGGAGTGACAGCAGCGAGTTTCAGAGCAGGAGTTAATGACTGTGGTGATAAGATGAGTGAGTTGGGGGAGGCAGGCCTTGACAAGGGTGGAGGGCATGGGGTCCAGGATGGAAGTTGAGGTATTCATGCCGGTGACATGGGCAACTATGTCCAGTGAGGTAATTTGTCTGAAGGCTGTAATAGGGTGCCTGCAAGGAGGATGGTAGGCAGGTTCCGGAAAAGGATGGGTGATTGACGAGACGGAGGAGTTGGCTATGTTGCTGTGTATTATTTCAATTTTGCTTTGGAGGAATGAGAGGAAGGATTCACACTTTGAGGTGGTGAAGGAGTTGGAGATATTATCCATGGGGTTGAGGAGCTTGTTAATAGTTGAAAAAAGGGACTTTGGGTTATTGCTGCCAGATGGTATTACAGAGGAGTAGTGGAAGGAGCGTGCACTGTTGAGGGCATATACCAAGGTTTCTCCCTGGGAGCATTTCCGCTTGCAGACTTTTCATTATTCACTGATCTTCTACTTTTACTTGTTTCAAAGGTGCAATGTTTACTAAATGTCTTTAATAGCACAAGAAGAACCAGATGGTCGTGGCTCAGGGGATGGTGGAGGCTCTGAAATACATGAATATAATCCAAAAGCGTAAGTACTAACTTTACACCATTTTGAAGCATTTTCTTGAGGAAGTCAAAGTATTCCTCTCAGTTCCAGCTCTTAAGATAACTCAAGGCTCTGACCTCCATGTGTTGAAGCAGTAAAACATCACACTGAAGGATGCTTTAGATCAGGGGTGGGGAACCTCCGGCCTCCGGACCGTATACGGACCGCGAGACCATTTGGTACGGCCCTCGAGGCAATTTATAAACACACGCAAAAAAGAAAAAAATTAAAGAAATCTTGGCCGCAAAATAATTAAACAAACGAGTGCCTGTTTTTCCTGGCCAAGGTCAGGGTCCTTGAACACAACACAAGCCTATTGTGTCATCACGTGGTATATGTCTCTATTAATAAACAAGAATACAGTTTGAAAGGAGAGTGATTTGTGAAATATCCATAAAGAAAAAGAAAATCTGTTTACAGTTCTGTTTCATATGGGTGTTGAGAGATGTATCCATAGATCTCTCAACACCCAGATCTCTTAATGTTGCTCTCAAAGTGCACCAGATTGATGCTTTTAACTTCAACATTTAAAAAAAATCTTCCCGGGGGAGCATGCCCCCCCGGACCCCCCTAGAGGAGGTTAGGTCCCCCCCCACTTAAATCATGTTCACATGGATAGGAAACTAAATACATTTGCACACATCTTGTGTCCGTATCTTTCTGTTTTGGTGGTCATGCCACAACCGTGCACGTGCATGCATGTGCGAGTCATGGTAAGATATCTGGATTATTAAGAGGTTGCTTTTTCTTTGCACAGCATGAAAGACAGGTAAAATGAATGGGCTGTGATTTTAGTATTTTTAAGCAGAGGTCAATAATTTGTACGGCCCTCGGAGGATGTTGAAAAAATTGAAATGGCCCTTGACAGGAAAAAGGTTCCCCACCCCTGCTTTAGATGCATTAATACTTCACATTTTCCAATCACCTTAAAATATATAAAGACACTAGACATTGATTGTCTTAACACAGCTTACAATTTAAGGTTAGGGTAAAAACTGTCCAAGAGTGTCCTCTGCAGATGATGCAAAGTGTGAAAACAACCTCATCATGTTCAAGGCCATCGCCCACCTTCAGGTGAGTCTCATTTAAGGTATTGATGTCATGTTATTAGGGTTAGGGTTATGTTGCAAACAGTGTAGGGGCTGAAAGTCTGAACGGATCATCTACATACCTCTCAGGTCTTAAATAAAAAACTGCCAAATATACACATATTTGTAAAGGTATGTAAATATGTTGTTCATGATATCTTTATATGTTTTATTTCAACATTTCATTTGACTTGCACTGACCTGACATGACCTCTGGACATTTAAGACAATAATGGAAAGTAAAATGATTTCAAAAGTGTTGTTTTAGTTTATTTCAGCATGATTTGAATGCTGAAATAAACTAAAACACATTAGAAATAAAATGCAGTAAGAGGGGTTTTAGTTCTGCAAAATAGGCGCTGTAGCCTTTGAAATTAAGGTGCTTTCTTACTGCAAAAATGTGTTTTAACTACCAGGAAGACTATATTCAAGTGAATTGTTTTTAATTGAAAAATAATGCATTAAAGGTGGGGATCACTGAGGACCTGACATGGTCTCTTCACACCACCACCATCACCAAGAAAGCTCGACAGCGGCTCTTCTTCCTCCGCAGGTTGAGGAGGTTCAAAATGGATTCCAGGATACTCTGCAACTTCTACAGGTGCACGATAGAGAGTATCCTGACGGCCTGGTACGGCAGCTGCACCGACCTCGATCGTAAGGCTTTACAGAGGGTGGTGAAAACTGCACAGCACATCACCAGGACGGAGCTGCCATCCATGGAGGACCTTTACTCCCAGCGGCTCAGGAAGAAATCACTACGGATTATTAAAGACCCCCATCACCCCAGCCACAAACTGTTCTTTCTGTTGCCGTCTGGCAGACGTTACCGCAGCATCCTGGCAAGGACAAGAAGATTCGGAGACAGTTGCTTCCCGCGGGCAGTGAGACTGTTAAAAAATTGAACTGTTGAAACAACTTCAAAACATTAATCTGCTACTCAGTAATATGTATCTAATACCTAATATATATATATATCATTCCAATAACTTGTATATAGACTTGTACTGCACTATTCCACATCATCACTTTATTTTATAACTATTTTTCTTTTTGTATTGCTCTTGCTCTTATTGTTTTTATGTTATTATGTTGCATTGTTGCAGAAGCCTGTGACATAAGATTTTCAACTACATAATTACTCTGTAGCCATGTCAGATTGACAATAAAGAACCTTGAACCTTGGGTAGGTAATTTTGGAGAAACCTGCTCGAGATCGCTAGAATGACATTTTTGTATGGATTTTTTGTCAAAGCACTTAAAATATTCATTGCTATCGGGGTGTTAAGAGCATTCCATGGAATATAACAAAAAGTGTATCTCGAGCCGGTTTCTCAAACTTACCTACCCCACCTTTAAGATTACATTTGCATCTTATTACAAATCTCCAGTAAAAAATATTTGGCTTTTCAGGTTGTTTTTACTTGCTATTCTTATCTTTCATTTAATACATATGTAGGTAATATTTAAATATAATGATTAAGTATCATCAAATGCAATTCTTATTCAATACAACTGTTTTACACTAAGGCTACTACAAAACATGAAACAGTAGACACTTTTAAACAACACTATTCTGCCCCCTTAGCTGGGCAGGTTCCCAAGAAAAACTCTGCTTCAGAAGTTCCGTTTTGAAGTTTTACTCAGAAAGCACTGTAAAACTGGACACACAAGAAAATTTACATTCATTTCAAGTATAGCATTCTAAAGAAATTAATCATCGCTGGGAAACAAAGATAGCTGAGTGTGTCAACATTTAGTTAAAAAAAGCAGAACCACAGGGCTTCCTGTAAATGACCAAACCACAACCACTTCTTTCCATATAGACATTTTGCTTTATGATGCAGCAAAACCTTGAAGGGGTTATTTGTCTCATCTGCAGGCAGCGAGGCAGCACATAACTCAACATGAGATGCGAATTCAACGGCACTCTGCTCACCAGCGTGCTCCCGCCACTGCTGATGACAGAGTTTGTTTTGGGAGTCGTTGGCAATGGTTTGGCTCTCTGGATCTTCTGCTTCCACATGAAGCCCTGGAAGAGCAGCACAGTGTTACTCTTCAACCTGGCAATGGCTGATTTCATGCTGATCGTGGCATTGCCTTTCCGTGCAAGCTACTACTTCTCTGGGATCAAGTGGCCGTTTGGAACCCCTCTGTGCAACATCTGCCTCTTCATGTTGGCCCTGAACCGCACTGGAAGCAGCATCTTCCTCATGGCCATCGCTGTGGACAGGTACATGCGAGTGGTGCACCCCCATCACTCCATCAACTCTCTGAGCATCCCTAAAGCCATGTGTGGAGCACTTGGACTGTGGCTGATAACTTTCTCAATGACAGTTAATATTTTTAGTCTGCAACACATCAACACGACCTATTGCGAGAGCTTCACGATCAAGACTGAAGCCTCGCTCTATCTGAACTGGCACACGTTTGTGTTTATCTTCTCCTTCTACATGCCTCTGCTTGTGATTCTCTACTGCACGATCCAGATCATCAGACACCTGAGACGGAGACAGTTGTCCCAGGAAGCAAAGATTAAAAAGGCTCTTTGCTTCATCGTAGTCGTGGCGGTGATCTTCATCGTTTGCTTCCTCCCGAGCAACATCACGCAGCTGATCATTTGGATCAAGACCCAGCAGTTAGCCGGAAACCTCTCGGGACCTGAAGTCTGCCAGGCGATGGATAACCTGACCACCGTGTTTTACCTCAGCATCAGCCTGACGTATCTCAACAGCGTGTTGGACCCTGTGGTTTACTACTTCTCGAGCCCTACCTTCAAGAACATCTGCAGGAAAGCTCTGCATCTGTCCCAAGTAGACTACCCTGAGAGTTCAGAGAAGAAAACTCGAGAGACAGGCTCCCAGTCGATCAGCCAGCTGTGATCACAACATCCAGGAAACATTGAGATGGATGCAGCTTAAAGTTTGACCAAAAGTGATGAGATCTTTTTAAAGTTTTCATGTGAGTTCTGCAGCCAACCAGATATCTTTAACTTACCTTTCTTATACAGCAGTTATCCAGTATGTGACTGCGCTTACATTTTTTTAATTGTCTTGCACACATATGGTATTGTCATTTTGTAAAGTTGTGTTGTGGTTTACTTTTTAATATATTGATGGCACATTTGTAGTCATTTTGCTAAACACATATTTTATCCAACTTATACAAATACCAAACTATGCCGTATAAAGTCAAAAGTAAAACATTTTGCTGTTGTTATTATATAAGTCCTGTGCATTATTCAGATGTTATCATGACTTATATGTAAAGAAATAAAGACTCCTTTTTTGTACACAACGCTTAATTACACAATTTCTTTCTAAACTAATTTGTTGTTGACATTAACCCTATATCACAACTTTCCTTACAGTTACTTTTAGAGGAATCATCAGGGAAATACATGACACATTTTATTTAAGGAGCTCTTTTTGTGGTACTGTATATGTACAGGTTATATATCTATACATGGCAAAATCTGCATTTTCAAATGTTATCCACTAGACAGCAGTAGAGGTTTACAAACTGAGTGTGTGAGGTCATTCATAACCAAATTCAGCCCATTGTATAGTCACTGATTATAAGGCTGGGTCACTTCAGAAATGAAAATATCCTAAATCCCCAGAGTCTTTGAATCGTCACACAATTTGCCATAATTGACACCAGAAAACCGATCACTGCCTTGGTTTCCTCATTATTAAGTATAAGGTGTTGGATTTATATTTTACGTTATGCTACTCTTTTTTGTGATGTTTCTTTGTTAAGAATGTCAATGGATATATTCTCATTATTTACATTTAGATGCATAACAGTTTACCTAGTACATATTGAAAACAACTGTATACATTATATTATAAATACAGATCATATTAATGTTTCACACTGTACCCAAGATCATCATACTCAACCCCTCATCTGCAAAACTGTCCCATTTCACCCTAAAAAGGGAAGGGTCAAAATGTACTCTTGCACTGAATAAATGAATAAAGGTTATTAGGTTAAAATCAGAACCTATGATAAGTGAAATCTGGATTAAAGAAAAGGAAACTGTATCATATTTAATATGCGAAAAGGCTGTTAACAACACCCACATTTCTAAAAGCAAGAAGTGCTTCAAAGAAAATGTGAATGCAATAAGGCTAATCTGAAACTCACACCCCAAATGAAACTCACACCCCAAATGTAAGCTTCCCATTTTTATACTTTTTGTGTCTGTTTAATTGAACCTCTTATTGAACTTATACTAAGACCAGGTACATGTAATGACATCTGGACATTTAAGCTTTTAAGACAATGAAAGTGAAATAATTTCACTGCATGTATGGGATGCTGAAGTGAACTAAAATAGTTCAGAAGGAAAAAAGGCAGAAACACGGGTTTTAGTTCTGCAAAACAGATATAGTTTTTCAGAATGGGAATTTCTTTCACTTTATTCAAATTCTGAGTTTTAATAAGATTTCCTGTCAGCTGCAGCTTGGCACCAGCTTGTCTTCCTTCCACTTTCACAATGCATAGCGTATGTAAAATCCCATATGTGTTAGCTACAACTTGTGCACTTCTAATTGTTGTATTAAAAACATAGGTATTTTAAATCAATATTTGAATAATGATTCTGTAAATTAGTCTTAGTATAGTAATTGTTTCAAGGGCCCTCACCAGGGAACAAGAACCAAACATTAGACAAAACCAACGCTGATTGTTGGACACATTTCCATTTATCTACAACGCTGAACCTAAACGACTTCAGACTCTTCAAATTCCTTCAACTCTTTTGTATCTGCTTTCACCTTCAGACTTAAAGACATACAACAACTCCAACAGCATCAGAGTAACTAGAAAATGCATTTCCTGCTGAAAATGCGTGCGAATGCTGTAAACTGTGTACATTTGTTGCTGAATGTAGCTGAAAATGCAGAAAAGGCTGCATATTTGATCAGTTGAATGGTCTCTGTAGCTAATTTTAGCTACAAAAACCAAGTAAGTGTGTTGCTGAACTTAGCGGAGAAATGCAGAAAAGTGAAATGATTTGAATCAAAATTGTTACAGCTCAAATGCATTGCAATGACTTTGTTGAAAACTTGAAAGTGAAATGTTAAACTGGAAGAGGAGGAGTCTCCATCAGACAGAAAATAATAGGCTGAGACAGTCTGTTAAACTCCAGTCTGTGGGTGTTTCTCAATCGCGAGTACGCTTGCTTGGTAGCACATGTCTGCCGAGCATCTTGCTTCAGAAGCGAGTCAAGAATACTTCCTGCCATTCGGAAAACAAAGAGTGGAACAAGCTAGCAAGTGTGCAGGTGTGCGTCATATGAGAGGCCTCGCCTTACATCTTCCGCCACAGATTTGGGGAAATTGGTCCGTGCGCAAAGCATTGTGGGGATTTTAAGGCCGCGAAGTCTACTCATGTGCACACTCGATATTTCTCCAAACGGAGTACGCCGGGCTCGGTAGATTTCCAAGTATACTGGAGATTGGAACAGTACTTCGGCGGCACTCGATGACGTAGTATGCTTGAAATAGTGGCTCGGAAGCAGCTTTACTCGCGATTGAGAAACACCCTCTGTGTTTGTGTTTGAGATGACGACGTTATCAAACACCTGTGTGTGAGCCCAGAGATCAAAGGTTACCATGGTGACGACATTATCAAACACGTGTGCAGAGATCTAAGGTTTCCATGGTGATGTGCAGTGATCAGTGAAAGGAGAGCCTTTCCATTGTTCTGAATGAGAAATAAACCTCTTACATTTCTAACTATAGTTTAAAAACGGTAGCAGCTATCGGTAAACGCGTGGAGCTTGTCAGGACCCTGAGGAGCATCTGAGTCTGCTTTTTGTGTACTTTCGGGTCAATAATGTGGCATTTTTGGCAGATTTACTAAAGGTGTGCAGCTGGTGCTCTGAGGAAAGATCAGGCTGAATTTACAATGGGCCTTAATGGAGACATGTTGAACATTTGTATCACTTCATGCCCTCAAGAGGCATTTTGTTACATTTTTTTGCTTAATTTTTTTTAATTTTTCAACGTAGGAGAGGTTTTCCTACGTTCTTCATGAAAAATTAAGTCTAAGGATTGTAGGGTTTGGGAATTATGGCAGGTTTAAAAAGAAAATGTAAGGCGAATTTCAAGCTCTCTAGGTGTGACATCACGCACTCTAAGCCTTAACGAGCTGCGCAATACACACTAATGTTAAACTCTGATGAAGGCCTCTTTACCAAGCTCCAAACTAAGTTAAATATCTCAAAAAGTGTACAAAATATCAAAAGTCTGAATACAAGTTTAATAGCTGAATGCCTTGTGATCATTTTAAAGTTGGAATGAAGTCTCTAGCTGAAAGTATGTGGAAGGAGTAGCATTTGGCGCAAAGTGTAGGTAAAAGAGGATTTTAAGGTTCCTCCCATTGAGTTACATGTTAAAAAAAGAGTTTAAAAAGCTGAATATTTCAAAAGGTATAAAATATTTTGAAAAAGTTGAAAGTTTCCCATCATTTGCTGAAAAGGCTGAATATTTTGATATTTGAATGGTTTCTGTAGCTGAAAGTATGCTGAAGTTATTCGACGGCAAAGAATGTACGGAAGAACTGAAATAAGATGAAGTTGAAGAATAAAGATTTGAAGAACAATAGTGGAATGCTTTAAACAGCATTCACACTAATAATAACATTTGCAATCAGAATCAGAATCAGAAACAGGTTTGAAATACTAAGATACAAAGATACTAACGTGTTAAAAAAACAAACACAAAAACATATTTCACTTATATATTGGTCAAACTTCGCTTAGTTGCACAGTGAGATCCAGAGACTTGTCCCGAAAACGCTCCAGCCTTTGTGTTTAAGGTTTGGCTTCACCCCAGTATGAAGTTCCTGAATACATCCTGTAGTTCTGGTTTTATCCATCATGTATTAGAGTGGTTAATTTCAGTTATGTCACTTTTTGCACGGATGCATCGTCACAGCATGATGCCACCACCGCCAGGCCGAGGAAGTGGTGCCTGGTTATTATTAAGTGAAGCTCTTTGCATACAAACATGAATTTCTTTCATTTCATCTTATCCGGCCACAATTGATCTTGTCTCGTGGTCCTAAAAGTGGTGAGAAACACACACTAAAGCTGTTGGGTTAGCTGACCAAGACCCTTTTTTATAAACTGGTTGCACTTGTTCATTATTGTACAATGCGTTTGAATGTATAATATGTTGCAAACAGTGTAGGGGCTGAAAGTCTAAACGGATCATCTACATACCTCTCAGGTCTTAAATAAAAAACTGCCAAATATACACATATTTGTAAAGGTATGTAAATATGTTGTTCATGTTCTTTATATGTTTTATTTCAACATTTCATTCGACTTGCACTGACCTGACATGACCTCTGGACATTTAAGACAATAATGGAAAGTAAAATGATTTCAAAAGTGTTGTTTTAGTTTATTTCAGCATGATTTGAATGCTGAAATAAACTAAAACACATTAGAAATAAAATGCAGTAAGAGGGGTTTTAGTTCTGCAAAATAGGCGCTGTAGCCTTTGAAATTAAGGTGCTTTCTTACTGCAAAAATGTGTTTTAACTACCAGGAAGACTATATTCAAGTGAATTGTTTTTAATTGAAAAATAATGCATTAAGAAGAATAATAATGTAAGGGTACAACAATAATGTGTTTTCACATACAAGAATATTGTGAGCCTGTTTCTTTTCTCTTGGAGGTAATTAGCCAATCCTTTGTTACATTCTAAAGAAATTAATCATCCCTGGGAAACAAAGATACACTGAAAAAAACGGGGAGTAAGATTTACTTAGGAAAATCGAGGTAAGAAAAACGCACTCAGAAAACCTAAGCAAATGTAACAACGTTTATTTCAAGTAGCTTCTACTTACAGTTAAGAAGTGTTTGTTACTAAAGGCACTTAAGTAAACTTTACTGTCACACTCAGTTTTTGTAAGTACATTTGACTTACTATTGTATAGTCGATTTTAATTAAGATTACATTTGCATCTTATTACAAATCTCCAGTAAAAAATATTTGGCTTTTCAGGTTGTTTTTACTTGCTATTCTTATCTTTCATTTAATACATATGTAGGTAATATTTAAATATGATTATTAAGTATCGTCAAATGCAATTCTTATTCAATAAAACTGTTTTACACTAAGGCTACTACAAAACATGAAACAGTAGACACTTTTAAACAACACTATTCTGCCCCCGCAGCTGGGCAGACAGACAACAGGTTCCCAAGAAAAACTCTGCTTCAGAAGTTCCGTTTTGAAGTTTTACTCAGAAAGCACTGTAAAACTGGACACACAAGAAAATGTACATTCATTTCCAGCATAGCAATCATTTAACATACATTTCCCGCGTGTGTTAACAACCATATAATAAACTATGCGTTAGCTTCATGCTAACCCCTATGGGAAATTACATTAAAAGGCTAGCGGTTAGCATACATCGTTGCAACTATGAATTCACAGCAATATTTTCACCATTTAACAATGTATCCCTCACACATACTCTTCATAAACAATGTTGAAACAACAGAGCATAACTTAAAAGGCATATGTTTTCTTAGACAACAATGCAGAGCAGAAACGTGCGTCTGAATCAAGCGGCAAACTCTGGGGCAGAGACGGGAGAGGCCAATAAGGAAGTGCCATAAACCTTAGTTCATCTATTGGCCGATAGGCGATGACTGTAGAAAGGATCAATTTCCATAGACCCCCATGTTAAAATGCCCAACTTTACAGCAGAAATAAACATGTTTCTGCCCCTGGATGCAATAAAAATTATTCGGGATATAGTTAGATTCCACCTTCATGATTATGAATTGGTGAGTGAATTGTTTTATAACGCAACCCTTTTATTTATATTAGGTCCTCAAGTTTTTGCATAAATTAGGGCGTGGTCACTTTGATGGACAGGTACGTGCCTCACTGTCAGCTAACAGCAACTTGTCCACTCTGCTAGGCTACAACGTTAGCTAGTTGTAGTTACTGTACTTGATATATATATATATATATATATATATATATACAGTTTAGTTTATGATTCAGCCTTGGGTAAGACTTTTATAGTCTATGGCTATGATGCCCATATAGTACAGCGGATAAGCACAACAATTGTGCATTTTATGAGAAAAGCATGACATTTCTAACATAGTTAGAGCATACCATAAGGTTTATTTTCAGATGTGGAGGGAAGTCAGATTTGACCTGTGAGGACCGTGAGAGGTCAAATCCAAGATGGCCGCCAGTCTCTCGGGTCAAATGTTCAAACACGCTTAATTTTGGAACCAAACATTGTAGAAAAACATTTAAGGTGTCATATCCAACTAAATTAGGGATGCCCAATCATTTGATGATACTTTTGAGATCGCCAGAATTCAAGAAAATGCATTTAGGTGAAGATAAAGGTAGAAATTGACCAAAATAAGCTGTCAATCAGTTGAAATTTGGTGTGTGTGTGTGTGTGTGTGTGTGTGTGTGGTCACCCAGCGCTAGCATTAATACAGAGACTGGAGGAATATGGCTTTACTTGGCACAGTCTGCATGCTGAAGCAAACATTTGTTTTTGTCTTCAAATACATACTTACATGATTGTGACGAGCATAATATTTGCTCCCCGCCCAACTCTCTAAGTGCTTGAACTCCGTGACAGGAGGATGAAGTATCTATAAATGGATGGAACTATCAACAAAACAACAGCGTTTTATTCCCCAATGTCATATTTAATAGAAAAATAATGATGCACCACTTATTGGAGAAAGAAGAATGGGGAACAGAAAGGTTTAGAGAGGGACAACATGCTGAAACCTTGCAACTTCAGTGCCAGAGAAAAAAGGTACTGTGAGTACACTTGTGGTTATTGTCCTCATGTTGCACATAGAAAATTAAATTAAGATGTTTACCGCATGTGGGCAAAAATCCATCAATCTTTCAATTTTCTAAAACTTGTTATATCCTTAGAGTCATTTAAAATGAGTTTTTTTCTCCATGCCATGGAGTCTAAATGGGTAAACCTTTGTATTTGTAATTGTACAGCCATGCTAGGACAAACAAATCCCCTTTGCCAATGTTCTCTCTGCACTCTCTGTCACACACACAACATACATAACCCTTTCTTTGCATGACCTCTAAATGTCCATGTGAGCCACTAAAGAACAGAAAAAAAGCTGCGCTACCTTGGCTTTATAGGTGGACAGGCAGGGAATCGAACCCCAACCCTCTATAAGTGGAAAGGGACAGCGGTGAACCTTATAGTTGAGTGCAGCCCTTTGTTAACAGCGAGGGTTAAGAGAGCTGTTTGTGCTCTACATGGAACTGTTTTCCATCTCCCTCTTTGGTTTACATTATTATTATTATTTTTCTATTAAATATGACATTGGGGAATAAAACGCTGTTTTGTTGATAGTTCCATCCATTTATACATACTTCATCCTCCTGTCATGGAGTTCAAGCACTTAGACTTAGAGAGTTGGGCGGGGAACAAATATGATGCTCGTCACAATCATGTTAGTATGTATTTGAAGACAAAAGCAAATGTTTTCATCAGCATGCAGACTGTGCCAAGTAAAGCCATATTCCTCCAGTCTCTGTAGTAATGCTAGCGCTGGGTGACCATAAATCCACTGGAATATACCACACACACACACACACACACACATTTTGCAAATTTCAACTGATTGACAGCTTATTTTTGGTCAATTTCTACCTTTATCTTCACCTAAATGCATTTTCTTCAATTCTGGCGATCTCAAAAGTATCATCAAATGATTGGGCATCCCTAATTTAGTTGGATATGACACCTTAAATGTTTTTCTACAATTTTTGGTTCCAAAATTAAGCGTGTTTGAACATTTGACCCGAGAGACTGGTGGCCATCTTGGATTTGACCTCTCACGGTCCTCACGGGTCAAATCTGACTTCCCTCCACATCTGAAAATAAACCTTATGGTATGCTCTAACTATGTTAGAAATGTCATGCTTTTCTCATAAAATGCACAATTGTTATAATATGAGAGCTTATCCGCTGTACTAATAATAGAACATGTTGCTTACTTCCCATTGGAATTAATAAAGCATTTCGATTGTTTACATTTCTTTATATTATCTAAACACAATTGCGTTGCTAGGCAACAGCATGGTTCCATTCTTACTTCCTGTCAGCTGATGTCCTTCACTCCTTATTTGGAATGGAACCTTCAGAATTATGACATCATCTTTTGCCTTGATGTAGAATTCTGAATTCTGCATTGATCTTCTAGGAGATTGGCTGTGACGGTGAATTAATCAGAGCATCAGAGCACCAGAGCAGCAGGAATTTGTCCAGCTAGAGTCAGATCATTGCAGAAATAGGTTTTGTTGCAAGCAAACATTAGGGATACTTGCAGTGTTTTTTAGCGAGATAATCTTCACAAGTGAACTCAACTTTTGTGGGATTTTTGTGACGTTAATTCAGTCGAACAATTACATTTAGTTTGCTAAACAACAGGTCATTTCGTCACAGCAGTAGAGATGGAGATGAACAATAGAGATGAGCTGGCAGTCAAGCTCGAGATTCTGCAAAAAGAAAATCAGGAAATTAAGTTGTGGCTGGAGCAGGAGAGGACTTTAAGGAATAAGCTTGAGATTGAAGGCGCTAAAAAGAAGGAAGCGATGCTCAAAGCATATACAGAGGAATCAGCTTTGCTGTTTAAGCACAATGTGAAAGTGAAAGCCCAGGAAATTGAGCAGAATGTCTTGCGCGTCAACAATGAGGACCTGAACATGAAATACAGAAACCTCCAGAGGTCACACAAGAAGGTCGAAGCCGAGATGGCTGCCTTGAGAAAGGCAAACCAGGAACTCAAACAACTGAAAGAACCCTGTGTTGAGGAGAAAGGTGTAGAGATGGCTGCTTTGCGTGAGACAAATCAGGAACTCCAACAACAGAAGCAGCGTTGTGTGGAGGAGAAGGATAAAGAGATAGCTGCCTTGCTGAAGGAAAACCAAGAACTCAAACAACAAAAGGAGCGTTGTCTTGAGGAGAAATCTGTAGAGATAGCTGCTCTGCGTGAGAGAAACCAGGAACTCCAACAACAAAAGGATCATTGTGTTGACAAAGCTGTAAAGATAGCTGATTTGCGTGAGAGAAACCAGGAACTCACAAAACTGAAGGAGCGTTGTGTTAAGGAGGAGGCAAAGATGGCCGCCTTGCAAACAACAAACCAGGTACTCAAACAACAAAAGTTGCGTTGCGTTGAGGAGAAAGATGCAGAGATAGCTGCTTTGCTGAAGGAAAACCAAACACTGAAACAAGAGAAGGAACGTTGTGTTGAGGAGAAGGTGGACAAGAAGGAGGATGTGGAGGTGAAAGTGGAGGTGGAACCAGAAGTGAGGCATGATGTTAAAATGAATGCCCTGAAAATTGAGCAGAAAGTATTGCGCGGAAACAATGAGGAACTGAACATGAAATATGGAAAGCTCCTCAAGATGCACGAGAAGGACAAAGCAGTGATGGCCACCTTGAGAAAGGCAAACCAGGATCTCAAACAACTGAAAGAACCCTGTGTTGAGGAGAAGGATGCAGAGATGGCTGCCTTGCAAAAGACAAACCAGGAACTCAAACAAGAGAAGTTGCGTTGTCTTGAGGTGAAAAATGTTGAGATAGTCGTTTTGCATGAGAGAAACCACGAACTGGAACAACAGAAGGAACGTTGTGTGGAGGAGAAGGATGCAGAGATAGTCGCTTTGCATGAGAGAAACCACGAACTGGAACAACAGAAGGAACGTTGTGTGGAGGAGAAGGATGCAGAGATAGTCGCTTTGCATGAGAGAAACCACAAACTGGAACAACAGAAGGAACGTTGTGTGGAGGAGATGGATGCAGAGATAGCCGCTTTGCATGAGAGAAACCAGGAACTGGAACAACAGAAGGAACGTTGTGTGGAGGAGAAGGATGCAGAGATAGTCGCTTTGCATGAGAGAAACCAGGAACTGGAACAACAGAAGGAACGTTGTGTGGAGGAGAAGGATGCAGAGATAGCCGCCTTGCTGAAGAAACAGCTGAAAAAACCACCACAGGCACTCTCCGTGGTGAAGGAGGAGCTTGTGGAGGTAAAGGTGGAGTTGGAGGTGGAACAGGAAGTGAGGGTGGATCCACCTGAGCAAACCAATGAGCCGATCCCAACAACGCAGAGGAGGGCAACACCACGGTGGAGAAGATTCATCAATTCCTTTTCTTGTATCCGCCCAAACATCAACGATGACTAAAAAGGAAAACATAAGACTCAAAGGCAGCCCTGACATCGGCTTTAAAAACTTTAAAAAACAAACTCACAACATCAAAAATTAGTAAGACATTAAAACATTTCAAGTACAGTCTAAAGCTCAAAGTGAGTGAGCAACAACATATACTCACAGCCAGTCAGGATATATATTTAAACACTTAACAGTTATTAGATCTGGTTAGACATCAACAAAGGTTCCAGAAGAGACTCACAGTGATGTGCAGTTTTAGCCACTAGGGGCAAAAAAACAACCTTAATTTTAAAATAAATAAACTATTCCTTTGCTTCTAGCACCCCTAAATAAGAGGAACATTTAGTCATTACAAGTTATCAGGTTTATGTTATATCGTCATGTTTGGTTTATAGTGTTCATTTTCATATTTAAGTTATATTTTTCACATTTACTTAATAGTTCATTTTTATATTTATGTTATATTTATCATGTTTAGTTAATAGTCAATTTGTATATGTATCTTATATTTTTCATATTTACTTAATAGTACATTTCTATATTTATGTTTAGTCCATTGTTTTCTTGTTAAGTTAAAGTCTTGTCAATAAATAAAAAAAAAATAATGATAATGATAACAATACTGACACGTTTGATTTATTTCACGTTTGTTTTTCCTGTCTAAGTTTAGCTTCTTGCTTTTAATTCACCAGAGATTTAGTCTGAGAATCCAACTAATAATAACAATCAATACAAAGACATTCAAATTCAAAATAACACTAGAATTCTTTCTCGTTTGTTCCTCCTGTTTTTGTCTAGTTACCTTTGTATTGAGTGACTTTAGCTCACCTGGCTCTGCCCTGATCAATACACTGACTTAAAGCTACTTCAGTACTTACTTTATTACCTTGTTTACATTCAACAATTATCATAATAAATATAAACAAATGAAAAAACAACACTATGTATTTGATTTCTTTCAAGTTTGTTTTAGTCAACTATTTGATTTTAAATGCAACAGCACCAGCAAAAGTAGATTTTTTTTTACATTTCTGCTGATGTCCAGGTGTACAGTATATCAGTATGTAGTGTCTCTACTTTAAAGAGTCCTCTCCTGCTGATGTTCAGGTGTATATCAGTATGTAGTGTCTTTACTTTAAAGAGTCCTCTCCTGCTGATGTTCAGGTGTGTATCAGTATGTAGTGTCTCTACTTTAAAGAGTCCTCTCCTGCTGATGTTCAGGTGTATATCAGTATGTAGTGTCTTTACTTTAAAGAGTCCTCTCCTGCTGATGTTCAGGTGTGTATCAGTATGTAGTGTCTCTACTTTAAAGAGTCCTCTCCTGCTGATGTGTAGGTGTATTTCAGTATGTAGTGTCTCTACTTTAAAGAGTCCTCTCCTGCTGATGTTCAGGTGTACTGTATATCAGTATGTAGTGTCTCTACTTTAAAGAGTCCTCTCCTGCTGATGTTCAGGTGTATATCGGTATGTAGTGTCTTTACTTTAAAGAGTCCTACAATTAGATGGAAAACAGCTGCAAAGAGACAGAAAATTACAACAAAGAGACAACTAATCACCATAAAAAAATATTTTAGTAGAGACATTTTTTCATTGAAGTTAATGTGTTGAAGGGAATCCTGTAAAAAAAAGTTTTATTCAAAATGGCACTTTATCAAAATGCAATTGAGTGCAACTTCAACGTAACTGTATTTTTGGTTCCTATTAGATAAGATGTACTTTATTGATCCCAAATTGGGAAATGTTTGCGATGCAGCAGCATAAAAAACAAGGCATTGCACATCATTAGAAATTAAAAGAGTAGAAATAAACATTTCAAAAATTTGAAACATATCAAAATAGAAATTAAAAAGTAGAAAATATGCATTTGACGTGAAGATAATAATGCTAAACGGGAGCAAATGTTAAAAGGGGACCCAATTATCCCAGTGGTGGCCGCCAGAATTCGCCGCCGGAGCTAACGGAGTGGGCTAGTGGGCTAGCTCCAGCCGGCGTCCCGGCGGTGGAGTCCGGCATTATAACTGGAGATCAAGGAATGCAGCGAAACGCGGACTTGGTTCGCATGCAGCCCGCTGTAGTATTAGCTAAAGAAATTATGCTGAACAAGGCTTATTAAGCTGAACATCGCCACAATTGTTCTGCTATGTATCGGTAGCATACTTATTTTATTTTATTAACGTGTGAATGACAAGCATTAAGAATAACAAAAAATAGCTAATTCTCTTGCAGATTGTCTCCTTTGATTATGAATGTAACGTTTATATAGTTATATATACTGCAAAGTGCCACGCAGTAACTTGGTATGCATGTATTTCAGCAGGAAATGTGCAACGTAGATGACATTTACGAACACAGACTATATAGAAATATTTGTAAAAGTTGTTCATGCGTTATTAAGTGAATATGTCATTAAAACACCTATGCTTTTTGACTGTCACACTTTTACATTTCAGCATTGCTTCAGGCAATAAGACTGTTAAACACCTGAACTGTTGAAGCAAAATCTGTTAAACACCTGAACAGTTGAAACAACTTCCCTAATATTCATCTGGCTGCTACTTCAAAATTATTTTACAATTATTTATCTATTTACCTATATATCCTATTTCAATAACTTGCAGATAGACTCTTATTGCACTATTTCACTTTTTTAAAACAATTTTTCTTTTTGTATTACTATTTACTATTTACTTGCACTATATTTTTCTGTTTATCTGTGTTTTGTGTTGCTCTGTTGGAGAAGCCTGTGACACAAGATTTTCATCAGCATAACTACACTGTAGCTATGTTTGTATGACTAAAGAAAGAACCTTGAACCAACCTTGAACCTTGACTCCCACAGTAAAGGAAAACTCAGTTTGGGGACACACTGCTTTACTACCGAGCAGCATTTGAAAATGTAGTGCGAACACCACCAACAAAAAAACTCTTCTGAACCACTGCCACATGTTTTATTCAAAACGGTGAATTTCGCCAGCTGTTAACTAATTTGAAGCAACTAATAAACCACTAAGTATTACATGTTGTGTGTGCCTCGTCCATGACAGCAGGCTAAATTAGCTAGCATGCTAACTAGCTAAATTGCTAACCTGAAACACTAACGTTAGCTAACGTTCGTTTGATATCCACATTAAGCTGACAAGCTAACAGGGATGTACAGAGTTAATAAAGTACAAAAATATACTTACATGATTCAAAATCCACGAGTATTCATTTTAGATGAGGGTCCATGCTCTCTTCTCTTCAACTGGAACCGTCTGCTTTTTTGAAATGTCTGTACTGTGCGCAAACTCCTCTGACGTCATCGGGGGCGTCGCCCACCTTTACTCACTTTGCCCAGGTACATTTTACTAGCTTTTCACAGGTTGTAGGTCAACACATTACTTTAGTTAACATTTACTTTCTATGATTTAAATGTACTTATCAAAATGAAGATACAAAATGACTTGCAAATTTAAGTAACATATTAAATAAAAGGAGAGATTTTGAGTAAAAGAAAATTATTAGTAATTTCTTGTATAATTAAAAAACATAATCATAGTATTATTATTATCATCGTTTTTATCAGTGTAGCTGAGTGTGTCAACATTTAATTAAAAAAAAGCAGAACCACAGGGCTTCCTGTAAATGAGCAAACCACAACCACTTCTTTCCATATAGACGTTTCGCTTTATGATGCAGCAAAACCTTGAAGGGGTTATTTGTCTCATCTGCAGGCAGCGAGGCAGCACATAACTCAACATGAGATGCGAATTCAACGGCACTCTGCTCACCAGTGTGCTCCCGCCACTGCTGATGACAGAGTTTGTTTTGGGAGTCGTTGGCAATGGTTTGGCTCTCTGGATCTTCTGCTTCCACATGAAGCCCTGGAAGAGCAGCACAGTGTTACTCTTCAACCTGGCAATGGCTGATTTCATGCTGATCGTGGCATTGCCTTTCCGTGCAAGCTACTACTTCTCTGGGATCAAGTGGCCATTTGGAACCCCTCTGTGCAACATCTGCCTCTTCATGTTGGCCCTGAACCGCAGTGGAAGCAGCATCTTCCTCATGGCCATCGCTGTGGACAGGTACATGCGAGTGGTGCACCCCCATCACTCCATCAACTCTCTGAGCATCTCTAAAGCCATGTTTGGAGCACTTGTACTGTGGCTGGTAACTTTCTCAATGACAGTTAATATTTTTAGTCTGCAACACATCAACACGACCTACTGCGAGAGTTTCATGATCAAGACTGAAGCCTCGCTCAATCTGAACTGGCACAAGTTTGTGTTTATCTTCTCCTTCTACATGCCTCTGCTTGTGATTCTCTACTGCACGATCCAGATCATCAGACACCTGAGACGGAGACAGTTGTCCCAGCAACGAAAGATTAAAAAGGCTCTTTGCTTCATCGTAGTCGTGGCGGTGATCTTCATCGTTTGCTTCCTCCCGAGCAACATCACGCAGCTGATCATTTGGATCAAGACCCAGCAGTTAGCCGGAAACCTCTCCGGACCTGAAGTCTGCCAGGCGATGGATAACCTGACCACCGTGTTTTACCTCAGCATCAGCCTGACCTATCTCAACAGCGTGTTGGACCCTGTGGTTTACTACTTCTCGAGCCCTACCTTCAAGAACATCTGCAGGAAAGCTCTGCATCTGTCCCAAGTAGACAACCCTGAGAGTTCAGAGAAGAAAACTCGAGAGACAGGCTCCCAGTCGATCAGCCAGCTGTGATCACAACATCCAGGAAACATTGAGATGGATGCAGCTTAAAGTTTGACCAAAAGTGATGAGATCTTTAACTTACCTTTCTTATACAGCAGTTATCCAGTATATGACTGCGCTTAAAAAAACAAATGTTATTGTCTTGCACACATATGCTATTGTCATTTTGTAAAGTTGTGTTGTGTTGTGTTTTTGATATATTGATGGCACATTTAAAAACGTTTTGCTGTTGTTATTATACAAGTCCTGTGCATTATTCAGATGTTATCATGACTTATATGAATAAAATACAATCTAGTAATACTGAGAAGTGCTTTGTGGTTAATTAAAACAGTTTATGGTAGAATACGTTCACTTGGTTGCTTATAGAAAGAGAAATCCTTTGGGAAAAGTCATTGTTTGTAACTTTATTTACACAGATGAGAAACTGTTTCCTGTATGACTGCAACTTCTGCAGCTTTGTTCTCAGAATTGCTGATAGATATTGTGCCACAACTTATTAGACACTTTTAACCACAAACACCTCCTCCACAGAGCGTGTGATCAAGGTTTTTTTCACACCCCCATGCAAAGTAAACAATATATTTCCTTACATGCCTCAATCCAAAAAAGGATGAAAAAACAAACATTTAAATCCTATTTCTGTTGGACATTAACAGTAAGAAACAACTAATAGAGAACATCTACCACCAACACTCTTAAAAGGTGTCTCAGAAAAAGGAAATTGTGACCCAAGTCTTTCATTCATTACATACTACACCGTAGTTGTGTATTTGATGACAGTAAACCTTTGAATCTTGAATCTATATAATACATTTCGCATCCATTAAACCCAATTTGTCAATTCGGTTCCACTCAGCCTACAAACCGCATGAAGACATAATCTGAATGACATTTCCTCTTTTATGATAAATATAATAAAGGGAAGTTGATATGACTTAAAAAAACACAAAACCTGTGATGCAATAATAGTATTTTTATATGATGTGTCCTCAGAGGTGGAAGAAGTACTGAGATCTTGTACTTAAGTAAAAGTAGAAGTACCAGAGTGTAGAAATACTCACTTACAAGTAAAAGTCCTGCATTCAAAATGTTACTCAAGTAAAAGAACAAAAGTGTTAGCAGCAAAATATAAAGTACCAAAAGTGTTAGTACTCATTATGCAGATCGGCCCAGCTCAGAATAATATATATTATGTTTTGATTATAATTATTGATGCATTAAAGTGTTATCAAAGCTGCAGCTACTTTTTACACCACAGGGTAGCTTGTGAATTTACTCCAGGTGTAACTAAAGTGTTATTTAAGAGTTGATTATATTTCACAACATTAATCCAAATATGCAAAGTAACTGAAGGTTCAAACTAATTGTAGTGTAGTAAAAGTAAAAAGTAGGATAAACTGGAAATACTCAAGTAAAGTACAAGTATCTCAACATTGTACTTACTGTAAGTACAGTACTTGAATACATGTACTTAGTTACTTCTGATCTCTGTATTCTTTATTGATTATGTCAATACTATCCCAGGCCTCACAATGCAACCCAGGAGACATGTACGGTCCATACCAATTTCCAATGTCAACCAAACATGGACTATATTGGGCTTTAATATAAGTGTCATTTAAAACCAACAGAAAATGAAAATACATTACTTAGCTTCCCAGGCAGCAATTGTTGCTTTTAAAATTCAAATGAAGAACCTGAGCAGTGGTTAGACCTCACTGTATCTCTGTCTACAATTCAAAGGCTTTTCTTTCTTCCTCTATGAACAAAGAGGAAGCATCTTCTCCACTTAGTCACTGGTTCAGATACAACTCCAAAACCCCTTTTATGTCTGCATGCCCTCACTGAACAGTTATCCAAAGTGTTTTAGTTTCACCTGGGACCCACTATTAGGCATGAAGAGTATTCGTGAACTAAAACTGTACGAGTGCAGTGGTAGGACTTGACTCGCGTAAAGACGTAAAGTGTGATGGTACAGAAATTATTGTGATGTATTTTTAAGTGATTTGCAACTTTACTTTAAGATGGTTTATTAAATTCAATGTGTCTCTACTATTTTACCATCGACTCGAAAATACATTTATTTCTGCTGTATGTAAACCTCTTAATGCTTCTCCATTGTTAATAAGGATTCCTCCTCAAAGGTCTCTCAATGTAATATAATTGGCAAGGCATGCAGTACAATTAGGAACTAATGTAACGGAAATCTGTGTTTTATTGTTTAGTTTGGCAGATGTAAGAGCAAAGGGGAAGAGATCACGATCCAAGCGTGCAGGAGTGGTGTTTAACAGGATGTGTGGCAGCAGAGGTGAAACACAGAAGTGTGAAACGAGAGTCGGAGGTCACGATCCGTCGGGTTCAGGCGCCTCAGAGCTGCTTCCTCTCAGAAACATCAAGCAGGTACCGGTATGACTGAGGAAAGGGAACTCTTCCGTTAGAAATGAAAGAAAAACAACTGCTCCTCAAACATGAGATGACATTTAATATTTCTTTCATTAAAAAGGTGAAAGTAGGACTTTTTTTTCCTGAAGATTAGGAAAAGTGGGGGTTAATAAATACAAAATTGACCAATTTACAGAATATTTTATTTACTTTATTTGTATGCAGCAAAAGAGAATATTGTCCAAAACCTTCAAAATATTTTTGTTTTTTAACCTCTTAAGCACGGCAAATTGGACAAATTGGACCCCTCCCACCGTTTTCTTTTCGAAATAATGTCTCAGGGCTTCTTAACATTTATGAAACTATTAATGTGTAGCACCAGATTAACGGGAAGAATCTCAGCTAACTGAAGATATGAACCATTTTTGCCAAAACAAAACACAAGTCTCATAAGAAGCATCTAAATGACCCCTGAGCGAAAAAATTCTAACGCACTGCGGCACACAATTCAAGATAAAGATACCCTTATTACTTATCGTAGCTGCACATACAATATAGCCGATTAAAGCTGAGACTCCACTGATTATTTAGGTATAGTATCATCACTGAGCGATCCGAACTTGCGACAGGGGAAGCAAACACAGACATCACAACATGTACCTTTACGGAGCTTTTACGGAGCTCGTCTCACCGTAGCTGTCAATTAGGTCAAAAGACGTGTTCAATGGCATTAAAACGAAAAACAAATAATCCATAATTCCATTTGTTATCAGTAGCGTGGCGTGGGGAAAAATTTAGGGGAAGTCCATTTTTTTGGGTTGGGGTGGGGGGGTGGTCAATAACGTAACCAGATGAGTGATTACAGCGCCCGGTATCATTTTACACACATTTGTATCACACAGATGCAGGACTTGCACACGCCTGTTATCTAACCGACAGGTCCGCACGCACTCTCCAGCCGAAACTCTCTCGTCTTATTAATTTAAGCATTTTCTTATTAATTTATGCAGACACCCCCCCCCCCCAAATGCAATACCAGCCTCTCAAAATGAATAAAAAAGAAGCATTCATTCACAAAGTAAATCAGGAGACCTTTAAAGTTTTATGTACACATCAAAGTATCAGTAGGCGTGTATGAAACACATGAATTCAAAAACAATTATGTACAGAAATATTTGCATGTGATAGTCCACCTTCTCTTCCCTTCCCTTTCTAACACACGGCAAGTGCAGCAACAGTCCTCGTCTCTGTAATTAGCTCAGTCCGTAGTCCAAAAGTAACTAAAAAATATAAACAGTCTCATCTATTCAGGTGATCGATTGGATGGCAGTGTCCAATCAAATCGCCAGCCACCAGCTGCCTCTGAAGGGAAGCCAGAGGCGGCTGGCTTCCCTTGGCATGGCCCTGACCAATCACAGGTTGGCAGGGGCATCACGTGGGCCTCATCTGATTGGTCAATCCCTCAATTTTTTTCACCAAGGGAAGACCGATTCAGCTGGCCTCCTCTCGCAACAGTGAATGCAATCTACTGTTTCACCATAACATCTAGAGGGGCGCTGTTTGTTTCACAATTTGTAAAATACTCAATGAGAGTGGGGGAGAGACGGGCCGGCAGCAACACACAGCAAAGGAGAATTATCGAAACAAAAAACAAAGTGTTTTTATTTATTTATTTAAATTATAACTACAATCCGAAAAAACAGGGGAAGCCTGGCTTCCCTTGGCCTCCGGGAGAAAACGCCACTGTTTGTTATGTAAAAATCGGAGCGGAAAAGTTAGCTGCTAATGGTAGCCACCAGAGTGTATGCAGCTTCCGGTTTTGGTAACGCGTCACTCTCACTCCTTATTTGTTAACGTGTTGGTGTGTATATAACTTTCCCTCGATTCCATTGGCTCTCGCGGTTATAAAGAGATTTCATTCATCAAAATCGACCAAGGGGGGCCAGAAATAGGTCAAATCCACCCAAATGACCCCAGAAGTGGGGTTTTTTGGCTAAATCTCTCTAAAAAAGGTCAAATGTCACTTGTTTTGCATCAATCTTGATACAGGGTACTTATTATATGTTGTACTTTGGATTCCTAAAGCTTTTAGTCTACCTTACCATCATCCAAGGGTAGTTTTCACTATAAGTAAAAAAGAATCTTTGGACGGACACTATAATTTACAGTTTTTTACTATGTAAAATCTGAATTTTCTTTAAAATAAAAAACATCTATATTGATTCTGACTTTTCTACATCCAACTCACAGGTTTATCATTACTTTGAGAATAAACATTATTAATTTAACCCTTTTAGAAGGGAAGATATGGTCATTTGTTCTGGGAATGTCATTTTCGAGCCTGAGACCTGAAAAACAGGCTCAGGGCTTAAGAGGTTAAGTATACATTGACATTTATGTTATTCACACATTAATTTCATTCTAATTCTTCATGTTGAGTTTTCTTGAAAGGCAACTTGTGGCCATAAAAGTGTTTCTTCTACTACTGTAAGCAGTTATAACAATATACACATTACCAAGAATCCGGGAGGTAATACAATAAAGAAAGATAAAGAGCCTTTGATTTTCATACTGATGAACTCCTCTCCACAATCAATAATGAAAACCATTTATTCAAATTCATGACTACGGTAGTTGATGGTTAATAAGTGCAAATATTGCATCTTAGCCCAAGAGAAACTAAGTGGAAGAATACATAAATACATCTTCAGAAACAGCGTCAGCTCATCCTGAAACTCCATTCTGCATGTTGAGAAACTCCTGAAAAGTAAAAGTTGAAATTAAAAAGTCATGTTTCTATAACAGATACTCAAATGAATTCACAATATGAACTAGTATGAATGCTGTATCCCAGACTTAATGGTATATAAGCTTACGTTTATGCAGCTCGGTGAAGGTGAGCCGTTGGTCCGGGATTCTCTCGGTGTTTGATGAACTCCCGAGCGAGCGAGTCAGCCTCGTCCTGACTGAGGAGCACAATAAGAAGTTAAGAACTCACTCTGCAATCAAACTTTATTTATAAATCACTTTAAAACCTCCAAACCAAAGTGCTGTACAGAGAAATATAAAATCACACAGCGCAGCTCACGAAACAAAAACGGTAACACAAAATAAACAAGAATAAGAAACAGCCATATAGTAAGAACAATATACCATTTAAAAAGCAACAATCTACAAAGTGCAGAATGCTAAGGAGAAGAAGTGGGTTTTAGATTAGATTACTTAAAAGGGTCTAACCAGAGTGCAAACAGTCAGTTATATTACACATCTATCAGCAGTCTGTACAAAATAAATGATGCAAGTAAAGGTAAATAGATGTAAAATGTATAAATAAGAATAACACTGAGCGTAAATACAATATATACAGCAGTATATGGGCAAGGATCGTTTTATGATGTGATTGTATTCTTGTATTCGGGATTGTGGGAAACGGCATTTCGATCTCTCCGTCTGTACACACAAACTGAAAGATTGACAAAAAAGTTGACTTTGACTTTTAATGCGGAGAGGCAGAGCGATCCACAGGCCGTTTCTCAATCGCGAGGATGCTGGCTTGGTAGCACAGCCGAGCCGAGCATCTTGCTTCAGTAGCAAGGCAAGAATACTTCCTGGCATTCAGAAAACGAAGAGTGGAACAGGCTAGCAAGTGTGCAGGTGTGCGTCATATGAGAGGCCCCGCCTTACATCTTCCGCCACAGATTTGGGGAAATTGGTCCATGCGCAAAGCATTGTGGGGATTTTAAGGACACGAAGTCTACCCATGTGCAGCCTCGAAATTTCCCCCAAACCAAGGACACGGCCTCGGTGGAATTCCAAGTATGCTGGAGATTGGAACAGTCCTTCGGCGGCACTCGATGACGTAGCATCCTTGAAATATTGGCTTGGAAGCCAATATCCTCGCGATTGAGAAACGGCCACAGTTTAGACACGGTCCCCTTTGACCTTTGGAGCAGGTGACCTGTCTATCAAAAGGTTGACCTACAACCTTTGAGCAGATTTTTTTTTAAGGGTGGCAGTTTTGACTTTAAAGGCGGTAGACAAACACTTGTACCATGTAGTATTGCAATCCTGGAGAACATTCAGAATCTCAGATGTAAAAAACAGTTTTTGTCTACTCGCCCCGAAGGAGAAAATACATTCTTAGGTTTTGTCCTTTTACAGATATTTTTTATTGTTTTTCATGTAAAAACATCTTAGAGCTTCTCAATTGTCAGGATTCTTTTTTTGTGAGTGACCATTTTCCAGACCCCCACTACAAACACACCCATATCTGTAGATAATCCATCAGCATTTTGTTGTTGTTGGACTCATTTGGATCAGAAATGAGGACAACCAGAGACTGAAAACGTACCAGTTCTGGCTGATCAGGCAGTCCAGCAGGTCCTTCACCTGGCTCGGCTGTCCGCTCGACACGATCAGCTGCTTCAGATGCTTTAAGTGTTTGGTCTTCAACAGTTTCTGGTGCTGACCCTTTTCGATGATGAACGTTAGAACAGTCTCCCTGATCTGAGGAATCATGAGGGCAATAATGTCAGAAAAAAACAATAGGAATGGCAGAAACAGTCGTAGAGATGCAAACGTCTCAATGCACATGACTGTTTCGATTTATGTTTTCAAACCAAGACAACAGCGTTCACACATATCTCAGTAGCTTCCTGTTTAACACCTATACTTAAACTGCCACTCGGTAACCACCAATACATAACATTTTCTATATTAAAAACCCTGAAATCAACTATTAAAAAAACAGGAAGCTACAGAAGATGAGATGATATAACCACGTATTTAAAATCATATATACTAGGTTTTGCATCGGTTACAACAACCGTGCAGATGTTGTAAGTTTGCCCACTTACAAAGAAATGAACAGTCTATAATTGTAATGGTAGGTTTATTTTATCAGTGAGAGTAAGAATATCGAAAAGAAAATCCAGAAATTGACATTATATAAAAGATAATAATTGATTTGCATTTAACTGTGGGAAATAAGTATTTGATCCCCTTGCAACCAACAAGAATCCTGGCTCCCACAGACCGGTTACATTAGTCCATTAGGAAATGGACTAATGTAACCGGTCTGTGGGAGCCAGGATTCTTAGGAAGGTACTCATAATATCAACTTTGTTACCTGTATAAAAGACACATGTCAACTGAATAAATACATCAGATTCCAACCTCTCCACCATGAGTTAATTTCTTGTTTTTAGTTTTAAAGGGGACCTATCATGCAAAATGCACTTTTGTACGTCTTTTATACATGAATATGTGTCCCCGGTGTTCCAGGGAACTCACCAAGTGTCAGAAAACACAACCCTCTCTATTTTCCTCCATACCCAAATCTCTAAAAAAGGGGCTGCAACGGATCTGATAAAAACTGATCCAGATTTGAACACTGTCCTGACGTCAGGACGGTGGCGCTACGGCTATTGGGCCAACTCTCCACCTATCAGGAGAATGTGGGGTTGGGCCACGGCCGGCCATTGCCGCTTGAAAGCGCTGGAGACGCTGTAGTACATATGCCAGGCCTGTAGGTGGTGCTGTAGTCTGCCACAAAAGCAGTGAAGAAGACTTCCCGCCCATAGTTACCATGGTTACCCTTCTGTTTATTCTCCGCTGTGGCTTTTTTTCTCCCTCCCCGAGGCAAGCGTTTGCTCCCGCTGCTTTAATTCAATGCAATCCCTCCCCGTCGAGGCAAGCACTGTAATTCTCTCCGGTTAGTCCACCAGCAGATGACAAACACCCACCTCTCCGCCTCTTCCATGGAACGAGGGGACCGTGCGGCAGAGTTTCAGTTTCAGTTTCTTTCGCCGGTCAAGATGTCTGTTAAAGTTTAAATCTTCCGGACAAAATTAGAAAAGTGCCGGTCAAAGGTCTTCTTTGTTATTTATTGAGCTTTAAAACAAATGAATAACGACTCTATAGGCCTATAATAATATAATAAAACACGCAGATCTTTTTTTCTCCACCTCTTGACTTGATCAGAGCACGGCTCCCCTCTCCTGCAGGGGGGCGTGGTCAGCTGCAGCTCACAGAATCAGCCCCGTAGACAGCAAACAGCACATAGAGCGAAATGAGGCATGGCTAAAATGCATGATCTGTTTGGTATTTCGAAAACAGAAACGTATAAATATACCTTATATAGGTATGGCCCTACAACATATCATTTAAATATAGCATGATAGGTCCACTTTAACTTGTGATGTGTGCCATGTTGTGAAAGCACTTTGAGCTGCGCCTGGGGTTTGATAAGTGCTATACAAATAAAGCTTTATCAATATAAACTTAAAGGTCTCCTAATATGCTATTTTTAGGCATATATTATGGGTCTCAGATATATAAAAAAAACATGTCTATGATGTGTTTTGCTCAAAACACCAAACAGATCATGCATTTTAGACATCCCTCATATTCTACCGGAGATAAGCTAAATGCTGCCGTGATGAAACGCCATATCATGTTCCAAACCACATCAAGGATTATATCTGAAACAGTATGGAGCTCAAATGCTTTTCCTCTCTCAGGTTTACCACAAGACGAGTTCCTTTTTTTATTTCCTGCTTTTTGACACATACTCTCTCCAGTACAGGTTAGCTATGAGTGTTAGCGATGCTTGCTAATGTAAACAAAGACCATATTACGTCAAAAACACGTCTTCTGATGGCAACGTTTCTGATAGTGCCGTGGGTCGACATTTCCGATATTACGTCATATCGGACGCAAATCTGGATTTAGATATTTGGGTACGGAGGAAAAGAGAGGGGGTTTTGTTTTCTGACACTTTGTGAGATCCCTGACACACCGGGGACACATAGTTATGTATAAAAGACATCAAAAAGTGCATTTTGCATGATAGGTCCCCTTTAATTGACATCTAACCTGTGAGGGAACTCCAGCTAACTCCCCGGTATTCATGAGCTCGTCCACCTGATCCAGGACAGCCACCGGGTTACACCCTGACAGAAAGCCCTGGAAACAGCAGAAACACAGTCAGGTCAGAACTCAAATGTAATTAGGGCCTAAAATGAAACAGATCTTCTCACATGCATGGACAGGGATGCACTCACTTGGATCTGCTGAGCCTTTTTGTTGGCAGAGGGAACGAGAAGGAGAGCTCCGAGAGCAAAGGCCGGCAGATTGAACTGAGCGAAGCGATTGGCAATTCCTATCAGATCCAGATTCAGCAGGAAAGGGCACCTTGGGAAGAAAAGACCGTGAAATAAACATGAAGAGAAATGTACACATTAATCGGGTCAACAGGTCCTTTTTTCATTTCAAATTAATTCAGAGTCATTCGTTAACTCAAACGTGTGAATCAAAATATGTTTTCAGAGATATGATATGGTGTTAAAACTAAAACACACATCCCCTTTTTGTGAGTGAGGTGTGAAAACTAAATGAGTGTTTGTCACGGACAGTAAATATAAGGGTAATCTTTGGTAAAATATTCAATCAAGCTGAATCTAAGCTTTCTAAAAACATCATGTTTTTTGAAAAAAAACTATTCCAAATAGAACAAGCCAACATGAAATTGGAAAATAATTGCTCTAATGGATAGTGGCACTAAATAAAACACTTAATACGCTTCAGCTGTAACTGGTATATTTCACTTTTTAAATGTATTGTGCTACTTTTTTTTGTGAGGTTATATCGTCTGTTATTAGATTGTGGTGTCTGTTATGTGTCAAGTCTTTTTTGTTCATTTAATAAATGCTAAATAATACATAAGACATGAAGTTCTTAACACTTTTGGCCCACAAACTTGCTTTAAAATGCAATCTACCCAGATTGTTTAAAGAAAATAATCACAAGAGATAAATCTATCAGTGCATGTACTGAATTCTCCTATCTGTCTGTGACTAGTGGTCCAGGACTGTATTATAATGTCCTATCCAATGTTGATTTGAGTGAAGCGTACTTGAGGAGGAGAACGAACGTCCTGTAGAGCGTCGCCTGTTGATCCGGAGTAAGAGGAAGAGAAGCTGTCGGCAAGAAAACAGATCAGACTGTGAGGATCATTGAAGAGGCTTTCTGACCAGAGCAAGGGTTAGGACAACAATCTGGCGTCTGTGGATGTTGCAGGCCGGTAAAAAGACCGTTCAATCATTTCCTTAGTCTGCATGGAATGATTGGATGGCCTACGTGCCCGTCTACCTCGCATTTCCCCGATTCTCTCCAGAGAAAAAAAGGGCTAGATAACTTTGGAGAAACCAGGACCAGTAAGCTACATTTCAAAGTCCTGATTTAAAGGTCACCTATTATGCAAAATCCTCTTTTTCATGTCTTTTCTACATCAACATGTGTCCCCTCTGTGGAAAGAGATTCTGAAAGTTTCAGGAAAAAAGATTCTCTCACTTTTTGTCCTGATCCATTTATATAAAAACCTGTCTGAAAATGAGCTGATCAGATTTTGGCCACTTTATGATGTCATGATTTTTAGGCTTGTGTAACCATTAGCCAATCAGCAACCAAGGTAAACCCCCCCCCCACCTTATCACCTGAATCTCCTCCTAGAGCACCATTGTGTTCTTTTTAACCAAATATCTCTCAGAGGGGCATGGGGAGGGGCTCCTTATTTTCATCTAAAGTAACAGACACAGAATCAGCACTTTTAAAACAGGGCTGAAACAGAGGGGATTATGGGATGCTGCAATGATCTGTTTGGTGTTTGGAGCCAAACACTTCAGAGACATGTTTTGTATATATCTGAGACCTATAATATATTGATGAAAAACAGTATAATAGGAGACCTTTAATGAAATTGAATTCACTGTTATAAACGTCGTATACCTGAGACAAATGGTGCCAGTATCATACTCCTCCAGGTCCTGGAGAAACTGGAAATCTGGGGACAAAGTAGAGTAAAATAAATGTAGCTTTGCAAACTTTTCTCAGTCATCACTTGTATTATAGCAGTAATGGTTCAAGGCATTTTTTATTCTGGTAATCACTAAGTTAAATCACATCAATGCAACGTTTATTGTTTGATTCTAGCTGCGTTTCATATCTGGTCGTCTCTCTGCCCATATTCCCCATCTATTTCTCCACTATAACCATTACATAACTGCAACTCTTTGAGGCTCTGGTTGCGTAGTGAATTTCAAAATATTTTAGTTCTGCTTTTTTTGGAACACATTGCAACCACATTTAACTTTACTGAAAATGTAAATGTCTGAAGAAAAATGGAAATGCCAACGTTATTTGCATTTCTTAAAATAAGTGCGGAAGTTTGCAGTTACCTCCCATAGAGCCGGCACAGCCACTAACGCCTCGAGCACCTTCTGGAGGTGGCTGATCTGAGGGGGAAAACACCAAGCTTTCTTTATGTAATGTCAAACTCAACTATTTGACAAAGACAGAAGGAAAACTAAAAGACAGAAATCATGTATGTGTGGGACACTGCATTCACTACAATTTTAATTTCAAATAAGAACTGATAAAAACACAAGATAAGATTTACTTTATTGATCCCAAATTGGGACATGTTTTAATCTCAGCCGTTAAAACAAGGCATTGCACATAATGTGAAATAAAAAGAGTGGAAAACATCTCAAAATAGAAAATGAAACGGAACTAAAAAGTTAAATATAAACATGTTGAATCGTGAAAGATAAAACTTTGTAGACTATCTGTCAAAGAAACACTATGAAGGGCCAAATTACAGCTAACAAATGTTATAGTAGGATATTATTTACATTAAAGGTCCCCTATTATACTGTTTTTCATCAATTTATTATAGGTCTCAGATATATACAAAACATGTCTCTGAAGTGTTTGTCTGAAACACCAAACAGATCATTGCAGCATCCCATAATCCCCTCTGTTTCAGCCCCGTTTCAAAAGTGCTGATTCTCTGTCTGTTACTTTAGATGAAAATAAGGAGCCCCTCCCCACGCCCCTCTGAGAGATATTTGGTTAAAAAGAACACAATGGTGCTCTAGGAGGAGATTCAGGTGATAAGGTGTGGTGGGGGGGTTACATTGGTTGGTGATTGGCTAATGGTTACACAAGCCAACAAATCGTTATGACATCATAAAGTGGCCAAAATCTGATCAGCTCATTTTCAGACAGGTTTTTATATAAATGGATCAGGACAAAAAGAGAGAGAATCTTTTTTCCTGAAACTTTCAGAGTCTCTTTACACAGAGGGGACACATGTTGATGTATAAAAGACATGAACAAGTGGATTTTGCATAATAGGTGACCTTTAAGTGTGTAAGGAATAACGTGTTTCTGGTGCAAATCTGCTCACCAGGTTGAATCCGAGCAGCTTCTGGAGGAGACTGTTCCACAGCTGAGGGTCGTACACCTGGTACTCCAGGCACAGGTCGGCCACCAGCCGCACCGCCTGAGGACAAACGCTGCTTTATTTCTCCTGCTTGCAGTTTGTGTGAAAAGTCTCAATGTTTTCAGTTAGAAACGTACCTGCGGCTCATGACTGTGGTTCTTCCAAAGCCCTTTAACCAAGCCCTCCTTGGGACTACTGAGGAACGACTGCACCGTGTAGGGGATGTTCAACGCCTCCAGTTGAGAGACGAAGATGTAGCACTTCAGGTAGTATCTGCATGGGAATATACAGTATTAACACATTTTACAAACGCATACTAAAGTATTTAAAACGTTGTCATCCGTGTCTATATCTCGAAGAGCACTTATCTGCCCGAGTACTTCTCGGGGGAAAAAGTCTTCAATATGGGCCAAAATAGTATCCGTTGGTAAACCGTGTTGATCAATTTGATCTGCTAAGGATAGCATGGCATCTTAGAGCCCACCGACATCTTCCATGTTGTCTGCCCAGCCTTATTTTCATTTAGTAGTTTGCCTTATTTTTATTCAGTAGTCCTTCTCCTTCTTCCTCTTCTTGAGTAGTCAGTGTTGTGGTGCTGTTGCTTTGGTCTGGATCTGTGAGCTAACCACGCCCCGTTCATTTGAATATAAGAAATGGAAATGTGGCATTATTAAATAAAAAAGTCCCTTGAAATAAATAAATGTGTATTTAAATGTATATATATGTATTGCCTGGCATATTTAATTATTTATGTATTTATTTAATTTTGGCTTAAACGGCATTCCATAAGTTTGAACGCTTTCAAGTATTTTTGTACGAGGCATTCATCAATACTTGTGTTTTATCTACATAGCTACCATAGCTATGCAGACGACACACACATTTACATAACCCTTTCAACAGGAGATAATGGTCCAATTCAAGCACCGAGGAAACGGTTCATGTCTTACACTGCAACTTTTATTAATGTATTTCAAACCTGTGTTATTCTATATACTGTAAGCTTGTTGTTTTTTTGCTTTAAATGCCATTTTATAATATGTTTCCGCTGCACTATTTCTTAATGTTTTTCTTCTTTGTAAAGCGCTTTGAATTGCCTTGAGTTGAAAGGTGCTATAAATAAACTTGCCTTACAATAACAGTGGTCTCCATGCCAGTACAGCTGTAAACAATGTACTGCTGTGAAAGGGAGCAGCGGACAATGTATTTTTGGCACTTTAAAAATCAGGCAACTCTAAATGAAAGTGTGTGCTATATTTAAAATATATGCCATCATATCACACTTTCCGGTACTAAAGGCGTTATATCCACCCGCCCAAATTGAAAAAACCCCCCAGTAATTTTACCTCGACTGGTACAGTAAGTTTGTGTTATTGTGTGACAGACAGAACCACTTTTAGAGACAGTGGTAGGCGGTTAATCCCCGTTTTGCTAGGTAAAACTGTTTTCTTCACAATATAGTCTGGTGGCTCTGGCGTGGGAGAGAGCAGCGTCAGTTCCCTTGTCTGACGGCAAGGTAAAGCAGTGAAAGTATTCTAAATATCAAGTAAACTTAAACTATTAGCAGGGGTTTTTTCTTTGGGTTTTGCCGACATAACGCCCACAGCTGTACATCGCTTCGTTCCCTGGTACAACTGTCTGTTTGTCTAAACTGACTATGAATAACTATCTTAGACAACTCCACTTTCAAACCTCCCTTTAAATACACTTTGTAACAGCATTAAACAGATTGTCTGTTGATTGTGTATATAGGATATACATATCTGTATATTGTATAATTGTATTTTTGTATTCGGGATTGTTGGAAACGTCAATTCGATCTCTCTGTCTGTACACACAAACTGAAAGACTGACATTAAAGTTGACTTTTGAAATTCCCCGTTACTTGATTTTGTTCCTGGGGATCTGCAGGTGAGCCTCCAGAGTGGCAGAGTCAGCGAGGCGGACGAGACACAGCAGCGCTCGAGCTCGATGGCAGAATGTCAGACGAGGTCCAGAAGTGCTGAGAGGCTAAAAGGAGGGAAATCCCAAAACACAGACGTCAGCAACTCTCTTCAAGGTTCAAGGCTTTTATTGTAATTTGTACATAGCTACAGTGTAGATATGTCAATGAAAATCTTAGGTCACCGGCTCCTCCAACAGTGCAGCACAATAAAACAGACAAAATAGTTAAAGGAGAGGTGTCATGGCCATTTCCACTGATCATAATTCCATTGTTGAGGTCTACTAAAATAGATTTATATTGTGCATTTTTCCAAACTCACATTGGTTTCTCATACAGCATCTCTGTAAACTATTGTATTCACTGAATTTCACTCTCTGCCTTTAACGGCTCGTTGTAGCTCCAAAAGCTCCAGCCCCCACCCTCCCTGTGAGCACAGTGTGCTCTGATTGGTCGGGACGTTGTGAATCGCGCTGAGCTCCGTGGAGGTGTTGTTTCCTTGTTTAGGATACACAGCGAAACACAGCCAAACTCATCCTGAGCACACACAAACTCACAGTCGAAGTAAAAACAATAAGTGTGGCTTGATATTGAGTAAGAAAAAGGTTGATAAACGCTGTGAGAATGGGTCTGCAGAGAGAATTTCGCCGCAATCCCAACTGTCTGTTATCAGCCTGCAGCCAGGGAGGAGAAATCAGCTGAGCTGCCTGCTCCCTGCACACAGATGTGTGTGTGAGGAAGTCCGTGGATTGGTCAATTTGGACCAATCAGCGGGGGCTTAACGTAACGGCTCCGCGGACGTAACGTAACGGCTCCACGGATTGGTCCATTTCGTTCCGGGTACGGGTTGACATCATGCCGTACCCGGAAGAATCAAATGGACAATGACGTATCTCCAACGAGGCGTTTTGGGGAGGTATTTTCTGTGTTAGAGTTTTACTCGCTACAGGGTGTACTTTGAGGGTTTTGACTCTGCACACCGTTCACATGCATAAAAACCTTCATAACACACAAGGGGACGGTAATAACCGGAAAAGCATGACACCTCTCCTTTAAAATAGTACAAGTGATTACAAATACAATAGAATAGAAATAGTGCAAGGAGAGTCTTTATACAAGTAATTGGAATATGATATATTAGATAAATCATTTGTATGTTGCAGACAGATGAATGTTATGGATGTCCTTTCTCTGGACTGTTTGTGCAATGATCACTCACCCAGTTTTCAGCAGATAGGATGGGTTTCAGGACACGGACAGCGTCATTGATGGGGAAAGCCTGCAGCATGTACACCACCCTGACAGCATCATAATGAACAGATACGTTTACATTTTTTGGGGGGTTTTTACGCTTTGTCTTACCACAGTGGATATGAAATAATGCAGGGAAATATTTGTAACCGATTTATACTTTACGTTAAAGGAACAAATAGATGATACTACCTTACTTCATTGAAGTTATTGGACAGAAATGTTCTGACCTCAGTGATCACTCAATCAAAAACCTATCTTTTTAATATGGCTTTTAATTTGGGTTAACTTTAAATTCTCACTAGTATCATTGTCCATGTTTTACTGTGTTTTGCTTTTATTTTAACATTTTAATTTCTTGTCAGCTTTAATTCACGGGAATTTCATTAGGATCACTGACTGTAGATGTTTTATCTTGTTCTGTATTTATTTTAATATTGTTATGTTTTCTAAATAAAGTGTATTATTAATGTTACATTAAAAGTAGGGTAAGTAAGAATGGAGAAACCAGCTCAAGTGCGCTAGAATTTGAAAGTACACAACCGAAAATAATCTGCCCCTTCCTTCAGACTTCCTTACAGAGCGGCCCCTCCAACACACACGAACGCGCACATGACCAATGAGGGCACGAGATAAGTTTGTGCACAGATGGAAGGCTGACAGGCAGGTAGGCCATCCAGTTATTTTAGCCGGACCGGCTCAGATGATTGGTCGTGCTTTTTACAGCGCCACGGCTTCCACAGATGACTTTTTGTATGTATTTATTGTCAAAGCATTTAATATATTCATTGCCATCAGGATGTTAAGAGCATTCCATGGAATATAACAAGTGTTTCTGAAGTTAATTACCTACCCCACCTTTAAGCAAAGATTTAAAGTAAAGAGTGCTTTCTTTTTTTATTGAATTATCATTATTTAAAAACCTTTTGAGAAGGGATCTTACCTCATTAGGTCCGGGTCCTCCTCCATGTTGCTGACATATTCACGATTACCAATATCCTTCGTCAACAAAAAAAAAGTCCAAATTAAACACAATGGGCCCAATGTAAGCAGAGCAACAGAAACTGATCAGCTACTAAAAATGAGGCAGAGAGACAAACCTTGGTGACAGCTGGGCCTGTTTTGCAGATCCATTTCTCCAGCATCATGTTACGGATTTTCAGAAGATCCACGTCGTTAATGGTGGCTATTTCTTTAACCACTGCTTGTATATCTGCACAAATGATCAGTTTCTCCCAGTTAAAACATATCAAACAATGTAGCAAACATAATGAATGTAGCATTAATGCGTTTAACATCATTTCTAGCTGATGTAAAACAATTTAATGTCATAAAAAGGTGTGCAAAGTAAAATAAGTGATAAGACTTTAATCCAGTAGCCAGCATGTGTTTAAGGAAATAAATCCATATAGTCCTATAGCTACATGTAGCTTTACTTCAGCAGCTGTTTGAGCCAGTGGTGGGAAAAGTATTCAGATTCTTTACTTGAGCAAAAGCACTGCATCAACAATCATACTTAAGTAAAAGTATTTAAGTGCGATGAGGAAAATGTACTTAATCTGTAAAGTTACTAAAGTTGTCAGTAATCCATCATGTAAATGTGGTACATTTACATGATGGATTCAAGTGCTCATGTTAATTAATGTGCATATTGCCTTCAGGTCCCAGGTCCCCTATTATACTGTTTTTCATTAATATATTATAGGTCTCAGATATATACAAAACATGTCTCTGAAGTGTTTGGCTCCAAACACCAAACAGATCATTGCAGCATCCCATAATCCCCTCTGTTTCAGCCCTGTTTCAAAAGTGCTGATTCTCTGTCTGTTACTTTAGATGAAAATAAGGAGCCCCTCCCCACGCCCCTCTGAGAGATATTTGGTTACAAAGAACACAATGGTGCTCTAGGAGGAGATTCAGGTGATAAGGTGGGGGGGGGATTACCTTGGTTGGTGATTGGCTAATGGTTACACAAGCCAAACAATCGTTATGACATCATAAAGTGGCCAAAATCTGATCAGCTCATTTTCAGACAGGTTTTTATATAAATGGATCAGGACAAAAAGAGAGAGAATCTTATTTCCTGAAACTTTCAGAGTCTCTTTCCACAGAGGGGACACATGTTGATGTAGAAAAGACATGAAAAAGTGGGTTTTGCATACTAGGTGACCTTAAAGGAAATCGAAATGTAATTAGTTACTTTCCACCACTGGCTTTAGCACATGCTCACCAGGATGAACTTGAATGCCACAGTCTCTGTAGCGCTGCTCCACGCTGCTGTGCTCGTACAGAGCGACGAGGAGCCAGGACGGCTGCCCGGTCAGCTTCAGATGCTCGGGGCCGTTCAGACGACTCACGATCAGCGTGTTCTCTGTGGCCGAGCGCTGGAACTGCAGCTTCAGCTTCGACAGGAAGATTTCCCCTTTGGCCCGCGCCGCCTCCTGCTCAGGATGAGAGGGGAGCAGATTAAAAAACAACCACTACAGGAACATCTAACCAGATAAGGATGTGACAGATTTTAAGTTTATACAAGGTTTCCTCCTCTTCTTAAATATGTAATTAAATGGCTTTTCAAGAGATTTTCAGGCCCAGTTAAGATAAGAAGTACTTTACAGATTAAAAAAACAACTGTAGGAGCCAAAATGATTATTTAACCCAAGTTAAATATTTCCATTATTGTTATTATTTTAGATGGCACACATTTGTATTTAATTAGCACTTCGGACATTTGTCAAATGGGTGTAGTTTATTAGTATTAATCCATCTGTTGCTTGCCCGAAATGTGTATGACACAGAAGATAAGATAAAATAAGATAAGATAGTACTTTATTGATCCCAATTTGGGAAATGTTTGTGTTGCAGCAACTTAAAAAGACATGGCATTGACGCATTGTACAATAAAAATGAAAAGACAAGAAATAAACAAGAAAGTAGAAAATATACATGTTGAATTTACAAATTAACAATAACAAGATATAAAGCAAGGTATTATATATACATAAGTATGTGACAGATGTGAACTGGCTCGGACATTTTCTGTTGACTTTGATGCATCAACAAAACTCCCAATGAACAGTCCCTTAGAGGCTAAAGAAGGTTCATCACTTTGACGCGTTCGGTCCTTCACACTTGTGAAGCTGACCATTGAGCGGCCCGACCAAGTAAGGAGGCAGAGGCAGAACGTCCATATACAACCCGGTGTGGGCATTTATTAATCATGGGCACATTCACAGCATCAATATGACTGTCTCCAGCACTCTCTGTACATGTTCACCGCCCTCACTTGGTAAATCCCACTGCTGACACCAAATTTCCTTACCCCTCTCCCCAGGAAGCACAGTGCCTTAACAGTCTTGGCTTCGGGACAACCAGTCAGCTACCCGGTTTGACTTCCCTGGCCGGTACTTAACCGTAAAGTTGTATGGCTGCAAGGCAAGGTACCACCTCGCGATGCGCATGGTTGCATCTCTCTCTGGTCTTGGCCATTTTGCTTTCCTCCATGGGTCTCCACTCTGCCGGTGTTTCTTGCACACTTCAATGTGCTGCTGAGTGGCTCTGACCTTCTCCAGCTTCAGCTGCCGCTGCACCTGATCCTCATCGAACACCTTCCTGCCAATCTCATCCACCAGGAGCTTCTCTGTCTCAGCTGTACTAGCTGCTTCCGCGTCTGAATTTGTTATATTGGTGATGTCTATCCCCACGGCAACAACCTGCTCCCCCTTTTTCCTCAGAGGGTGCCGTGATGTCGAAAGGATGCTTCTCTTTCTTCCTCTTCGGGATCTGATTCTTTTTTGCTTCTTTGGGTTCATACTTGTGTTGCAGCTCCTCCACTCTGATCTGCAGTTTGATCTTGTCACTCTGAGTCTGTTTGATGAGTAGAGCTTCCTCTCCAGCTCCAAAACTCTCTGGCAGAGATTTCATCCTGAGGTTCTGGATCCCTCCGTTCCTCTCAGAGAGCATGGAGCCGCTGCATCAGAGTGGCTATCTGCCCCTTCATGCTGATGAGCTCCCTCTCGCGCTCCTCCTTCTCCTCTGTGCTGCGCTGCAGGTGACGCTGCAGGCTGCTGTTGACCTTCTCCAGCTTCTCAGCGGCCGCTCGCTCCAGTTCGCTCTTCATCTTGCGGTTATTCACCTCCAGGATTTTTACCAGCTCCTCCCGCTTAGATTTTTCTTCCTCCTTTCTGGCCTTCTGGGCCGTGAGCTCTGCCTGTCGCTGTCTCTCCAGCTCCTCCAGCAGCTGACGCTCCATGATGCGCTTCACCTCCTCCTGTTGCTTTTGACGGTCCTGCTCCCGAAGCTCCATGCGGTACTCCTTAATCTGCTGCATCACTTCCTTGTCTCTTTGGGGTCTTGTCCCCATACCGGACGTTGATGCGGTCGAGCTCTTCAGCCAATCTTCCGTCTTTCCTCCGGAGTCTCCGTTCCTCTTTTATCATGGATACCTGTTCCTGTATCCGTGCAAACTGCTTGTCTCTGGCTGTCTGAGACTGCATGAGCGATATCATCTCCTTCAGTTCCTCAAACTTGCCCCCTGGTTTACAAGCCGTGGCCCCCTGGTCAGCTCCAGTCATAGCCACACCGTCATCTGGCTCATCTCTTTGGGCGTTCTTTTTTCCTCTCGTCATTTTCACCTCCTCCGTCATTAAACAATAACTTCACTACAGGACTCTTTTAATTGAAACGCATCAAAGTGATGAGCCTACCTCATGCTCTAAACAACTGTTCATTGGGAGTTTTGTCGCTAGACCAACCACTTCACGAACATCTAAGCAGATAAGGATGTGACAGATTTTAAAGGTCACCTATCATGCTATTTTTAGGCAATAGCATAGGTCTCGGATATATACAAATATATAAAAAACATGTCTATGAAGTGTTTTGCTCAAAATACCAAACAGATCACCCATTCTAGCCATGCCTCATATCCCTCTATTTCACTTCCTGTTTCAAAAGTGCTGATTAGGGGTATAAAGCTTTATTAAAAAAAAAAGGGGGGGGGCTGAGCTCATGCGGGAGATGCTACCGGCAGATACTGCGGTGATGAAACACCATATCATGGATTATCAAGGATTATTTCTGAAACAGGATGGAGCTCAAAGGCTTTCTCTCTTGCCGGTTATACCACAAGGTGAGTTCCTTTTTATTTCCTGCTTCTTCACACACATGCTCTCCAGTACAGGTTAGCTCTGAGTGTTAGCGATGCTAATGTAAACATGTACCGACCATATTGAGTCCAAAACAGTCGGGCATTGTTTCTGATAGCAACGTTTCTGATAGGGCCGTGGGTGTAAAGCCAGCCTACATTTCAGATATTACGTCATATCGGACACAAATCTGGATCAGCTCCGTTGTTACCCCATTTTTAGAGATTTGGGTACGGAGGAAAAGAGAGAGGGTTTTATTTTCTGACGCTGCGTGAGTTCCCCGACACACCGGGGACACATATTTATGTATAAAAGACATCAAAAAGTGCATTTTGCATGATAGGTCCCCTTTAAGTTTGTACAGGGTTCCCACCTGTTCTTGAATATGTAATTAAATGGCTTTTCAGGCACAGTTACCTCTAATTCAAGGTCCCAATACAGAGTATTTTTTTTAAACAGGGATCAAGATTAGCTTCTGTTACAACACTGAGAATCTTACGGCCCGTCCACACAGCAGCTTTTAAAAAATATCTTCCAACGCTTCTGCCCATTCACTTTGAATGGGGTGACGTCACTTTGCCTCACTTTTCGCCGAACTACATTGTGGGAAGCAAAGCGGAGATTTCCAGGCATCTCAGGCTTCAAAAGTTGAGCAATGTTCAACTTTTGAAGCTGAGGTGGAAGCATCAGCCAATCAAATCCCGTTTATGCAAATCTGACAGTACAAGCGCTAGCCAATCAAACCGCGTGTATGCTGGGAGAGACATACCGCAGGTCATTTCCTCATATTCCAAAAAATTGAGAAATGAATTATAGCGGTAGGGAATCACCCGGTGTTTTATGACCAGTCCCTATTTACCTACCGGGATACAAACCGGAGGAGCCAGGCATGGAGGGAGGTGGCAGAGACAGTGGTAGGTTTTCGCCTGTTTGGGGAGTTTATATCCAGTTTACTTCGGGCTTTTTTGCTTTGTATGTCGGGGGCGGGAGATTCATGTGATTGGTTGTTGGTCGCAAAAAATCCCCAAGCTTCAGATACGCCCACCTCCAAGATTTTTTTAACGCTGCTGTGTGGACATACCGTTATACTCAGAACTAGTAGGCTTTATAGAAGCTTACAGAAAATTTGAAATAGAGGCTTGAATGTGTGAACACTTCTCAGACTATGTGCTCTTTTTGCCTGCTCCAAAACAGCAAAGCAAAACAATATATCATGTAAGATACTTCTATTACAAATTGAATAGCTTAGCAAAAAACTTCAATTTATATTCCTGTACAAAGTATATATATTAAATAATATATATACTTATATATATTATATAGGCATTTTATATGGCCAATGTCTATTTTTATTTCCTTTTTTTGTGACACTACACATTCAAGGACCTGTGGAAACAGTACCATGATGAAAAATTATAAATACTGACGTCAAGATTTGGATCCTTCAGCCAGGCATCTCCAAGAACCAAACAGAAGCGGAGGGACTGCGTCTTCTCGTAGCCTGCGGAGAACAAGAAACCTTCAGCACATTCTGTAGGAGCCATGTCCATAGTTTATGTTAATGTATCATTTAAGATTAGATATACAGCATGAGAATGTGTGGTGTGTATTATTTATTTAATTTGAGTGTGTTACTCCTGCAGTCGTGTCCTCCTGTAGTCTTTAGACCTTGCTTTGTTGGGAGCGTGGGACACTTAGCTTGGTTCATTATTTTGCTTGTTAGTATTTAAAAGGTCCCTTGTGTGTTATGTAGCTTTTTATGCATGTAAACGGTCTGCAGAGTCACAAACCCTCAAAGTACACCCTGCAGCGAGTAAAACTCTAACACAGAAAAGACCTGTCTATGCTGCCCCAGAACGCCTCGTTGGAGATTTCTCTTTTTCCATTTTTTTTCTTCCTGGTCACTGTGACGTAAGGGTCACTGTGACGCAAGGGTCACTGTCCGTGGAGTTCCTCACACACACACACACTCTCTCAGCGGCGAAACTGTGACACTGAGTTCAGGCTGGCGATGTCTCGCAGACCCCACGCAGCAACCAGGAAATGACACCAGTAATACAGCTCACACTGTCTGCTCCTCACAGCAGCGAGCCGCGCAACGTCCCGCCAACACGGCACCCAGACCCCACGCAACATTCTCATCTGTTTGTCCTTACTGGTGTCATTTTCTGGTTGCTAACAAACGCCATTGTAACACATAATCACTGATGTTCCGCTGTAACGGTGGTAGACTCATCAGAACAGAGTGGGCCAGCTGACCAATCAGAGCACAGGGAGGGGCGGGGGGGCAGGAGCTCAAACAAGCCGTTTAGGAGAGAGTGAATACACATACTACTATACAGAGATGCTGTATGAGAAACCAATGTGAGTTTGGAAAATTGAACAATGTAAATCTATTCTAGTAGACCTCAACAATGGAATTATGATCAGTAGAAATGGCCATGTCATGGGACCAAGTACCAGTTTATTTAGTAAATAAATTGTTTGTTAATTTATTTTCGCATCAACTGTATATGATGACTTTAATGTCTCTAACAAAAGGCATACTATATAGTATGCCTTTTGTTAGAGCCAGTATTTTGTTTTTATAAGAATGGCCACCTAATTGTGACGTCTGTAGTCAACACACTATAAAAGACTACAATTCCCATGGCGCCTCTCTAAAGTGACTGATGGGCAGCAACCTGCTCGAAAGACGTCGTTGAGGAACAGTTTTTAACAGTCCAATTACCCTTTAAGTTATTAAGTTATATAAGCCTTATCAAGAAAGAAAGAATACTTACAAGTTGTTTGCTATTTTATTTTGAGCAAACACATCGCATGACATCATCTAAACTATCGGAGGCCAAGCAACTCTTCAACTGTAAGTAATATAAAGGAAAGAAAACACGTTCTAATTTCTTTCTTGGATGCCTTAAAATGTCAGTTTAAGGCGTCTAGTGGCTTGAAAGAAAAACAAGGAAGGAAGCCACGACACCTTTTTTGTAATTTTTTAAAAGACAAAGCATATTTTCACATACTATACTGTGACGTCAGTCAGCCCAAGAGTGAATCACAAAGGATCAAACAAATGGATATCACGGTCACTGAACATACACACTTCCAGGCCGTGTAGTGGAAGCGTGTGTGAGATGTGTGATGTGTGTGTGTGTGTGTGTGTGTGTGTGTGTGTGTGTGTGTGTGTGTGTGTGTGTGTGTGTGTGTGTGTGTGTGATGTTTCAGACCTGCAGGCAGCTCCTGGGCGATCTGGTGAGCTGTGGCCGCGGCCAACTCCTTGCTCTGGATGCACTGGATGTACGTCATCATGGTCTTGGCCACCTTGAAGGTCTCCTTATTGTGGCGATGGTCCCGAGCCTTCTTCCTCTGCTCTAACACCAAAGGCTTCATCTTTTTCTCAAACACATGGCTCACTGCTGCCATGTATAACTTGTCAAGGCTCACCTGAAAATGGATGATATGGCTTAAATCACTATTAAACTTCAGGATTACATGTAATTTGTTAGACGCTTTTTTCCAAAGCGACTTATATACATTCAGTACTGTGGACAATCCCCACAGGAGCAATTTGGGGTGAAGTGTCTTACCAGGGACACAACGACATGCTGACTGCAGTGGGACTCAAACTTGCTACCCCCTGATTCGAAGTCCAGCACACTATCCACTTAGCCACAGCCCCCCCAGGATAAATGTATCATTTTTGGGATTATACAGAGTAAAGGCCTTCACACCCATAAACTTCGTATTTCAGACTTCAAACATGCCAGCAATTTCAAGACAGATGCAACAGTTGTTCAATGAAAGGTTCAAATATAGAAACTACCAGGATTCTCTAGAAAGCAGCGTCTGAAAGTCTGTCTGAGGTAAATTGCTGGAAAGGGCTTTCATCAAGTGAATTTAAGTTTCCTCTGGTCACTCTCAGTTCCACTGTGTCTGTTTCTTTCACAATAAAAGCATTAGACACAAACACAAAGAGTATATCAGGTATGAGCTGGTAAAGGTTGAAAGGAAAGAGGCTTCATGTTTTCAGACTATGGAGCCTATGTGATTTCTAATCCTCACTCAAAATATTCAAAATGTTGCTGCCTTTTCGCTCCGTAGTGCCCATCTTCTGTGTAAAAGTACTCGCGACTAAAACATCTTATTACACCGCTTAGTTGAATACTCAATTCTGATTGGTCAATATGGTCAAAGATTCAGAGGTTGTTAATACTTGATAACACGCCGCTCCATCCCTTACTTAATATAAAGACAAATGTATTGACGTCCCTGTTGTGTAAAGACCTTAAATGCTACTTTTCAGATTAGTGTGCGTTACCTTCATCAGTTTGCTAATCAGCAGCAGAGTAGGGAAGGTCTCCTCACTGAGCTCAGGAGCTAAACACAGGAAATATAAACTGTTAAAGTATCACCCACTCACAGCAATACATCTAAAAATAGAGCAGTTCCTTCCTCATAGATAACGCCGGATACCAACAGGAAACAGGTGGGGGATTAAATAAATATAATAAGAGCTATTTGAGTTTGTCAACAATAATACTGAAACTAGAGTGTCTAACTCACAGATGATCTTCCAGTAGTGTTTGTTCTGCATGAGTGGGTGGAAGGGCAGTCTTCTGTTGGACAGGAGGTTTGGCATCAAGCTGTTTTTCAGAAGATACTCGGTTTCCACTTCTGAGGGGGGAGAGACTCGCTTGTAGGACTTCAGGTGCTGAAGGAGGCCCATTGCCTGTGGGAAGAAAAGACAGTGTTAAGAGTCTATATAATATATTTTAAAAAGGGAAGAAACTCTTTAATCTGAAATGTACCCTTGTGTTTTTCTTACCCGACTAACAGCAAAGGTTGTCACAGTGTCATCTGTGGCCTGAATGATCTTCAGCACTACTTCGATCCTCTCGTAGTTATAAGGGCTGAGCTGTATGAGAAAAGCATTTTGAAAGTTAGGTGAACTATATTACATTTAGCTGACACTTTTACCCAAAGCGACTTACAATAAGTGCATTCAACCATGAAGTAACAAACTCAAAAGTCCTGTAGGTACATTTCCTATCTATAAACCCAACCAGATTATTAAGTGCTACTGCATTAGCTTCACTTAAAGCCAAATCCTTTGCAAGTGCTACGTACAGAAGAGTTTGTTTTATACAGGGTATATGCAGGAATCCTGAAGTCAAATGTAATACCTTTTAAGACCTTTTTTAAGACCCTTTCCATACATTTTAAGACCTCATCGCCACTTCGAGTTTCAACCGGTTACATTGGAGACACCCTTTACCTCTCATTTACTATATACAGTATTGATTGTCCTTCCTCCTTATCTTCCAACCATTTGGACGCAAACTTGCATTTCCCCTTAACGATGTTGTTTAACAACCGGCGTAAACGGACCTTCGCGCGCTATCAAGCAGTGAGCGTGTGATGTCCTGTTCAGATGACGTCAAATCCAACAGGATGCCATAAATAAACTACACAGAATCACACTACACACCTACGCAATGATTACATTCAGGCAAACTGTAGAATACAACCTCTTTGGACAATTTATATACTTATTGAAAACAAGCTACAAAATGTAATACCTTGGAAAATGCCGTTTAATACTTTTTAATAGCCTTAATTTTTGCTAAATTGATTTACCAACTTTTAATACTTTTTAAGACCCCGCGGACACCCTGTTATATTTTTTAACCTAAACAAAAAACGTGTTGCCATTTCAAGTTTTGTATATCAATTAGAATTCAAGTAATTGGTTTGGCAACTGAAATAAAAATAATAGGGCTGTTGTCATTTTAAAGCTACACTATGGAGGAAAATATCTCCAATTACCATTACCTCAGTGAACTTGTGTTGTACGTTTTCCTTGAATCGTTTGTACTGGATCAACCTCTAGGTGAAATTGAAATGGCCTTATTGGCTCAGAAGTTATCAGTAATGTAACTCCTAAAAAACACTCAAAACGGATTCTTCTTCAAGTTTGTCCCCCTTTGCACAAACCTTGAATAATACAGCACAGAGGGTGTTGGTGAGCGGGCTGGTGTTGTGCAACATCGGGATGATCTGCAGGACTCGCTCCAGCTCATCGGCATGACACAGAGGCTGCGTCTCTTCCTGATTGGCCCCTGGGTCCCCGGCACCTTCCTCGTCCGCTTGGAGCAGCAGCAAGGTGGTGATGTACTGGTTGATCACGCTGTCACGGTCCAGGCCAAAAGTGCTGCAGGCAGAAGGAGGAACATATTACTGAATACTACGGTGGTATTTTCATGCTTACAGTTCTGTTGAGAAATAAAATGGACTTTTTTGCACAATAAATCTGTCCCTTGTTTTGAGGTAATATCTGGAGTGTATATAAAAAAGAATAGCCAATCATAATTGTTATTATATTATTATTCCACTCATGGCAATTATTATAAAACATGGAGACTTTACGCAATTTTTTTGTAGCACATGGAGAAGAAAGTCTTATTTGTCCCCTTACTCAAAAATAGATGGTCTTTCAATCAAAGCTGCTTTCAAATACAGTAACATGAAACCAAAAACACAATATAAAGTCAACAAACAATCTTCTATCAACAAATCCTATTAATGCTTTTCCAAAAAAAAAAAGTGGAAAATGTTCCCAAAAACGTAGTATAGTATAATATGTAAATATGTGCATATTGTATAGTATGTCGCAAATATTAGAACTGTAAAGTTAATAATCAAATTACATTTTGGCACCATAAATCTGTCCCATGTTTTGATTCTGGAGTGTATATACAAAATACCCAATAATGGTCTTATTCCACTCACGGCAATTATTATAAATCAAACCACGTACACAGTGTTTTTGTAGCCCATGAAGAAAGTCTATTTTACCCCTTATTCAAGTCAACCAACAATCTACCATCAGCTCATCATATTAATGAACAACATAGTATAGTACAGGGGCGGTGGTGGCAAAGTCCATAGGAGTTGGCTTGGCAACTGGAAGGTCACCAGTTCAATTCCCGGAAAGACCAAGTACTACGAGGTGTCCCTGAGCAAGGCACCGTTCCCTACACTGCTCCCCAGGCGCCGTACATAATGGCAGCCCACTGCTCCTAACACTAGGATGGGTCAAATGCAGAGACCTTGGCCCGTTCTCATTTCATCAAATCCCCCTCCTCGACTCCTCGGTCCTCCGGTAGTGACCCGGAAATGAATTTTAGCTCGCCATGTTGAAGGACATCTAATTTCTCTAAATGCACCTCGAGGACCGAGGATCGAGCGTCGAGGAGGCTCTCTGGAGGAGCTATAACCGAGGATACACTGATGGGTCCTCCACGGTCCTCCACGGCTCCTTCGTGGATGCATTTCCGGGAACAGAGATGTTTCAAAGAGTCGAGACGCACGGCCGGACTTATCTCAGCCAATGACAGCTCTGCATGCATCCCCTGGATATTATTTTATTAACTGCTTTCATCGCGACGCGATGTTTACAGTGAGAACAGCTGTGAGGTCCGTGCAGAAAGCAGAGCAGTGTGTATCATATATATCACTCAGTATAACAGGCCTACTCTCTTTATTTGCTTTAGTTTAGTAGATATCTACAAACAAAGAGTCGATATCTAAAACCATTTAGTGCTTCACAAAATAAAATACACAACGGCTGTAGCCTGATTATATGCTTCAGGAGCTGTAGGTGTGTGTAGTGTATGTGTGTGTGGTACAGTGTGTGCGTAGATGCAGCGGACAGACAGGTCTCAGTTGGTTTGGTGTCCTCTGCTTACTTGTAATACTTGTAAATAAAACTTTTGGCCCGTAATTTATTTTCCTCATTGTAGCGACCAGAGAGAGGGGGGGGGATATATCCAGTCTCTGATTGTGTTACGTTATTATGAGAGTGCTCTGTTTGATTCTGAAATTGTATATATTTATATATACATATGTGTGTGTGTGTGTCCGCATCTGTAGCCTGTTATTGTCTCATTATACCACTGTGAATGAATTAAAAGTAAATATATAAGTCATCATGAACACATCTGTCCATCAGACAGAGGGCTGCTGTGCCTCCCGTCATCATTAATGGACGTCTCTTTAAAATCTCCGCTCAGAGGAGAGGAGTTCTCATTTCTCTAACCGCCTGCTGCTTCCCCTCCTCTCTCCTCGGTTCCCCTCCTCGGCTCCTCCGCTCGCATCTCTATGGGCGGGACTAAGTCTCGAGGATAGGAGTCGAGGAGGGGAGTCGAGGAGGGGAATTTGATGAAATGAGAACGGGTCCTTGTCTGGCAGTGGCTCAGTCAGTAGGGGCTTGGACTGGGAGCTGTAGGGTCGCCGGTTCAAGTCCCCGACCAGACCTAAAATATGGAGTGTGGACTGCTACTTGGAGAGGTCCCAGTTCACCTCCTGCCCTGCCGTGGTGCCCTTGAGCAAGGCACCGGACAACCCCCTTCCCCCTATTGCTCCCCGGGCGCTGTACAATAGCTGCCCACTGCTCCTAGTACTAGACTCCTGGTACTAGGATGGGTTAAATGCAGAGAACACATTTCACTGTGCTGTGTGCTCTGCATGTGTGACCATTAAAGAGGGTTTCATCCCTCCCAATTCTATGTCGAACAAAGGTCTTAGTGTAGTGTGTCAAAATGATCAGACGCAGAAAGGTATGATCAAAAAGGTAATTGAACAGTATGTCGCGAATATAAGTAATGTAATGCTAATAATCAAATATTATCAAAAAGAAAATAAGCGTTGCTTCAAAGCGAGAGGTAGAATGGGCTGAAGCTCCAAGAATAATAGCCGGCTCAGAGCCCTTAGCTTTCTGAAGATATGGCCCGCTGAACTATATTATATACAGTATAGGAGTGAGCAGCTGACCTGCAGTACTGGAAGAGGATTTCTGGGGTGATCCTCCTGTTTTTCACCAGATCAGGGATCAGACTCCTCTTCATCTCCGGATGCTGACGGAACACAGGCTGCATGGATATCTTCAGCAGAGCAGAGGCAAGTCACGTTAAAATGTCAAGTCAACAAAGCCAGCATGGAGTATAAGACAGGGTTCATACACTTTTTCACCAATGACTTTCAATGACTTCTCCATGACCTTTATCTAATTTTCCATGACCAAAAACATTACTCTTTCTCAGCGGTGCCACTGAAAATGGTTTATTTTAACATGGAACAGGAAAATAAGGTCTGCATATGAAACATGTTGTGCCGATCTAAAACAAATCAAATAGTAGGCTTACTAGCTTCTACACGCTAAAGCAACTAAAATATCTCACCAGTTAAATGCCATCTTACGTTTCATTACTATACGATACAGTATTTATTATCATTATAGTATTACTATTTCGGCGATTAGATAAAAATATAAATTATATTTGATGCAACTTTAGTTACATTTCCATGACTTTTCCAAAACTTTGGGAAAAATATTGTTTTCCATAACTTTTCCAGGGCCTGGAATTAGCATTTTGTATTTCCATGACTTTTCCAGATTTTTAATGACCGTAAGAACCCTGATAAGATGAAAATAAACATGAGTGCTTTTCATCCTCACACCTCCAATTGGGCAAGCTTGATGCCCCATTCAGCATCAGTGATGACGGAGAGGAACTTCTCCTGTTCCTCGGCCTCGTCGTACAAGCAGCAGAGATTGGCCCCGATCCTGGCCACAGCCTGAAATAATACAGAGACAGTCGCTGATTAGATTTGCTCAAGAACATCAGCATCTTCTTTACTGAATGATTAATTGTCTTTGCTTTAATTAGAAAACACTAGATCCACAAGAGGATCAGTTGTGAACTCGTACAATAAGTGGAGATTTCAGTTTTAGCTTTCGTCAACATGCTTACCTCCCTAGACTTAATGGATCAGCTTTTGATTAAATGTTGTCATGTCATGTACATTTTTGCAATGCAATGGAGTAGAGTGTGAAAGGCATGTTTATTTATTTATATATATATATATATATATATATATAGAGAGATAGGATGTCTGTTCAGGTATATATGCGTGTGTAGATACCAAGGTTCATGCATTTCTCATTTCACTTTCTCTTTAGCCGCTTTCACACCAAGTACTTTGCCGTACTTAGTTCTCAGCACTTAGTTCTCAGCACTTAGTTCTCAGCACTTAGTTCTCAGCACTTAGTTCTCAGCACTTAGTTCTCAGCACTTAGTACCCCCATGGAACTAAGAGCAGATCGCGTTCACACCGGAATAAGTCCCTGAGGGAAGATTACGCAAATGAAGCCGCTGACGTCACTTCTTCTTCTTTGGTTATACTGGCAGGCCGCAAACCACTTCACGGCATATACTGCCACCCGAAGTCCCCGGCCGGAAGTCCCCGGAGTTGGGGGCTGGCTTCAGTAGAAGCTGCTGGGACTCCCAGCAGCTGGGACTCCCAGCAGCTGGGACTCCCAGCAGCTTCTACTGAAAATCGCCAGAACGCCGACACCTCCTCATCTCCACCGCTCCCATGTTTTTTTTTGTGTTGCCATAAGTTATTCTCTCTCTCTGTTGGTGCGCTGGGCTAATGCTAATGCTAATAATGCTAATGCCAGCAAATACAATGCCGGCTTCAAAAAACTTTTCCGAGTTTTACGGGCCGTGGTTTGCAATTTGCCCAACCAATCAGAAATTGGAATTTTTTTCTCCCATGAAAGTACCTGCTCTCTAGCAGGCACTAAAAAGGGGGTAAAAGTTCTATGAACTAAGTTATCTTTTTGGTGTGAACGCAAAATCCCAGGAACTATCGGAACTAAACGGTAAAAGTACGGGGAAAAGTACTCCGGTGTGAAAGCGCCTTTTAACTTTCATTATATATAAAGGTTTGACGATCAAGGGATCATTGCCTACCAGAATTTTGTCATAGTTCTGCCAGGTGTTGTCAATAAACTTCCAGAGTATTTTTAAGACTTCTGCTTTGGGGAGGAGCGTACAGAGTCCGATAGCCAAATCACAATCAACCAACCTCCAGTTGAACACCTGCAGCCAAAAGAAAATATAAATAGTTATTTAAAAAGTATACAGAAAGAAAGTCAATCCGCTACAACCTGTTATGTCATCAGACCCACCTTGTGCAAGAGAGCCACAGCAACGGCATCCAGAGTTGAAATAGTTGTCTTTCGAAGATTATTCAAGCATAAATTGTAATTCTTAAGATCCTGGGCATCGAACAGCTGAAAGAAGAGTTAACATAAAGATCAAACATTGTTTAAGATACAATAATGGTACAAATGGTCCTAGAAACATATGGCAGTGAAACTGATAGCACCAGTGGGTAATGGGTATTAGAATTAAATATACATTTTGATGATTTATTAATCCTCTAGAAATGCCAACATAACCAGGCTCATCGATGCTTGTGGTTGCACTCAAAGCTTCAGTAACACATGGAGAATAACATTTAAATTGTCAGGTGTCCATTTTCATTCATGCAAGGGCCACGTGTGAAATCTCCTGCATACAGATATCTGGATCCTGACATTTTAAAAGGTCCCCTATTAGACTGTGTTTCATCAATATATTATAGGTCTCAGATATATACAAAACATGTCTCTGAAGTGTTTGGCTCCAAACACCAAACAGATCATTGCAGCATCCCATAATCCCCTCTGTTTCAGCCCTGTTTCAAAAGTGCTGATTCTCTGTCTGTTACTTTAGATGAAAATAAGGAGCCACTCCCCACGCTCCTCTGAGAGATATTTGGTTAAAAAGAACACAATGGTGCTCTAGGAGGAGATTCAGGTGATAAGGTGGGGGGGGGGGTTACCTTGGTTGGTGATTGGCTAATGGTTACCAAGCCAAAACATCGTTATGACATCATAAAGTGGCCAAAATCGGATCAGCTCATTTTCAGACAGGTTTTTTTTATATAAATGGACCAGGACAAAAAGAGAGAGAATCTTTTGTCCTGAAACTTTCAGAGTCTCTTTACACAGAGGGGACACATGTTGATGTATAAAAGACAGGAAAAAGTGGATTTTGCATAATAGGTGACCTTTAAAGTAGGACCAGTAAAATAGTCATTAATAACAGCGCTTTGTGTTTATGTATTAGTTTGTGTCCTGTATTTATCTGCATTTTCTTGTTGAGTTCTTTGTGTTATAATGTATGTACCTTTTGTCGAGTTTTGTATTGTTTCTTATGCATTTGTTGTGCTAACCCCACATTGCACTATAAATGCTGTGGTGTGTGGCATTTATGTTATGATACATACCTGTCCCTATAGGAATACACATTAAAATATAATGTATATGTTGCCGCCATACCTGCATAGCGAGCTTTAGGTCCATAACATTAGAGGTGACGTGCTGCAGGCAGCTGCCGTACGAGTTGACCAGCACTCTGAGGGCCAGCTCCAGCTGACTGCACTCCTGTAAACTCTGCAGGATGACGGCCAGGGGCCCGAGGAGGGGCTTCAGGTAGTTCGAGCCTGCAGGTGGGCCACACAACACACGAGGTAAATATCCAAAATAACAAATTCAAGAAGAAAATACAATATTGATAATACACTTTATTTCTAAAGCACCCTTCATGCAAGCCCAACGAGCTTTACAGAGCAAGAGAAGATAACGAGGGAAAATAAAGAGTGAGAAACATCATTAAAAACAAATAAAGAATCTTTAATTTACTTTTAACAATTCAAAAGGGAGTTTGCTTTTCTAAGATCCACAGTTCGGGCCATAAAAACAAAAAGCAGCCTCCCCAGATTTCTTGTGAAATACTTTAGGTACTTCTAAAATATAAGCTTTTTATACAGTACCGCTTTCAAAGGAGCAGTGTGACAGACAGGAGCAGTCCAGTGGGTACAGCTTGGTATCTGCAGGATAGGAACAGATGATTAAAACCAGTGCGCCTTATGGTGGGCATTAAATACTAAAGAGACATTAGTAGAAGATTATTTTGAGCATCTTACCCAGAGAAATAGGCAGCAAGCAGTTGGTTATTTCATATTGGACTGGAAGCACAGACACCGGGTCCAGAACAATGCAATCTTCATCAAAAAAATCGTGATAACTCCACTGAGAGTGTGGGTCTTTTTCTGTCTCCAAGGTTGGATCCTGGGACAGACAATTCATACTTAATACATTTAGATAATTTCAATTTTTTTTAAAGGTAAGGCATTAAATCGATTTCAACTTCTAGGCGCTTTTCCTGCTCATGTCTGGGAACATTTATAACTATTCATAGTAAAAGGAAAGTCTTTCACTGTAGTTGTACAAAATTCTGCCTCAAAATGTTGTTAGATAATAGATAATTCTCTATGCAAGAGAAAGCACCTGGTAGATCTCCTCATTTGTAATATAAGCCGATTCAAATGTTAGCAGTAAAAAAGAAAAATGTATATATTAAGCACAAACCAAAATAACATAAAAACAGCGTCATTGTTTGGAGAAACATGAGATACTGACCTTGGCTATAAAGCCATAGTCGTCTGATAACTGACACTGATGATAGACATCCATCGCGATGCGTGTGCACTTGCAGAGCTCCAGACAGTCCAGCAGCAGATCTGAAACGGTCATTATATTATAAGGTCTAGTTAAATATCTACTGAGGTAATCGGTCCAGTGACAAGGTTTGCAGATGAAGATTGTTGCGGCTCATTTTCCAAGAAATGAAGTCGCTAGAAAAGGCTAAGACTTTGCTTTGACGCGTTTAAAAGGATAAAAGTCTGTTTTAAAGTTAAGTTTAAGATGTTAAATGAACAAAGTAAAACAAACAATAACCAAAAGCAGGACCACAAGGTAAAAAGAAAATGTCTGTCCTCTACGTACAGTGGTGTAGTGGGGATTTTTTTACTGGGTGGACGGGGCGGGGGGGTGGACGGGAGACACTATGGAAGCGCTCGTGAACTGTCAACAGTGTCTCATACACGCTTCAAATCAAGTTGCATAAATACTTGAGCTACGTTTTATTATAATTACTGTGAAATGTATTATGTTTTCGTCATTATTACAATACACACTTGCAACTGATAACACTGGCAATGATTTTATATTTATTAGACTATTCCAAAGAAAAATCATGCTTCAAAAAAGTGGGGGCTCCAAATAAGTGGGGGGACGGCGAAGGCGATACCCCGCGTCCAACGACCACTACACCACTGTCTACGTATATCCACAAACCGTGACATTCACAAAGTGCAATAAATACAAAACATTTTCAGAACAAGCTTACTATGTAAAACTATTCTGCATAAACAGATTCTCATACAGACGAGTGTTTTAAAAAGTAAGGTTTAGCAGAAATGCACGTGTCACACCCATGTGACGATGGCCGGAAGACACCAATTATAAACAAATAATGAAAATATTAGAAAATAACAGCTAGCTAAAAAAGCATTTTGGCTGTTACAAACATCATTGGTGTTTTCCACGTGTGATTCACCTGGGTGGCACAGAGTGATCGCCTGACAGGCCAGATCATGAATGACCGCTGGCAGGTCCGAGTTGTCAGGGAGCACCATGTGCACGTCCGCCTCCAGCATCTGGCATAACGTCCTGGCAGCGGTGAACAGAACCTTCCCTGTGTTGGCGTTATAGTGGTGCTCATACAGCTCACTGAAGACATGACAGAGGAGGGAAACGTAAAAGGGTTTTGTCTAAATTCATGATTAAATAAAAAAAATTCTGTTATATGCAGCTACAGTGTAGATATGGCAACGAAAATCTTTAGTCCCAGGATCTTAACACAATACAGACCCTTGGTATCTTGTGCAACACACCTGTAATGTATAAATACACTTTGTTTGGCAATTCTATTTTGCAATAACCATAATCATTATTTTTCACTATATCACTATATTTGTATAGTATCTCAAACCTTAATATTTTCAGGAATGAGTACTTATTTATGTTTATTTTTATTATTATATATTTTTCTCTATATATTTAACATGTTAGCTACTTTTTTTATTGCTTGCCTGTCACTTGTCCCCGCTGCGGGACTAATAAAGGAATTCTGAATCCTCCAACAATGCAGCATAATGAGACATAACACTTTAAAACAAGCATCCACACATGCAAACCTGAGGATCTTGAGGGCCTTGTGCACCTTCCCGACCCCCAGCGCACGCAGGGCGAGGTCGGACCACAGCTCCTGCTCGGTGAGCTGCAGCTGCCGGCCCAGACGACGCAGGCCGGCCTCTGTGGAAATGGTCTTGGTCTTTCCATCGGGATCATTCGCCACAACCGGAGTGGTCGTAGCCTTGGCTTTGGATGAAGGGCGGCCACGCGTGTTCTCATAGGCCGTGATGTGATGCTCCTGGATCTGCTTTCTGATGTTTGGATCCTCATAGTTGGAGGGGGTGAAGAAAACATCAAAGTCCTCCTGAGAAAAAAAGACAGATGTTGCAGCACCAGAGAAGATTAAAGAACAGATGGAACTCTGTCTGTGGATGTGCTTTTATTGTATTTTTGTTGAATTTGTTAATTAGCAAATGTATAATTATATTCTTGGTCTGTACTTTGAACTGATTTCTGCACACTTTTTATTTTATTTTATTAGCATCATTTTGTAATCTGCCATATGTCTGATGTTGGGGAATGTTCGGTTGTGTTTGTGTAATGTGATAAATGTAAAAAATCAATAAATAGATGTTTAAAAAAATAAATAAAAGAACAGATGGAATAACATTTAAAATAAACTTAAAGGTGGGGTAGGTAAGTTTGAGAAACCGGCTCGAGATACACTTTTTGTTATATTCCATGGAATGCTCTTAACATCCTGATAGCAATGAATATCTTAAGTGCTTTGACAAAAAATCCATAAAGAAATGTCATCTGTGGAAGCCGTAGTACTGTAAAAAGCACGACCAATCATTTTAGCCGGCCCGGCTAAAATAACTGGATGGCCTACCTGCCTGTCAGCCTTCCATCTGTGCACAAACTTATCTCGTGCCCTCATTGGTCATGTGCGTGTTCGTGTGTGTTGGAGGAGGGGCTCTGTAAGGAAGTGGCAGATTTTTTCCGGCTGTGTATTTTCAAATTCTAGCGATCTCGAGCTGGTTTCTCCAAAATTACCTACCCCACCTTTAAGCTTTCAGATCCTCATCCCACTCACCACACGATCATTGGCACGATTACGAATGAAAATAAACATAACCTAATGAGCGATAAGAGCAACCAGATCATTTGTAACCCTAATGGTACAAGAGGATTATTTCAGAGGAGCTGGATGATATATGCAATATCATTATATTTGTATAAATAACATGACATCAATACCTTAAATTACTTAAGCGCTTTGAGCACCAGGAAAAGCGCTTTATAAATTTAATGTATTATTATTATTAAAAAATTAGACTCACCTGAAGGTGGGCGATGGCCTTGAACATGATGAGGTTGTTTTCACACTCCATGATTTTAAGAGCATCATCTGCAGAAGACACGAAACACTGTGACACTCTTGGACAGTTTTTACCCTAACCCTTAAGACAATCAATGTCTAGTGTCTTTATATATTTTAAGGTGATTGGAAAATGTGAAGTATTCATGCATCTAAAGCAGGGGTGTCAAACTCAAATACACAGTGGGCCAAAATAAAAAAAAAAGGGTACTAGTCGAGGGCCGGACTGGTTCAATGTTTATTGCAGAACTTATTGAAATGACTTATTGCACATATTAAACCTGGAACTAACAAAGCTTAAATTATTGCCTATAAAAACAACATTAAACATTAAATAATCAGTTGCATTCATTTCTTATGGCTCTATCTGCAGAGTCATTTCTTATGATTACATTTTTCCACAGGCCAACAACAGCTTCAAAAAATCAAACATGCCCTGTTGTCACAAGAAACAAAGTGCAGTAGGAAACATCCATTGAAACTCAGTGTGCTGCTCTGTGATGCTAGTTCAAGCCAGATACTTGGCATCTCATCTTGGGTGCAAGTTCATCAATGTTTGGGGTCAGGCTCTGAGCTGAGGAAACCCTCAGGATTGAGTGAAGGTGTGCGTGCAATATACCGGCGGGCCAGATCCAATAGTAATTAGAAATTATCCTGCGGGCCGAAATTAAATCCACCAAGGGCCTGATTTGACCCCCGGGCCTTGAGTTTGACACATGTGATCTAAAGCATCCGTCAGTGTGATGTTTTACTGCTTCAACACATGGAGGTCAGAGCCTTGAGTTACCTTAAGAGCTGGAACTGAGAGGAATACTTTGACTTCCTCAAGGAAAATGCTTCAAAATGGTGTAAAGTTAGTACTTACCCTTTTGGATTATATGCATGTATTTCAGAGCCTCCACCATCCACTGAGCTACGACCATCTGGTTCTTCTTGTGCTATCATGGACAAAGTAGAAGATCAGTGAATAATGAAAAGTCTGCAAGCGGAAATGCTCCCAGGGAGAAACCTTGGTCTATCAAATATGATCTATGAGTGACAGCAGAGATGCAATGTTGTAATTACATTTACTGCTCAGCAATAAAAAGCTGCTTAAAACCGTCTTAAAATGGGACAACATGAACTCAGTAGTCTGGAAATTACTTCAAGAAAATTAAGCCGTAAATACAAGATTGTAAAATGCAAATTTCATTTCATTTCAGACTTCTTTTCCTCTCCTCACCTCATCAGAAATGTGGTCTTTGTCCTCCAGATGCAGCCTGGCCCAGGAGGTGAGGCGCTCGATCACACACTCTGCCTCGGCACAGGACAGCTTCTTCAGGAGAGTCATGCACTCCTCAGTCTGAAAGCAGCATAAAAGACTTCCTATCAATACATCAAGGTAACATTACATCTAGGGGATTTCATATCTTCACGTGGATCAGCTTACCCTGCCTTGGCCGATCAGCTGAACGAGAAACAAGTAATTAATCTGCGAGGTGGGAAGTTTGTACGCTTCAGCTAAAGTCAGGGAGTCATCTAAGGACATTGGCAAGTCTTGCTTTAGGATGTATCTAATCAGCGTCTGGGGAAGATATGCAGAACATTACAGAGGGTTCATAGGCAGATCATCATTTCACATATTCAATCAAACTTACCAAAACTTGAGTGCTGTTAGAGAGGTCGAAGTTGCGGATCCCGTAGCCCCGGAGAAGTTTCCTGATCTCCATTAGATGGTAGCTCTCCTTTAAAAGCTCTTGTCTGGGAAAGATACCAGAAGAAAAGTTTTAGTTTTAGTGGACTCTGGATCAGTCTGGCCACACTAAAAAGGTAATAATTTTCATTTTGTGTTCTCTATATCCAATGGATTACAAATATGGCCATAAATCTGCAATTTGTTATCCTGATAATGTCAGAAATGGATTCAGCATCCTCAATAACCTCCAAAACCACTTCAAAATTGTTCAAATTAGCCAAGCCATTTTTTGTCTGCATAGGATATAATGCCAATTAACACAACTCATGCTAATTATGCAAATTGCCCAACATATGCGAGTTAGCATCAGGCAGTTTGTTATTACTGGGGACCCGTACTATACATTTCTAACATAAAACTTTGGGCCACTCAACATTTCCGCGTTCACAGTGCTGGCGACTTGACTACTTGTGTGAACACATGATAGTGAGGATTATGTAAACATACTTTGGTCCATCCATCTCGAGGTACTGCTGAACCAGCTGTTCTACCACTTTACTCCAGGGCACCACCGCTTTCTGCATGATCTCCAGCACAGCATCCACCTTCATCTGGAAGAAAATACAATACCGTGAGATTGAATAAACCTTAGAACAAACGTAATGTTTTTACGAGCTTATCATTATCTCTGCCAGAGAGGTATTGTGTAAGGCAGTGTGTGTGTGTGTGTGTGTGTGTGTGTGTGTGTGTGTGTGTGTGTTTTTGTCCACAGTTCCTCACGCCAATCATTAGCTTTCCTGTCGAATCAGCATATTTTCATAACTCCATGAATGAGTTAGCTATTGCGGGAATTTGGTCCAGTTTTTAATGAAGCGGGTTTTTACAGAAACTTACATCAGTATCATTTATGCAATCGAGCACCGCCACCGCTTTGGCTTCCCATTCTGTGAAGAGTGTTGTGGTCTGAGAGCTGCAGCGCTCCAGCAGATCCTAGTGAACAAAAGAGGACAATCATTGACCCATTTGGTATATGACATGTGTTTTTCCACCAGTGGGCATGGCAGTGGTGAAGTGTTACCTTGATGTACTGTAGGAGCAGCTCATCAAAAGGAGTCTCGTGCTCTTCGGCGTACGGCAGGATTCTGCTCTCCACCGTGGCCGCGATCAGCTCAGGAGCCGGCACTTTGTCCAGCATGTAGAACGCCACGCTCCTTACACTTCCCTTTAAAATATAGGAACATCAACACAAGACCTACTCAGAATGTCTCATAAACACAACTCCATAGAGTACTTACTGTAGAACAGGGGTGTCCAAACTACGGCCCGGGGGCCAAATGCGGCTCGTGGACCATTTTGAAATCGGCCCTCAGCAAATTAAAAAAGTACAACACACTTCTGCTTGTCTTATATTGTACTTCTTAAACATATATGTTCAAATATATTACACAGTAATCATGTGTTAATAAGCCCAATTTCCAAATAAATTCAGTCGATTAAAGTTGAAAACATCTTGTAACAAATCTAAGTTGATAAGAAAAAAGCCCAATAACACATTTCCTCGTATTATGAGCAATCTGAAGCTTCTGTTTTAAGGAATGAGCTGCTCACAAAGTAAATGAAACCTTATGGAAAGCTGTGATGTAGGCAGTTTTTTTTCTAACAGCATTTTCAAGTATCAAGAATAATTGACCTACATTGGATTGATTTTTCCAACTTATAACTGAACTTATGAGGCAATAAACCTCTAGGGAGTGGCCAAGCCCTTTGTATATCTTTCTGTATGTGGCCCTCGGTGAAAAAGGTTTGGACACCCCTGACTTAGAAGAATATTTTGCATAAGATAAGATAAACCTTTATTGATCCCCCTAGGGAAATGTAGGTGTTTTAGCAGCAACAGTAACAAGATAGAAACACAGGATAGTACAGGGAAGAGTTCACACATGGAACAGTTGGAATCACAAATACAAATAAATAAATCAAGTGACAGTATTGGATTAAAATCTAAATATATACAGTACAATTAGGAATATGTTAAGTACGTTATGTATGTTATGCATTTTGAAAGCAAACTTTTATCGGTATTTACAAGATAGTAAAATATTTCTTTCATGTTGGATATCGGAAGCTTGTTTTAAAATGTAATCAGTCACAAAAGGAAACAAACCTTCTCAAAGACTGAAAGTGAAAGTCTGCAGCTGTATTTCCTGTGGAGGTCCAGGAGCTGCCGGAGGTTCGACACCAGGGACTTCAGGCTCTCCACCTCTTCTGCACCATAATCATCATCCTGGGAAAGAAAGGATGGGAATAAATCATTAATTAAACAACAGGTTAAAATGTCCTCGCATCACCTTTTCTGGATTATTTGCCTACTGACCTGAAAGCCTTACTTCTCAGGGGGGGGGGGGGGGGGGGGGGGGGGGGAAATAATATTCCTCAGTTTTGTATGTTTGGTTGATATCAGCATGATGTGTATGTATATGCGTGTGTATACACATATTTTATCTATCCTTTGTGGTCCGTCTATATTATTGTGATTATGCAAATGAGGATGTGCTGTGTGGCTGTCTGTGGGGAAACTCAATAAAGAGTATTTAAAAAGAACGAATAGATCATATTTGTGGAGGCACCATTTTTTTGTACTTACAGACTTCATCTGTAGCGAAGGCAGTCCAAGCACGGCCAAGTCCAACCCGTTCTGGGGCCAAGCACCCTGGAACAACATATTTCAATTATAATCATTGTTTTTATTGCGAGTGATCCTTTTAGTTTTTAATACAACCAATTGAAAAACAACAATTAAAAAGGTGTATATAAAAATTACTGAGCAAGTGATGGACAATCCATTATTGTCATTTCAGCTTGCAATACTTTCCTTAAAGTGGACCTATCATGCTATATTTGAATAATATAGTGTAGGACCATACCTATATAAGGCATATTTATACTTTTTTTTTTTCAAAATACCAAACAGATCATGCATTTTAGCCATGCCTCATTTCGCTCAATTTGACAATTTATAGCTCTGGTTTAGCAAGGGCTGATTCAGTGAGAACAGCACCATCTAGAGGCCTGGCATATGTACTACAGCGTCTCCAGCGCTTTCGAACGGCAATGGCCGTGGCTGTCTCCTCCTGATTGGTGGAGTTGGCCCAATAGCCGTAGCGCTGGGTATGGAGGAAAATAGAGAGGGTTGTGTTTTCTGACACTTGGTGAGTTCCCTGGAACACATATTCATGTATAAAAGACGTACAAAAGTGCATTTTGCATGATAGGTCCCCTTTAAGTCATTCAAATAATTGATCATCACCATTGGTAGGTGCATAATTATAAAGCCCAGTTTTACTAAACTTTAAGCTTCAAATTAGGTTTGTTTATACCTTTTCTGTCAACTCCAGATTCCTTGCCCTCTGCTCCAGCCATCTCGCCAGGATTTTCTATAGACACATCAAGAAATAACTGTTACTACTGATACATAGCACCATATGGGGAAGATGGGTACTTAATCATTGAGAGGATGTATCCCACCTGTCCTGATGGAAGCACTCTCCTCACAAAAGGTACAAAAACGGTCCTGAACCAAGGACAGAGGTCTTCGGATGGCAGGTCCTCTGGGATAACATCGAGCACCGCTTTAAGATTCCTCTCGTCAAACTCCGCTGCAATGTGTCCCTGTCACAAAACACAGAAATAACACAATACACAACCGACCTTGAGAACACCGGGATATTTCTTACAGATTTGTTTTAACAACTGAGCGCACAGAGCTGTTCTTTACCTCATATCTGAGCCAAATGAGTTGTGCACCCTTCAAGTCTCCCTCTCTCAGGTGGGAGAGAATATCTCCCAAATTGTCCATGCTGTTCAGAAACTCAATCCATGCGATGCCACTATGGATGACAGGATAACATAAATGAAAAAATGGTCCATATGTGTGATTCAAAAACAAACTGCAGCTGCAACGCATAGACAGATACAAAAAGAATCGATTACTGTTATTATGCAAAACTGGCAATAAAATCAGTTTCAGCCTCTCAAATAAAGAGCTTTGCTGCTTTTTAAAATCATATTTACTCATAAAACAAGACATTTAAGGACATCAGCTCAGACTTTGAGAATCTGGGATGCACATTAACTATTTTCTGACATTTTATCAATGAAATAAATATTGGTTTAAGTCATTGGCAGTAGTTGGAGGTCTACAACAGACCCTATATTGGTAAATGTACTGTCGAACACAGGAGACCACCAAGAATTTGAATTTACTTGAAGTTGTCCAGGCCGTGCAGGCTGCAGAACGTAGCCAGCCTGGCCAGAGCCTCCTGGATCTGTAGAGAGGAGTATCGCGTGGCAGCGTGGTTCAGCATCTTCTCTGCCGTCTCAAAGGTCGGCCACGGAGCCTTCAGGCAGTACTCCACCACATACTGCTCATCCTGGGCAACGCAACAAGGTGTTAATACTTCATAACAAGTGTAATATGCTACGACTAACTATCGTCATTTTTAGAATTGTAGATTGAGATGAGGCGTAAACACTGACTGTGATCTTCGTCAGGTTGGTCTTGGCCTCCTCCACAAGTTCAGACCACACTCCCTCTCCATATCCGCCCACAGAGGCCGAGGCCAGCTGCTCCAGCACAAAGTCCAGCTTCACCTTGTACACGAGCTGAACAAACACAGGATGGATAAATGTGAATAGCCACGGTACTAGTAGTAGAAATACACCAGCAGTATAGTAACACAACTAATGTTGTTTTCTACTCTGAGAGCACAATTCTCTTGTCTTTTATTCAATTGTCTACTTAGGCAAATTTACATAAATAAAAAATATCTAGCCCTCAAAAGTCCCATAGATGTTACTTTTCTACTCCGCACTTACCTCTAAATCCAGATCAAATGTGATGGCAAACTTTTCAGCCTCCTCAAACATGTGTTTGTGAAGAAGTCTGCTTAGTCTGAAAAATAGAGGAGGTTGAACATAAGTCGAGTGATACTGACATCCTGTGGACAACGGCTGAATAATCTGCAATAATCAGAGAAACATCCAGTAAATAATCAAAATGAAATACCTGTTCTCCGGCAAAGCCTCCGTGAAGCATCTGACAACAACAGAAGATATCGGCTCTCCACGACTACTTGAGGAACAAGAAAAAATCTCCACTTATTATTTCAAAACATTTACCATATCTCTAAAGTACTGTCTCAACGTCTTAAAGTGCACCTATCATGCTAATTTTAGGCAATAGCACGCTTTTATCCAAAGCGACTTACAATAAGTGCATTCGACCAAGAAGATACAAACTTGAAGAAAACAGAATCATATAAGTACATCAGGTTTCATGGAGCCAAAACATTTCAAGTGCTACTCAACTGGCTTTAGATAAGCCAGTCCTTTGTTAGTATATAAGTGCTTTGTTAGTAATTTTATTGCTCGAAGTGGAGTCGAAAGAGATGAGTTTTCAGTCTGCGCCGGAAGATGTGTAAGCTTTCTGCTGTCCTGATGTCAATGGGGAGCTCATTCCACCATTTAGGAGCCAGGATAGCAAACCGACGTGTTTTTGCTGATGGGAACTTGGGTCCCCCTCGCAGTGCGGGTGCAGCGAGCCGTTTGGCTGATGCAGAGCGGAGTGCACGTGCTGGGGTGTATGGTTTAACCATGTCCTGGATGTAGGAAGGGCCAGATCCATTCACAGCATGGTACGCTAGTACCAGTGTCTTGAAGTGGATTCTAGCAGTTACTGGAAGCCAGTGAAGGGAGCGGAGGAGCGGTGTGGTGTGGGAGAATTTTGGAAGGTTGAAGACCAGACGAGCCGCTGCATTCTGGATGAGCTGCAGAGGTCGGATGGCACATGCAGGTAGACCAGCCAGGAGGGAGTTTCAAACAGATCACCCATTATAGCCATGCCTCATATCCCTCTATTTCACTTCCTGTTTCAAAAGTGCTGATTTGGGGTATAAAGCTTTAAAAAAATTAAATAATTGATAAAAAATAAAAAAGGAGGGGGCTGAGCTCATGCGGGACCCGGCAGCTACTGTCTAAACTAAATACTGCGGTGATGAAACGCCATATCATGGATTATCAAGGATTATTTATGAAACAGGATGGAGCTCAAAGGCTTTCTCTCTTGCCGGTTATACCACAAGGTGAGTTCCTTTTTATTTCCTGCTTCTTCACACACATGCTCTCCAGTACAGGTTAGCTCTGAGTGTTAGCGATGGTAATGTAAACATGGACCGACCATATTACGTCCAAAACAGGCGGGCATTGTTTCTGATAGGGCCGTGGGTGTAAAGCCAGCCTACATTTCCGATATTACGTCATATTGGACGCAAATCTGGATCAGCTCCGTTGTTACCCCGTTTTTAGAGATTTGGGTACGGAGGAAAAGAGAGGGTTTTATTTTCTGACGCTGCGTGAGTTCCCTGACACACCGGGGACACATATTTATGTATAAAAGACATCAACAAGTGCATTTTGCATGATGGGTCCCCTTTAAAGAACATATCCCACCTTTCTGGGTCCTCACAAATCCCCTCCACTAAATAGATCGTATCCTGAAATCAAAGGATAAAACAGGTCATTTAAATGTGCAGGAATATTACCATCTAGAACGAGCACATGTCAATAGATGCATACATAAAACCTTATTGAGTAAGTGTTGATTGTTTACCATGTTTATTTTTGTCTGGACAAGACAAGAGACTGAGGAGACATCCAGAGAGTAGCAGACCGTCATGGAGGGCAGACATCGTATTTGCATTGAGTTGATCTGAAAAATAAAAACCAGTGTATTAAGATCAGAAGTCTGAGCTTATTATACTGGGATTTACGATAATAATCATCTATTGAAATGTCTTTAAAAAGGAGTAGTTCTGCTACCTGACTGTTGTCTTGCTTAGTCAGTGTGATCATCTTCATGCTGCCCGTGTCTTGGCTGAAATACACACATTTAATTAATTACAAATAGATGAATTAAGGCAAATTCCTTTGTATATTCTATAGCTACAGTACTTGAAGAAACATTGATACTCACGCCACCATGGAGGCAGAGCCACATTCTGTAGTGAGTTCAAAGTCATGAATAGCAAGATCCGGCCAGCAGTGAACCATGACCAGAAAGTGTAGGTCCCAAAGACTCAGGGAATCCTGCAAAAACACAAAGTCACCTATTTGTAAAACTCACACACTTTTAATGGAAACTCATACAATGGAATACACAATAGATACATGTGATGCCAACAAAACTCACCTCAGTGTCAAGAACATACAAGAGGTTGTCTGCCACCACCATCTTCCTCACACCTTTGGAGTAAACATGAGGAGAACAAATGTGATAACATCATCACCATGTTGTGTTTTTACCCAATACTTATAATCTATATACATCTGTGTCCAAGAGCCTGAATTTTTGATTCATCACTAAAATGTTAAGTGTCTTAAAAAAGGCACATTGACAAAGAAAGACCTTACCTGGAATTAAGCTGTTGTCCACAGAGTGAGTAAGACACATCTTGGCCTGATGAGGGTCCATCGTCCAGTGAGTCAAAACATTTTTGTTATCCCCCTGTAAGGGTAATAATGTGACAATTTACATAGAGAAAAACATATAAGCTATAACTATCATTTCCTGCAAGGTTTTTTTATGTATATGTATATGTATATATATATATATCATAAAACTTAATTTAGAGTTTGTATAAATATCCTGGTAAAGCGTAGTTTCAATTTGATCTTGAAAACACATTTCATTTGCAGGGAAAGGAGACCTGCAACAGCAAAGTATGAAAGGGATTGAAGTAAAACAAGTAATAAATATTTTAAGTACCCTTGTCCTGTAATATGCTTTTATTCAATCTATACTTTTCGACAACATCAAATACACACGCAACCAATGTATCAAAACTGCCTTTGGTAAATACACTTTTTTTCTCACTGACCCCGATCATTAAGTGGATTTCGGGGCCCAGGTTGAACACGAGTGCTGTGCTGCAGCCCTCCTCGTGGTGTTCGCTGGTGGAGCAGAAGTCTATCTTCATGAGCGACTGGAGCTGAGTGGAACAGAAGATTATTTAAAGTTCTGCTGTAAAGAAAAGTTTGCATTTGTATGAAAAGCAGGACACACACACACACACACACACACACACACACACACACACACACACACACACACACACACACACACACACACACACACACACACACACACACACACACACACACACACACACACACACACACACACACCACACACACACACACACACACACACACACACACACACACACACACACACACACACACACACACACACACACACACACACACACACACACACACACACACACACACAACACACACACACACACACACACACACACACACCACACACACACACACACACACACCACACACACACACACACACACACACACACACACACACACACACACACACACACACACACACACACACACACACACACACAACACACACACACACACACACACACACAACACACACACACACACACACAACACACACACACACACACACACACACACACACACACACACACACACACACACACACACACACACACACACACACACACACACACACACACACACACACACACACACACACACACACACACACACACAACACACACACACACACACACACACACACCCCCCTTGCTGTTAAATACCAACCAACTATGTGCAATATGTATATATATGCCGTTAATAACTTTGCAATATATACTTGGTTGAAGTTCATAAGAACAAATACAGGATGTGTATTTTGTAAATTGTGTAACTTTATTTTATTATAACTTTAATACTTTTTTAAGCTTGCTTCTTCGTAACATTGAGCCGTCTTGCGCTTTTTCTGCTGTAACAACGTACATTTCCCTTCTGTGGGACTAATAAAGGTATTCTGATTACCTCTTTCAAAGATCCCATATCCATTTTTTCAATAGCTGTGTAAACAAAAGAAGTTTAATTTAGTTAACATCTGTCTCCATCATAACTTTAACCCTTCTGCACTTGATGTTTTGATACCCGTCTTGATCTTTGCCAATGCAAGGTTTGAAATGTGGAAGAACCCATCCTCTATAAGAAGGAACACATGGCATATCCCTGTGAAGACAAAACACATAAAAAACATGAAGTTAGGAATTCTTTCAGATTTCCATTGCATATCAAACCCTCATTTATCATATTCAAATAGGAAACTTGCCCAAGGATGCTTTGTCCTCCTCTATGGTGAGATAGCGGAATGTTTTCTTATCTTCATTGGATGGTTTCTCTACCAGCGCCTACAAAATACCCAACATGTTAATGTACATTCGTGAAATACACACTGTGCAGCAGCTCATTTAAGAAAAAGACACAAAGGTATGTGGATTATTTTGGCGGGGCCTTCATCTATAGTTGTGTACTTTTCTTTGCTGTAGGTGAAATCAGACAGGTGACAGTTTGAGGCTAGACACAGAGGGATCATATCTCATGTAATCCTACTAGGGATGCACCATTATGCACTAAGTTTTGATTTATGTGCTCTACTTGAAGATCATTTGAATAAACAAAACTGTTCGTAGTTTTTGTAGTAAACAATTGAGTTTAGATCATGTTATGTCAGTGTTGTTGAATTAAAAATAAACAATATTTACTAACAAATCTTACCTGCAGGTGGGCATAAACTACAGGTCATCTTTACAAAATTAAAATTAGATTATCTTCTTCTTCTTCTTCCCACCCCTTTTCGGATGTGTGATCAAGTAGATTATTTGTTTATACATAATTTAGAATCAGTTATATTTTTGTATATCAATTTGACTTTGATTAATTTTGTATTGTATAATAATTCTCATGTAAACATATTGTTTTACACATTCAAAATAAATCTAATCTAATCAAAGAATTATTGGTATCTGCCACGAGAAGTAGGTTATTTACGGTTCTCAGTATCCACTAGGGATGTAACGATACCAAAAATTCACGGTACGATAATATCGCGATAACAAGTCCACGGTACGGTATTTAAGAAAAAAATAATTAGTTTTAATTTTTTTTTTTACTTGAAAAAATGTTCTTTATTAAATAATAAATCTGATTTGTAGAGCATTTTAGTAGGATAGTAGTATTTTAAAGTGACAGTAACAGACAGTTTTTTTACCTACTAGTACTACCAAACATAGCATTTTCTTTGTGCCACTGCATCTCACAAATAAACAAGGACATTTAATAATCAGACCCTGCAATAAAATAAATCAAGTTTCACTTTAGTTTTTCAAGTAACTCAACTCAAACTCACTCAGCATCATCAGACAGGTTTTTTTAGGAATATGAACATGTCCATATTTCCAGGTAGAAGCTGGGATGTTTGGGCGTTTACAATATCCCCTGCTGTGGAAAAAACTCTCTCGCTTGGTACTGATGTTGCTGGGACAGCAGTGGTCTCGTTAACCGAATATTTGTTTTAACAATGACGGAAACATCTGAAAGCAGTCTGTCATTTTGACAGATTAGAACAAACTCGGAACAGCGCCAAAGTTTCCCCGCAGCGAGGCTCTGGTGTTTGCCGTGTTATGCATGCCCTCCAAAAGGAAATGATATAGTTTCCAAACCGTACAGATCATTGAAATGTCTGGGAGTTTTTGCTTTACGCTGTGCGCGCTCCCGCGAGGTGCATGCATATCTCGGTGGGCATGCATAACACGGCATAAATTATATCATGCTTCCATAAATCCTAGACTAGTAGGCTCTATAGAAATCATGCAGGAACAAACCCGGGTGAGAAGGATTCTCTTGTGTGGAACATAGATCAAATGAAGGTTTCCATTTCTCTCACAGACAACCAAAAACTGTCCTTCCAGGCAGACATCAACGGCATCCACACCGGTTTCTGAAAAAATAAGTTGCAGTATTAACAGTTGTTACTCAGGAAGTCAAACTGCATTGATACAAAAGGGCATGATGAAGTCTGGCATGTGACTGAACCTTTCCAGTATTTTCTAAATGATAGTTTGGATGATAATGTAGGCATTAAAAAGGACATTACAGGAAGTAAAGAGTGTGAAGACAGAACTCAATTGGTATCTTGAGAAGAATGCGTTCATTGATCAGTCATTGCTCTGCTGAATTTAACCTTATTTCATGGGTTGTAATACTGCATTGTTTAACTTATCTCAAAAACATTGTCCTAATCTAAAAGACATTTATGAGTGACTGGCTTTGCTTTAAGAAAACTAATTTGTCCTTCTTCAGAAAATATAACTTCTATCAATGTTTAAGGTGGCAATATACCTGTGATGCCCCTGTGGGTTCATCAGTAGAGAGGGTGTGGCTGTTCTGTCTGTGCTGCATTGGCTCCAGTGATTGCATTGATTGCAGTAACTCAGGGCACCTGGGTCTGGTGTCCTGCAGCTATTTAAAGCCTTTCTGTGCTCGCTCTGAGCTGTTTTATCAATTTTTATGCTTTTATTGTCTGTCCATAGCCTTTATGTACCGTCTATTAATTCTTATGTATGCCTTTTATCCTTTTATCCTTTCTTATGTGTGCCTTTTATCTATTAATGTAATATTATATTTTATTATAATGTTATGTTTGGTGTGAAGCACTTCGGTAAACCCTCTGTTTTTATTATGTGCTATACAAATAAAGTGGATTGGATTGGGATGAAACCAGTGCTCCCCTGATGCGAAGATCAACGCACTACCCCACTGAGCCACCACCATCCCCAATTTCATACGATTGAAATACTTGAATAAAGATGATGGTAGAAACATACCAAAATCCAGAAGCAGCAGGATGGTTTGATAGATCTGGTCAAACAGGATAACCGTCTTGTCCGCCACAACAATGCTCCAGTTGGACCCACTGGAGGAGCAGAGACGGGGATCTCTCTGCACCTGCAACACCCAGCATTACCATCAAATCACTCTAAAGTCTGCTGCCGTCTGGCAGGCGGTACCGCAGCATGAGGTGCCGTCTGGCAGGCGGTACCGCAGCATGAGGTCTAAAACCACCACTCAGAGACAGTTTCATCCCACAGGCCATAAGAATGTTAAACACCTGCACTTTTGAAAGAACATACATAACATTAATCTGTTTGCAAATCACATATCAATATTCCAATTACTGTATATAGACTATTCTGCACAGTTTCTATCATATTCTGTTTCTATTATATTTTATTTTATTTACTTGTACTATTTTATCTGTTTTATTGTGTTGCACTGTTGGAGGAGCCTGTGCCCTAAGATTTTCATTGACATATCTACAATGTAGCCATGTACGCATGACAATAAAAGCCTTGAAACTTGAAACTAATAAGCACTTTTACTTTTGGTACTTTGAGGATATTGTGCGAATACTTTGTTATTTTACTTGAGTAACATTTTGAATGCAGGACTTTTAATTGTAAGAGAGTATTCCTACACTTTGTGACTTTTACTTCAGTACAAGATCTGAGTACTTCTCCCAGTACTTAGTTACCCTGGGTGTGTGTGCGTCGTAAAAATCGGAGTAGCAAGGGTACAAGAGCATATTCGAGATTTAAAAATGATAATATATTAATTACCTCATTGGCAGTGGAGATTTTGACCAATGTGTCCACCTGATACAAGCCGCTACCATTCTCCTCCCTGGACACACCGCCGAGGCGGACCGTGTTTGTGTCCTCGTTGGTCAGAAGCTCAACGTCGCTCCACGTCGCCATGTCATGGAGCTAAGTTAACTACATGGGAAAGATATGACATGATTTTCATCTCAACATGAGTCAACATGAGACGTTAACTTGATTTTAGCCAGGCTAGCTAGCAAATTCTGACAACTCTGTAAAATATTACACCGCAATGTCATGATAAAGCTGTTAATTCAGCCGAGAGATACAAGACAAACAACATGTAAGGTTACCTATTAGTTAGCAGATTGCAGACACCGCTGATACAGTTGATCATTAGTTACCAACTCACGAAAATAATCAGACAGCAACCATAACATCACTTCACCTTAGCTTTATAAATTGGCGGGTTAATGACGGTATTTCATGGGTAACTTTCCCCTGGGTTTTGTCTACCAGATTCTAATTCCATCTGAGTTTATGGAGGCTACGTATACAGCATGCCACGTTTTTTATGATTGGTATAGGTAAACCAAAAGCCACACCCAATATGTTAATAGAATCAACCGTGAATCCAAATATCATGTTTTAATAGACAAAGATTATTTCGTTTGCACACAAGTCTAAGATTGAGTGCTGCCTGACAGGCTGAATTCAGGGGGTTAGACCACGATCTCTCACACAGGAGGGCGGAGCAATAGAGGAACATCCGGAGAGCCCTGTTGCGTTGCCAGTTTGGATACGTTTCCGTTGATTTCATGTTCTACTGCTACTTTATAAGTTATAAGGTGAAATCCTTTACCAGTAATAACACAGTTTTTAGTGTTCACAAATCAGATTTTCTTCAGTTGTTTTAACCTTATCAATAAAGTATTTAACATTTTGTAAGAACCAGACCTGACCACATAATGTACTAAAACAAATCATTTTCGGTTTAAACCTGCTTCACTTTATATATTATTTGTAAAATGTGACACTAAATCTCTTTCATGTCATTATTTACAATATTTGCCTAATATTAACAAGGCCTTTTTCCATTATACGTCTTCATAAATAGAAAAACCATCCCTGTGTTTTGTCCGCTTGGTTAACTCTGTTTGCATTGGCAGGAATGCAAAGGATACAAGAGGTAAAACCTGGCAACCCAGATCAAATTAGCTTAGCTCGACTGGAGCAGCTTAAGGTCCTCCGTGTTTGCAGTCAACAAAACAGACGTGTTACATAAACATTGTGCTGTTGGAATATGTCGGTAAGTACCAATACACAACGATGATCAGTACACAAATAGATGCAGGGACATATAAATAACGTAAGTGTAGGTTAACGATTCTATTTAGCAAATATGTTATTGGTAAAGATGGCGGCTACCGTTTGTTAGCTTAGCGACCAAGCTAATGTAAAAAAAAAATCCTTCTAATGGAAGAATGAATGGCGACCGTAATAGGGTTTAGCTTATTCAGATAGCATGTTGGCTAACTGGTTTGTTTTTGATGTAATGCCCCGTAACAATCGTGATATGCATTTGGTTAAAACATAATCATCGTCATGACCATATAAAAACCACCGGACGTCGTACATTTGCCGAATTTAACATAAGCAGCTGCTATTTAAAAGTGTGAAGACCTGCGAGATTAATTTGTATTTAGGGCACTATGGTTGTGCTAATGACAAAGTTCTGTTTTGGTCTGTATGGCTGATAACCACAGGCCCATTCACGTACCTATGCTAGATTAATGTTACTTTTAAAGTAATTTCTTATCATCTGACTGTGTATTAAGTTAAACTAGTTTAAAGTACTATCACATTTAAACTGCTGGATGATCAGTGAATCATAAAAAGGGCTGAGTGGAATCGTTCATAGTCAAGCAAACATCTCATGTACAGTACTGAGAAAATGCATGAAATAGGGCTTTAAACCGTTAAAGAAGACAGCCTATTTATAGCACTACAGGCCATCTTCTCTAAAATTGTTAATTTAAAAGTATTTTTCATTTAAATCCTGTCTGCTGACTAGGTGACTTAAATGATGTGCAAAAGGAGATGTTAAGAAAGGAAAAATTGTTTTACACACGTATTAGGAGACTTGTGAATGAGTTTCCTGTCTGTAACCATAATCCATTAGGAAACATATGGTATTATCAATATCAATAAATTAGTCTTTTACTTTACGTGAGTGCTATTTCAGAACTAGTAATTATTTATATTTGTATGTATAAACCCATTCAGGATACAGTGAGATTGATGTTTATATGCATAGTTTTCATTGTGTGTGTGTGTGTTGTGAAGATTGAGCAAAGTGATACAAGGACAGTAGTATTAAAGTAAATCATTTTGTGTCATCAAAACATATGTCCTATATATCCTTATGTAACACAATATGTTATGTTAAAAACTGTCTCATACCCTGCCTCTCTAAATAATTGTATAGAATAGAAAAGTACATCAGTGCTTTAGCTTATTGAACCACACTGATTTGCTGCTGACATGTTTTGATCTCATATCCATATTTTCCAGGGAAGTGACAATGATTCGGTTGACATGACCAGACCAGGCTCCCCAGTTCATCACAAAAAAAAACACAACATGGAGTCATCCAGGTCTCCCCGGAGCTCCAGACATCACCATTCAAGGTCAAGGTCACGCTCCAGGGAACGAAAACGTGAGTATTCAGTAACGGACAAATCCACTGCTGAAGTAGCCGAAAAAATGATGGCCATGGTATGAGTTTTGTTCTCAGCGGATACACTCATGAGATCCATCAGTTTGTGGAAAGAAAAAAGCCACTGACTCATTTAGCAACATATATCAATTAATCGTTATATATTTGTGATGTTACTGAGGTCTATTTGCCAAGATGTAGTTACATGAGCATGTGCCTGTATGATAACATATAACTACTCAACCGCGTTTTGATTTTTAAATGAAATCGAAACGATCAGAAATACATTTAGTCATATCTTTGCTTTCTGCTATTTTCAGGAGACAGAAAAAACAGACGGAGTCGTAGCAGGAGTAAAGAGGTAATTAATACATTTCTTTCTATGACTAAAAACACATTTGATGTGATTTTGAAGTCCTTAAGTAGTTTTCTTGTTAGTTTTAGGTAAAGGTGAGTATGCTTTATAAGGTTACATTTGTTACAATACCTAAAGTTAAGAACAAAAGAAATAGATGACATTGGGCTCGCTCGTGGAATGGTTGACATGTGTCAAAGGAAGCTTTCATCCTTCGATATCTGTCATTGTTTGTGTCCATAATAAAAGGTGAAGAGTAGCTTTTTTTTGTTAAATCCTGTGTGTAGATCACATGATAACATTTCTATAACAAATCATACTCAGCGTGCTAATGCACGAAGAGACTGAACAGAAGACCCTGCTGACATAGCAAAATAATATGTCTACTACTGGGACAGGTAACTATCTGCCATTCAAACTCCTATTTACCTCACACTATTAGAAGAATAATCTTTTTCAGCTAGGGATGGGCATAATTCATTCATTTAATCCAAATGTTCTCTTTTCATTAAATCTGGAATTGTACGACTAATTTGTTTGTATAAAGAGTAAAAACGTTTGAGCCCTCTTAAGTGATTTGCCACATCATACTAATGAAGACTCGTTCCAAACAGTGTTACCCTCACATAAAGATGTTATAAGAATTACACATACGATGGTCATAGGATATTAAATCGGGCAAAAAATAATACTGTGTAGAAATGCATCATTCATTTAATTTCAAAAGGGTAATCCGTGCTTTTATATGTTAATTATACCACCAGTGTTGTTTGATTTGGATGGAGTAAGTAAAGAAGCTGTAAGAAGTAAGTCGATGCCCATCCCTACTTTCACCTTTCAGTGGTTTCAAGTCCAAAGCATTCTGGAGACATTGAATTGGGTTTTTTGCAGAACTGACGACTCAAATATATGTTTATAAGAATTAGATCCTAGTGTTTGCATGCCAAGGATAACATCGTCTGAGAGTTTCCAAATGTGTGTTTTTTTTTAATTGATTACAGTACATTATTACATTACATTTAATTCAGAAAGTATACAGCGCAATAATTTGGCATGTATATAAGCGCTGATATATTTCGAGTCACTGAATGTAGTGCGTCTATATCAGAAATAAATTCCATTCTTGCAATCCTGTTCACAACATGACATTCTGTGTATGTTATGAAAGTAGATTTGAAATGAGAAGGAACTTTTGTTTTTACAAACCAAATTGATTACATACCGCCTGCCTTAAGCCATGGTACTAACTCTTTTTGTTGCACTATTTTCCTGAAAGAGACAACTTCTTCTTAAAACAGGCTCGAAAGAGGGACTCGGAGAAACCATCAAAATCGCACAGAAAAACAGACGAGCAGCAAGAGGCAGAGAGACTTTCAGCAGAGGATGGAGACGAGCGATCCAGACGCAAAGACAGGAAACCCTCCAAGGGCCGCAGCGCCTCCAAGTCACACTCACGAGAGAGGTGAGGCTGATCAATACAATCAATATGTTGCAGGTCTACGTTCATTGTTATTTAGAGTCTGGTATGTTTTCTGGATTAATGATGAGGTCTTAAAATGTATGAAAAGGGTCTTTAAAAAGGTCTTAAAAGGTATTACATTTGACTTCAGGATTCCTGCGTATACCCTGCAACAGATAAACAAATGTATGATAATTTTTATTGTAGAAGTTCTGGTCCTAATTAATAGGTGGCACTTTTCCATATCCAGTAGATTGGATATCCTTAAAGGGAATCTAGGATGAATGGTAAAACGATGCTTCACAACAGTCATTTCTTTGATTCACGTTGATGGAGTTTGTTACTTTCAGACGGCCTCACAGTAAAAGTAAGGACAAACGGCGATCACGATCACGTAGCCGCGACAGGAAGAAGAAGGCGGCGAAGTCTCGCTCGGGTTCAAGGACCAAACACCGCCATCACAGCAGAAGTCGCAGTAAAAGCAGGTGAGAGTGATCCTACCGTTTAGATAAAGTGTTTTTGATCTTTTGTTCTACTTGCTAAGTTTCTTTTTCTGTTGTTGTTCCCCCAGGGAGCGAAAGAAAAGGAGTGAGAAAGTGCTAAAAAAGAGTCGAAGCAGGTCTGTTAATCCACCTGCCTTCCGGGGCCGAAACCCAGCTATGGATGCACAAGAGGCCCTGGCCAGAAGGCAAGGCAACAGCTTCTAGGGCTTTTACAATGTAGATGGTCGGGCGTCCTGTTCTGGCCAAATCCAAGCAATGCTAGAGGTGCCTTCTGCATCTGTGTACAAGCAGCTACAAAGCTCTCTTTTTCAGTTATTACCCTAACCTTGTCAACCTCTACTGCTCTACTAATGCCTGACATTTTAAGAAGATGAAATGGGTAGCAGTGAAATGACAGAGTATGAAGCTTTAGACCATACAGACATCTAAATCCCTCCATCAGCCAGCTGGCTCACTCCTGAAGTTATTCAGATTAAAGTTGTTGATCACTGGGTTTAGTTTAATCTGACTTCTCAACCATGTTGCACTTGCCATGAGAGCACATGTGTTCATAAAACCACATTGGTAAGAAATCAAGGACACATTAAATTCAGATAGATGGGGTACACTGGTTGTCTTGGTGAACATGTGATTTTAAATATCCACATTTAGTCTGGCCGGGGACCTTTGTTGCATGTTGCACCTTCTTAATCTGCCTTCCTTTCAAATCTCTACTGTCCCCTGTTTAAAGGTGGGGTAGGTAATTCACTTCAGAAACACTTTTTGTTATATTCCATGGAATGCTCTTAACATCCCGATAGCAATGAATACATTAAATGCTTTGACAATAAATACATACAAATATTTCATCTGTGGAAGCCGTGGCGCTGTAAAACGCACGTCCAATCATCTGAGCCGGCCCGGCTAAAATAACTGGATGGCCTACCTGCCTGTCAGCCTTCCATCTCGTGCACAAACTTATCTCGTGCCCTCATTGGTCATGTGCGCATTCGTGTGTGTTGGAGGAGGGGCTCTGTAAGGAAGTCTGAAGGAAGGGGCAGATTGTTTTCGGCTGCGTAGTTTCAAATTCTAGCGCACTCGAGCTGGTTTCTCCATTCTTACCTACCCTACCTTTAATGAATGCAATAATGCTACAAAAATGCAAGTGTAAAATCTGGCTTATGTCTCCAACATGTTGCAATGATTATGTTTGCGTACAAAATATATTATCACTTCTAGATACACAGAAGGTGACAGAAAAGGCTTTTAGATGAAAAAAGTAACGTGATGATCTCTCTGTTTTCCTTCCAGGCTGGAGAGAGCAAAGAAACTGCAGGAGCAGAAGGAGAAGGAGATGCTGGAGCAGCAACAGCAGGAGATAGCTACAGGTGAGAAGAGCTTAATGTGCCAAGTTTTCAAATCATTCGAGTCAAGATTCAGTAACTTAACTCATGCTGTCTTTTCTATTTCCAGTGACCGCCCCTATCACGGCGACGGCTGCTGCTGTGAGCACATCGAACCCTGCGCTCAATGTGGCCGCCCTGCTAGCCTCTGGGACCCAGGTCACGCCACAGATAGCCATGGCGGCACAGATGGCAGCCCTTCAAGCGAAAACACTGGCAGAGACGGGCATCGCGGTGCCCAGCTTCTATAACCCATCCGCTGTAAACCCCATGAAGTTTGCAGAGCAGGAGAAAAAGCGGAAGATGCTATGGCAGGGAAAGAAGGAGGGGGTAAGATAGGATTTTGCTGTTACTTCTTATTTATCCACCAATTCCATATTTGAATAACATTACATGAGTCTTATCATTTCTGTTTTCTTTTAAGGACAAATCCCAGACAGCTGAGTTGTGGGAAAAGCTCAACTTTGGAAACAAGAACCAAAATGTTAAATTCCGCAAACTAATGGGAATAAAAGTAAGTAATTGTCATTTTACTCGAAGACAAAACAAGTTGTTTGTTGTTTGTTAACAGCATTCAAAGTTGGCCCCTCCTCTCCGGCTCAATGAGGGTTACAGTGATTGCCTGCTTGCATTTCGTCTGGATTTTATACGTTTTTCAGCCCTGTGAATGCTTTTCGTAGCTTACTCTTGGATGCATACTTAGGATCAGACATCTGGTCACTACGTTTTATAGAGATTGACATTTCAGAATAGACATATGAACACAGCAATATAAAAAAAGTTGCCGTAAAATGTTCAATACACCACTTGATGCTTTCTGAATGTTTTCTTTTCCGCGCTAAAACCTGTTTTGTGTGTTTACAGGGAGAGGATGAAGTGGAACCCGAAGTCGCCCAACCGCTCAACGAAGAAGGCTTGAAGACTCTTCAGAAGCAGGAGGAGATGTTCAGAAACCTGGACGTTCAGTACGAGATGGCTCGCTCTCAGACGCACACTCAGAGGGGGATGGGGCTCGGCTTCGGCTCCTCATTCTCCCGTGGGATGGACTCCATCTAGTGCCAGACATTTGCCCCGCATCTGATCACACGGGACCACCAATTCATCGCTAGCCCTCAAGCTTGCATGGATGTCGCTATGAATCTGTAATTTATTTATAGACAAACATCTCACATATTGGAACATTATAATGTAAATAGGCAGATGCTGAGTATGTCTCACTGTGTATTAATCTGTATTGTAATCTTTGCAAAAGGATGCATCAGCTTGACTAGTTGATACTGGTTAAGATTAGATATGTTATTTGTTTGAAAATGTGGTAGTTTTTTTTTAACTCATATTTGTGATTGTTTGAACATATACAAAATATAATATGGCTCAAGTAAACACATTTTACCCCAATTTAGCAAAAAGGCGTCTGAAGTCAGTGTAGCATTATCAAAATCTCTCAGATTTAATTTTCCTGATTGGGAAAAACACAGCATTGGATTTTATTACATATTGTACTCAGTATTGCCATGGATAAAGATGCTTGACAACAGAAATCACATATTTCATATGCTCCTGAAATAAATTAGTTTTGTGTTGAATGTGGTTATTTTTATTCATTTCAACACCGATAAGATTTTTGGTTTAAATGAACAAATAATGTTTTTCCAAACCAATTTGTAAACAATGAAACAGGCAAAATCATATGGAAAAAAAGCTATTTTTAATTTCAATGAATTGTTTTATTAATTATGTTTTAGAACCATGCATTATCTTCACAAAATGTTACATGTTTTGTAAAACACAATTTGTGTGCAATCATAATTAAAATAAACAAATTATTAGACCATAGCAAAAGGACTCCCCTGAAGGTCGACACAATATCGAGTTGTCATGCAGCCCTAGTTCTTACGAAACCTGATAGAAGGCCCGTTTGGCAAAAATGAGACTTTACAAAGCAAATAAAGGACAGTTTCATATACAAAAATAGATATTTATTAGAATACTGGTAAAAAAAGGTTCAGTTAAATTCTTGGTGTTTACGCCGAAATGAAAATCTCCTATTTACATATAAGACTGGAGTACAGCACATGAGCAACACCGGTGATGAGGTTGTGGTTGGCGAACTCGAGGATGAGGAGCAGGATGGGGAACTCGCTGTGTCTCTTCTCCACAGTGGACTCCTCACTTAAACCCATCCAATGTAGCAGCAGAGTCTGCATGGCTTCTGGGAAAAGCTCTGTCACTAGTTCCTCAGCAGGTGGCAAGTCACTAATCCGCTCAATGTGCTGAACTTTAAAGTCCTCCACTCTCTGGCTGATGCTGCCGTTGGCTGCGTGAAACTGCTGGCCTAGCCACCGTCCTACACCACAGAGCAGGGAACTTGAATACACACTGCCCCAGTCTTTGGCCTTTAGTAGGGCTATGACCGTGTCTGTTACATCCTTTTCTTCTAGATTCCCATTCATGTACCGCTCAATGTTCTCCAAAAGCAGCAAGATAGTCTCCAGCTGGTCTGTGTAGCTGTGAGTCACAGAGGAGAGTTTGTCATCCAAGCTCTGTAATTTCTCTCTCACTGTCGAAACAACAAGTTGGCTGTGCTCTGTTTGCAATGTCTGTTTAGGAAAAGAACAGTAGTCGTGATCTGCTGATGCATCAACTGTTTCACTGCTATATACATCCATCGATTCCCTACCAAACTGGCGATGCTGAGGTTGTGACATTTCCCTCCTGGATTCTGTATCCTGCAGGCTGCTGGACGGAGCGTTGTCCAGCTGCACACTGAGGCTGTAACTCGTTTTCAGAGGGCTGTCATTTATCTGGGATTTCCAAACATCCTGCAATGTTAAACAGTAAGAAATACAAAGATACATTGAAAAAAGCAAATATATTATGTAAAGACATTCTAAATGCTTACTGTACTGCACCTGGAAGTTCTCAAGCACATCAAGCTGCTCCTGCTTACTGTACATCTCGAACGCTACTCGGAAAAGTCCTTGAACGCTGTAGAACCAGAGGCTGTTGTTTGCAGTAGATACCTTCAGCCCATGGAACCTGAACGCTGCAACAGGAAGACAACAGTGTGGTGTATTGGTGTAGGGGAAGTCATTGGAACACATTTGTGCTGCTAATTTCTCCTTTGTATTTGTTTACCTGAGGAAAAATGTATTTTCGTTGCAAAGCCTTTCTTGGCAAACTTGGCATGGTATCTGGGATGGTTCTCTGTGCGAATGTCTGTGTTGGAAAACAGATCAGCGCCTAAAAAGAGAGGAACCACTGGACTCTGAAACAGATACAGAGATGATACAAATGATGTCGTTTGGTGTGATATTAACATAAATTGAGAAGTAATACTACTAATAAAATGCATTTTAAAAACAGACAAGATTACAGACAACTGTCAAGTTGCTTTACAAAAACCGGGAGTGGAAGATGTAACTTTTTTACTGTAGTAAAAGTAAAAGTCCTGCATTGCAAACATTACTCATTTAAAATTACAAAAGTATTAGCATCAAAATAAACTTCAAGTACCAAAGTAAAAGTCCTCATTATGCAAATGGATCCATTTCAGAATACTATATATTGTATATTTTGATAATCAATATTGATGCATTCCTCTGTTATCAAAGCTGGAAAAGGTGCAGCTAATTGTAATTACTTTGTATGCTGCAGGGTAGCTTGTTTTACTCGAGGTGTAAGAAAAGTCTTATTTAAGTGTTGAATATAATTCAAACCATTAATAAAACATTCAGTAGTGGAGTAAAAGTACACAATTTACCTCAACGTAGCCAAAATTGAAATACTAGAGTAAAGAACAAACTCCTCAAAAATGTACTTAAGTACAGTACTTGAGTAAATCTACTTAGTTACTTTACACCACTGACAGACAGAAGCCTGCAGTAACACTCACCTTGTTGGAGCAGTCCGTCAGTCTGAACGATGTCAGATTCACCAGCTGAATAAAGCGAATTTTCCGAGAGCCCCCGTCCCAATGCGGTAAAGTTAAGTGGGTAGTAGAGGGGCTCGACATTGCTGGAAGCAAGGGAAGCTTCTCAATCACTCACAAATGTCTCTTGACCCGTAGAAAGACTGATTGTTTCACCATTATACTCCACACTACAGTAAAGTAACGACATTCAAGCGGCGTTAACAGGCAACAGCAACAAACCGAGATGACTGCCGGAATAGGAATTAAAGGGCTATTTTACGCCCTTGACTTTGTCTTAAAGGCGAAAGCAGCGGCGATTCATGAGCTCTATAACACTATGCACTGAAATGTTCAGAAAAGTACGAAGTGTGGACTTGTACTTTCAAATAGAATTACACATTAATTATCTGTAATGTGAAGAGACCTTAGAAGCAACCATAGTTTATTATCCTTGTGTTTAATTGATGTAGCCTGTAATACATGTTTCTGGGCTTAGAACAACACCATTTGTCGTCTGCGTTTCACGTGACATGAAGAGAACCAATGAAAACGATGAATAACTGCTTTCACCTCTGAACCTGGATCCGTCCTGCCTGCACCACAGTGTTGTAAAAAATGGCTGAAGTTGATTTCGGCGACAGTGAGCTCTTTGAGCAGCTCGATGACTCTGCACCGCCGACCGTCCCCACGCATATTCACTTCCCTGATAGCGATGAGGAAGACCAGGAGGAGACGAGCCAGCTCCCGAGCCGGCTTAAGGAGTGTGATGAACACATCCAGAGACTCACCGAGGAGAATATCCTTGTACCAGTGTGTGTTAGCTCTGTGGATGTAGCACAAGCTAACGGCGGCTAACGTCGCTAGCCTACTGTCAATAACCAAAACAGAAAACGCACAACCCATAAATGTACGCTGATGGCTATTTTTTTTAGAATGTCTGTCTAATTCCTTAACTCATTGATCACATAAAGGTTTGAGAAGGAAACTGAACATCATGGCACGACCAAGGTAATTGTGAGCTGAATAGTTAATGCGCCAAACAAATGAAACGAAACTCAACATAACAATCATTTCATGGTGTTTCCCATAGTGCACACAATTCTTAGTCTTGCCAACATTAAATGGAACATTGATTGGAATATAATTTCAGATGTAATTATAAATTAATTGTAGAATTATATTTATATTGACCAATTAACTAGTATTTCTATTTTATACATCTGTAAGTGTGATAGGCATTATGAGATGTTTTAATGTTTGATGATTGTTATTAGTGATGTGTCGGTCGCGAACGAGCCGATTCTTTTGAACGGCTCTTTGGTACGAACGAGGGGAACCGAGTCCTACTTTGTGAGAGCCGTTCTTGTTATCGTTCAATCGTTGGTCCGCACTCACTGCCTGCCAAAATCCACTCGCCTTTTAAAAAGCTTGATTTTGTTCCCCAAACGTATTCTGTGAAGATCCGCCCCTACTCTGTTTGGTAGGTTTCAGCACGAGGAGTGAGATGGGGTGGGTCTTAACGGAATACGCGAGAGAGAGAAGTCATAACAAGTGGTACAGGACAGGTAGACAACGTGTTTTTCGGATGGTAAATGAGCCAAACGCGAAAACGCAGCAGCATTTGGATTCACTTCAACCAAAACCCAGGCAGTGATAAAGCGCACCATTTGTAAAGGCAAAATATCCTTTAAAGCAGGGTCAACAAATAATCTCCATCGCCACTTAAAAACACAGTATCTAATATTAAGAGTTGCATGAATTTCATTCAAGGCAAGGCAACTTTATTTACTTAACACATACAGAGGGTAAATTCAAAGTACATTCACTGACATGATGACATGGATATGGCGCCACCTTGTGTCATGTTTACAATGCCGATTATTGACATTAGGTCTGGCAATACAGTCAATCATTATCCTGGTGATTATTTTGCAGATAAACCTAGTAACCTTAAAAAAACGGCTCTTTTGAACGGCTCTTTTGAACGGCTCTTTGAAAGGAACGGAGCCATAAGATCCGGCTCCCTTCAAAGAGCCATAATTCCCATCACTAATTGTTATGTGTGTCACTGCCCAGCGACTGCAGATGGAAATGAGATTTATGATATAATCTGGCATATAGCATATTTTTATGCATGGTCCTTGTGCAATAAACATATATAATAATAATAATAATAATAATTGTTCTTTCTCTTTACAGCGGCATGCATATTGAAGATGCCAACATGGACGGGCCAGCTCTTCAAGTCCTTTATGCAAACAACATTATTTCAAAGTAAGCAGTCAAATTTCTTGTTTCACTTCTGGTTTGCATCGTATGTTTTATCACGTCTGTCCTAGTATGTCCATCAATGGTTAAAGAATATAACATTTCAGAACAATGTCTGTCTTTTTATATGTGTTGATGCATCTATGATTTTAATATTAAAGTTGGGGGTAATTTCAATTGCTTTATAATAGTGTGTTGTTTTATCAATAACGTATATCTTCATTGTTGATCATATTTTACATACCTATTCACTTAATTGATCAAATATAGCGTATTTAGTAGTTATAAGAACAATATCTCCCTCCGAGTAGAATTTTAAAGTTACATAAAATGTAATTACTCAAGTGACTCAAAATTGTACTTTAGTGTAGTGCTTGAATGTATTTACTTACTGTTCACCACTGCTGTTGGCATGATGGTAAAACATTTCTGTTTAACCTTGTTAACACTATTGCTAAAACACATTTGTTATACGTTTCTTTTGTTTGGTTTTCACACATTGGGTTATAAGATGAAAGTACAGAATTTCTATTACCTTGGTGTGTGTGTGTGTGTGTGTGTGTGTGTGTGTGTGTGTGTGTGTGTGTGTGTGTGTGTGTGTGTGTGTGTGTGTGTGTGTGTGTGTGTGTGTGTGTGTGTGTGTGTGTGTGTGTGTGTGTGTGTGTGTGTGTGTGTGTGTGTGTGTGTGTGTGTGTGTGTGTGTGTGTGTGTGTGTGTGTGTGTGTGTGTGTGTGTGTGTGTGTGTGTGTGTGTGTGTGTGTGTGTGTGTGTGTGTGTGTCATCGCTAAATTGTTAAAAACGTAAACTATACACGTCTTCCCTTTTTAGGCAATGTCGTCAAGAAATTGAAGATTCCATCTGCAATTTGATTTTGAAGCACCAGAACCCGAGCAATGAAAAGAGAACATCCATCATTCAAATGAAACCTCAGGTATTAAACAAGAATGTGTTTTTTTGTCATTAATATCAATAGAGTTATGAACCTATGTTAAAACATGTTCTGTTCTATATGAAGAATTCAGCCTTTGCTATGGATGAAGATCCGCAGAAGTCTTCTTCCAGCGCTGTAAAAAAAACAACCGAAGCCTTTAAAGTGAGTATTTACTGTAATTTACAGTAGTTTGAATATTGCATAATTTATAACCCTTGCCACATGGAAAAGAGAATTGGATGTTTCAAATAGATTTCCTGCTAAGTTAACATATACACTGTTTCTTTTCTAGGTGGTGGGAAGTGTGTTATATTTCACTACCTTTAGTGTTGACAGACTTGGACAGCCTCTGTTAAATGAAAACCCCCAGCTGACAGATGGATGGGATGTTCCAACGTATCTTTGAGAATGATAAATTGAAGCAAAAAAACAAAAATAAACAGTGTAGTCAGTTCACTTGTCTTCAACAAGGGATCAGAATATTCTCTTTGAAGTGAAGATGTCCTGATTTCTACCACTGGTACAATAAATATCAAAATGGCAATTCTCTTTAGGGAATCATTTAGCTTTTACTTTTAAACAAACACATAACATTTCCTGAATTTTTGTAAAGCTATCAACAGGTTTTCAACCAAGTCGTTGGCACAGATGGACAGGATATTGAAATGAAAGAAAAAAGGTATGTAATAAAAATGTATTTAGTTTCTATCCTTTGATTCTTCTTTTGTTTTTGTGTGGCATATACCTGTATAATGAGTCCATCACTGATCTGTTCATCGTAGACCCAAGTCAATGTGTTTCAACTGTGGTTCGAGTGGTCATCAGCTGAGAGACTGTCCCAAGGTAAGAACAAGTTAGCATTATTATGATTTGAATGTGAACACGAGTCAGAACTTGATATACTCTATTTATACATGTTAACCTCCATAGCCCAAAGACATGCCTGCAATTAATGAGCGAAGAAAGGAGTTCAATCAGAACAGCAACCAGTCCATGCAGAGCAACCAGCGGTACCACGCTGATGAAGTGGAGGAACGCTTTGCGAAATACAAGCCTGGAGTCATGAGGTAGGCTTTTTAGTTCATGCCCAATAGACACTACTAGGGCTGCAACCAGTGATTTCTATTTGTATTATTATATATGTAAAACCTATATGTTTGATCCTGAAAACAGCATGTTCTGCCATTTTGCAATAAAAAAATACTTTAATGATTGATGGATTATCAAAATAGTTATTTTTCTGCTGATACATTTACCGTTGCAGCTCTACAAACATTAGTTTTACACATGTTAGGTATATTGTTCATGTTAAAGTAAGTCTTGAACCTAAATGTTTTCCACTGCTGTGCTTTTGAACAGTGAGGAGCTGTTGACAGCTCTGGGAATTGAAGGAAACACCCTGCCTCCTCTCATTTATCGAATGAGGCAGATGGGATATCCCCCAGGCTGGCTCAAAGAGGCAGAGATGGAAGATTCTGGCTTGACGATGTATGATGGGAATGGTATGTTTACAATTCAATTTAAACAGATTTTTCTTTCAGATATCAAAACATAATAATTTAATTGCGATGTAGAAAGGTTTGACTGAATCTGTGACTATTTTCTTCTGTTTTCTAGTTTCAAATGAAGGTAACCCAAAAGACAATTCCCAAAACATCTCTTATGATGTTTCCAAACTGGTGGACTTCCCCGGTTTCAATGTTTCTGCACCACACACAATGAAAGATGTAAGTCATTCAATATAACTTTTTATTTTTGATGTATCACTAGTTACATTCAAGTTCAGGTATCTAAATAATATTGATATCTTAATTACATAGATTTTTATATTATTATCTCCAGTTTATCTTAAATCAGAAAAAAGGAAAATAATGGAAATCAATAGTATTTTCAGCATCAGTATCTACTTAAGGACCTACATTTGATCCATATAATTCGTATTATCATTTTCACTAAATTGATATATTATCTACGTGAATTCTGTATTATGAAGTCACTTTGAGATTTATGCGTGTGTACAATGCTCTTTCTTTTGATCAAGTCAAACATTTCAGTGTGTTTTAATGGCAGGACATTCTTACAAAATGTGCTAATCTAACACTTTTTTTTAAATGTCTTTTCACCTCCAGGAGTTCATGCAGTATGGTTCAATTCCAATGCAGACCAACCACATGAAGCCAAACTATGCAGCTTATCTGTCCAGCAACTTCCCTATGGTAAATCTCCTGAAGTCCCTCAAACGGTTGTTTTTCTTACTCTCAAAACATGGACAGATTTTTGTCCCTTTTTGTTTTTTCAAACCATTACTTCAGTTTCTCTCAATCTTGGTTCTTGATGTTGATACTCAAACATAAGGGTAAGGTTTAGGTAATTACATTAATTACATTTTTGTAAGGTAAGCTAATATTCAACAACATCCTATGATGAAGTGACACCACTTTGCTTTCCACTATCCTCACAGGGTTTATTTATAAAATCAATCAATGTCACTGTTTGCTTCCAAATCATTCAATGCAAATGAGAATATATCATATATAAATACCAACAGGAAATATTATAAATAAAAATAATTATAAAAGAACCATCAAAGATAAATAACACAACATAGGTGCCTGCCTACTTCCAACAGAAACCAATCTGCTCTCTGTATTTTAACTTTTTGTCAATGAACTGGCACTGATAAAGAGAGGATGATGATCACTGGGTATTTGGGAAGAGTCCTTACATATTTTAATTCCACTTGTCTTTCTTGCTTACGAACAGCCTGGAGCCACCAGCAACAAGAGGCGCCATGAATCAGAGTCATCTCCGCACCAAAAGAAGAGGACGAGGCCCAGTCCTGATCAGAACTCTGACAGGAGCTCCGACATGGATATTGAGTCTGGTAAATGTTCATCTCTCTCACCTAAAAATGGGCTTCACAAATTACTTGAACACAAAGTTATCGAACTAAAATGGAAGATGTGTCTGTCTGACTTTATTAGGATTACATGGCTCTTTTAAAGCACATATCTAATCACATGACAGAAATAGATCTTCTGGAGGTAAAACTAAGCCTCAGAAAGTGGAAAAAAGGGGGTATATTGACTTTAAAGATGTCATGGTGTTGCTGTCAGACTTACTGGTTTGAGTATTTTAGAAACTGTTGATCTGTTGATCAGAGTTTTTTGGGTTGTAGTGCTTTATGTTTAAAAGCTAGATATCAAAGTCAAAAACTGCACAAGCAATATTGTGCTTTTAACAATGTTGCCACGTTGTAAAAAGCAAGTCTTGTGTTTGCATTTCAAGGCGAAAATTCAGAACAATGTACCCTAACACTTGAATCAACTTATTTTTCTAATCTTCCCCCATCTCCCCTCAGATCCAGGAACTCCTTATTATCAAGGCCCAGGTGACTTCCAGTTCCAAACACCACTCCCCCCTGGCTCCCCTTGCTACGATTCTCCTCCTCCTTTACCTCTGGGCACTCCTCCTTCAACACCCACTCCCCCACCTCTCCCTAAAGGTACACCTCCTCCCACACCAACCAACGGATCCCCAGCTCTGCGGAGGCGTAGCTGGGTAGTAGTGGATGAGACTGTACCGGCAACAGAGGATGAGTTGTCATTGGAGGAACTGGAGGAGCAGCAGAGGCTGATTTGGGCCGCACTAGAAAATGCTGACACTGCCACTAACAGTGACTCTGAGACACCTGTAGTGGGAACACCTGTACCTAGTTCACCAAGTGTGTCCATACCGCATGTTGACACGGAAACGGAGGAGGTGGAAGAAACGATGGACACAACGACACCCGCAGAAACTTGCCCTAGCAGTAAAATTCAAAAGAAGCCTGTGGTTCAAGAGATTAAAGCTCAGAGCCCCAAACCAGTCAAAGCACAAGAAGAAATCCTGCAGAGTCCAGTTCCAATCAAATCTCAGGATGACAGCCCGCAGAGCCCTGATCCAATGAAATGCCAGGATGAAAGCCCTCAGAGCCCTGATCCAATCAAATGCCAGGATGACAGCCGGCAGATTCCAGATCTAGATCCCTCTAATGCTGGAGATTGTGCTTCTCCTCAGCATGACGACAAGATATCCGCTGTTCCTCATAGAAGCAGGTTTGCAGCTGGCATCGTTCAGTTTGAAGATACACCAGAGTACACTGAAGTCGCTGAAGCCACAGGGACATACCTTAAGATCAGAGACTTGCTCAAAAGCTCCCCTCGAAGTATCGCAAAGAAAAAATAAAAATGGACCATCTTCATTTGGATCATAGCAGGGATGCATCAATATTTTTTTAACACAAACTTGACCATCTTATAAAGCATGTATTTAGCTGTTAATTGTTTTTTTACCAAGTTGAATGTCTATGCTGTGTATACACATTTGCTCTGTTAAGATACAAGGGAGGGGCATTAAGGAATGCTGCAACGGAAAACGTTTGTAGGTTTTGACCAATTAGTCTAATTTTTTTCTAGCAGTTGTGTTACTCATGCTGTTAATTTTATTGTACAATTATAAAATGGTCCTTTCCTGAATTCTATTCATTTTAATATTATGCTGTTTAATGGGGTTTTCTATTTTTGTCCCACTGAAATTGCTCTTAAACCATTCAGTAAACAGGCTTTCAATTGCGTCATTGCTTTATTTGGAACTGCATACCAACAATTAGCATTTTCTTCATTTTTTTTTACAGCTTTCAGAAAGGGATTAATCAGGTGGATAAGCTTTTAACCAAGAATAATACATGGTACATTATTTGTTGATTATATTTTGTAATATTAATCTGAATATTCAAAGTAACTCAAATGTGGTAGGTAAATGTGGTAGAGATGAAAAAAACCTTAAAATTTGCCTCAAGACAAATACTTGATTCAATATAGCTCGTTACTATCCACCACAGATTATTTCATATAAGCAATTGAGGATGTTTATATTATTTATATAATATTATGGGATTTTTACAACAAGTAAATGTTGTGTCAATCGTTTCTTTCTGAGTGTTCAGTCAATATTCTAAACTATGTGTAGATAGAGACTTGCACATACATGCATACGAAATGAGTTGCACATACATGCATACTAAATACTCACATACACCTACATACAGTACATACTTGTGCAAATACACATTCATACACAAGCTCGTGTGTGTCTGTATATATGTTGTTTCTAAACCCTTCCAAAGTAATCTGAAACTGTTTATCTACAGTACACTTATTTTTCTTCTCAAAGTTTGATTTATTTCCAGTGGCAGTTTCCTTAATGGTCACTTAAAATTTCATTTATGAATATATTTGTTTTCACTTGATTATTTTCAAGAAGATCTAACTAATGAATTAGGTCTTAGATTGAAATCCATTTTCTGCCAATGCATTGGGGGAAAAGCATACCTAAGCAAGTTATTAGTTTAAAGTTGTAACTGTAGATACAAAAAAGTTATAACTTTAAATAAATAATAACAAAAAAACTCTAATATCAAATCTTAAAATACGTTCCTGGCTTTTTTGAGAAGTTTTTTTCAGAAAGTTTGTAATAATACTGACTGAAATATTGTTTTATTTTATCACAAGGCAACGTTTTTCTTAAATTGTTCTTCTACTGGTGGGCATCTGCTTAAATAGTATCAACAGCAAAGTTTGTCTGGAAGTAAAATACTGGCATACACCTACATACAGTAGGCTACATATTTATATGTACTTATTATTTTTTGAGAAACTAAGTGGCCATTTTTGGAGTCTCAGTCATTATTTTTCAGAAAGTTTGTAATAATGACTAAAATGTTGGGGTTTTTTTTCACCACAAGGCAAAGTTTTCATCTATTTTCCTTCTACAAGTGGAAATGTGCTTTACAAGTATTAACAGTAAAGTTGAACTTCTGAAAATGTATTCTGCTGTCTCAGAAAGAGGCAGTGTTTCATCTTACTGAACATAACATCTTTGGGCGGCCCCGTCCTACCGTTGACGTTCCTCCCGTTGGTCAGACAGCACTGGGCTCTGATCCGTCGACGTGCTTCTCTACTTAGCTTAGCGGTGTATTTCCTGAGAAGACGTAGGCTGCACAGCAACATATCAGGTCAGTATTAGCTAACTCCGACGAGGTCATGTGTTCACATAAACTTGTTTGACTTTCCCCTACCGATAAACCATGAAACTCCACGCTAAATGAAACGTGTCCAGGTTAGTGATACTTAAGGTGGTAGTTTTAGCTAGCTAACCTAGCTTAACAAATCCTGCTTCTCTGGGTCGGGCCTCGCAGCTAACGTTACTTAGCAACTAATTACCAGTATTCCAATCTTAATAACAGACTGGGATTCATTTTAGCCGGATATGTGAGTGTACAGTGAAAACAACTGATATTAACAACATTATAAGGAAAGGTGTTTTAACAGGTGACTTCACGTTAATCTGTTAGAAATTGTTACGCAGACTCTCAACTTGTAGCAGCAGTGTGCCCTACTGGAGCTCTGGTGACATTGCGGACACTTTTGGACTCAAGGAATTTGCTTTAGTCGTTTTGCTTGCCACACTGGTCGGGCTATTCCGGTGTTTTGAATGTTACCTGTATAACTCATCACAAACAGGATATATGTCTCACCAGATTTGTCAACTAAGCTAGTAAGGTAAGTACGCTAGCGGTTATGGTGGTTGTATATTCTCAGATTTATTTTACCAGATGTGCCACCTCATCGACAGCTCTCAATCCGCTAGCTACTGAGAGGGTACAAGGCGAGGCACTTTCAAAGGCTATACCACTGCCAAGACCTCAGGACAGTGGTTTAAAGTAAACACATAGATTTAGTTAAGCACTGTACAATTGTGGGGTACTTGTACTTTACTTGAGTATATCCATTGTATGCTTATTTGTACAATTCAGAGGTCTATCATGTACTTTTACTCCCCTGCATTTATTTAATACCTTTAGTTACTTTGCAGATTTGGATTAATAATGTGAAATAAAATCAAATAAGAATTTAGTTACACCTGGAGTAAATTCACAAGCTACCTTACAGTATACAAAGTAATTAAAATGAGCTGCACCTTTTCCAGCTTTGATCACACTAATGCATCAATAATTATGATCAATACATATGGTATGTATTATTCTGAAATGGGCCAATCGGCATAATGAGTACTTTTACTTTTGGTACTTTAAGTATATTTTGATGCCAACACCTTTCTACTCTTACATATGTAACATTTTGATTGCTGGACGTTTAATTGCAACTGAGTATTCCCACACTCTGGTACTTCGACTTTGACTTAAGTACAAGATCTGAGTACTTCTTCCACCTCTGCCTCAGGATAATTGACTTGACTGCACAGGTACACTATGTCAGTGAAGCAACTGCACATAAGTAGATTAAATGCATTTGGCAGTTGAAAGGTGATACTATTTATTTTAAGCCTTTCTGTTTCGGACAAAAAACAGTTTAACAGATTAATAAGAATTACGTTTTTTTATGTCGGGTTACAGGCTGGGGAATTTGAGTCAATAACACTTTGAAATTCCGGTATTTCTACTAGTCTTAATCTTCTCCATGTGGAATTTAATCTCAGGCTATATGATAGAATGGCTAACATTGGTGAGGAAGTCTGATTTAAAAAAAAGTGTATTAATTGGTACACATAAAAAACATTATGTAGAAAACATTATGTATGATTTTACATAAACTTAATGTTATACAAATCTATAGCTGTTCTAATGGAAGAGGCTTTATACGTTCTGGAAAGTCTGAATATAACCTTGGTGTCGCAGTGGAAACTTTGGATACCCAACCATATATTTCGGTCTCCTTTTATGTCTAACCACAATTGTAAGTGCCAGGATTTGTGTTGAGACTGGCTAGAGTTGATATATAGTAGCTGTAATGTAGGTTTAATGTCCGCCTGTTGGCAATGAGGCTCCTTGAAAACAGGTGAATCTGTTTCACAGACACAGAAGACGTAGGATGCTTCAAGCTCTCATTCTGTGCTCATGTCCTGTTGGTGTTTTTCCACACCTTCCACTGTCAGTGCTAGCAGGGGACTACACAATCATCCCAGCAGATGTTTCCTCAAAAAGGAAGAACCAGAGCTACTTATACCGGTGAATACAAACATCTGCGGTTGTATAAAGGTGTAATAGGTAGCCGTGTTTGTAGACTTAGTCCAGTCAGTAAAAGCTGGACCTGCTGTAAAAACATTCTTAGGAAACATATTTGTACTTTAATATTCTTGATGTCAATGGTTATTATTAGCCTGCTGAAAAACATGATGGAATGAAAGCCTGCTGTCTTGTGTAACAAGTACACCCTCCCGCCAGTTAACAAATACTTGGGAGGCTGAACTGGATAGAGAGTTTGTACTGTTATAACAACACATGCAAACAGATTCAGTTCACATCTGTATCATAAATTGTTTTGCACTCCTGCAGTCGGCAAGATATGCTTGACTGAAGAATGTGGGCGAGAGTACTGTATCCTATAAAGCCAGTTTATTAACTAGGTAGCAAAGTTATGTAGATATTGATCTGCAGATTTATTTTTGTTCTGCTTTTCCAAACATGCTTTTGAAAATGAGTAATCGTGAAATCCTCACAAACGGTCTACTGTTCATATCCTGTGAGCACATACACTTCTGTTATTACCAACATGGAAGTTGTTTATGTGTATGCAGTCATTTTGAGAAGTGGAGATGATCTCAGTTCTGTTACTGACTACCATATATACCCATTTCTTTTTGTGTATTGATAACTGATTTTCTACCAGACTACATTGAATTGGGTATAGCTAAGAAAGTAAAAAAGGTTCATTATAATAACGAACCTTTTCCCAAACATTGGTATTTGGCTTTCTCCACCAGATTTACGTGAGAGTCAGTGCCACAAGATTAACATTACTGCACTGGGAAATTCTCCAGACTAAGTGGATCATTTTCAGCTGACTGCTTTCGTTCAGACAGAGCTGTCCCATCCTCTGTTGATGCTCACAAGAAAGTTGTAAGCAGGCCTGGTGATGTTCTAAAGATATCATTATGCTTTTATTGGCTTCAGAAACAGTTCTTGCAATATTCCAAAGGCTTGTAGGAGTTTCCCTTTTTATCATTTGTGCTGTATAATTATTATACATAAACTTTAGAATGAACCATGTAGTCTCCAGCCATAGAAAGGTTCTCTCTATTTGGCTTCCCATTGACCTGACGGCTTAATCAGTATCACTCAAAGGCACTGTGGGAAAAAACTGGAACGCTGCATTTGAACTAGGTCACTGCCTTCACTGCTTTCTGATGGCCACCCTTTATTTTCTGCTGAGAAATAATGATTAGGCTGTGTGAAATCGTGTCTTCGGTAAACCTACATACTTGAGCTCTTAGGCCCTTACAGGAATGAAAGGTATGTTTGTGTGACACCATGGAACAAGTTATTCATTACATTTTTACCCTTTGTGAGATCAAATGTCTTAGCTGACCTTTTTATTTATGAAAGGGACTTCCGAACAGGCACCCATTATCAAGACATGTTTGTTACTCTGCCCCGGGACCCTTCAAGGGTTTGAAATCAATGATTATGCTACTGAAAGAGAATAGTGAAACCATTTTGCCTGATATTATCCAAGCTGTTTATACACTTTACTTACATGGCTGAAGCTAATTTCAGGAGGACAAGTGAAATTACTGCTAAAGCTTGACTGGCATTCAGTGTGTAACAGAAAATGTCTCAGTTAACAAATATAGTCACTGGCACAAATTGGTCCGAAAAAGCTTCTCGTTACCTGTTACACAAACACTGATCCCTCAATCTATCCAAAGAGATGCTTTTGTGTAACAGGCAGGTGAACAGCACATTGAATCCAATTACTAAATACAGTCATTCGGAAAACAACATTTGTTTGCATGTTTTCTACCAAATGTAAGGTTTAAATATGGCGCCATCATTATAGAGGCGAGTTAAAACACATGCACATTCCAGTAATTGTCAGGTCATGTTGTTGACAAACAGGCTCATCCTCGCTTTAGATTGCTTGTGTGTAGTTTGATTTTATTGATTGTGGTCACACACATAGTCAAGCATGACACTTGGTGTGCTAGACCTTCTGTGCACCTGGTCCAGCAGAGATTATGTTGTTAACATCTCCACTGAGATAGCTTGAGATGCTACGGATCTGACAGTAAATTCAATTGGCCTGGAACTCAAAACCTGTCAATATAATCAGCAGTTGTTTGATTTCATTAAGGCCATTTCATCACAATGTTACAATAAATCATATTGCCAATCTGCCGGCGACAGGGGCACCATGCTTTAATCCCACATTCAGACAGCTTTCGTGGTGAGGTAATCTGACAAACAGGATAATCTGCTGCTGATGGTGGTCTTGTTACTATAGTAATCCTGTTTTTAGGAAAAGCTGCTAACCAGACTTACATGAGTTTAGATGCCAGAATGATGGATTGAGTGAGAGCCTGCTTGGGGCTCTGCCTGTATATTAAGGTTAAGGTCACAGATGAATAGCTATTCAGAAGTTCATGATGGCATAGCATAGACTGGCCGGCCTTTGACAGGGTATTTTTAGGTCTTGACTGTGACAGTGTGTGCTGAGCAGCTTGTTGTCATAACAGAAACAAAATGCCCTCATTAACACTGCACGAAAAACAAAGTCAACGAACATGACTTGAAGGCGTATCTGTTGTATTAACATGCATATCTCCAAATGAAAATATTGCTCACAGTGCCACCCATAGCAGAAGCAGGAACAGTCAGCAAATAATACATTTGTCTTAATGATTATTTAACTTGATGTCAAGTAATGTTTTTTTTTTTCTTCTTCCAAACAGGGTCCATCTTGTGATCATCACTTTTTCTCCCAACTCCCTTTTCCTGGTTTTGCTTTTAGTTTACATTTTTTTAATTTTTTTTATAATTTTGGTGAAGCGTTAAAAAGTTGCCATCCCGAAGCGGCAACCAGTTTTTTGATGGTCTGGGGTCAGTCTGTACCCACCGTCGGACACAAGCCTTGTAGGTTGATCAGATCACAGGAAGAAACATGAGTAAGGCCAGTGGGATAAAAGGGCCCAGCAAGATAGGGAGACCGCCTGGGACAGCGGCCCCTAAGACCAACCCCAGCTCAGGTAAGAGTCTTCACTTGGGCCATTGTTGGCAGACCTGTTTTAGCTCATGATACACTGATTGTAGTATCTTGTAGCTACAGAGTTTTTTTATGGGTTCATGCAGTTTTTTTGCTAGAAACCGGCAAAGAAGGTGGTCAATTTGATTGAATGAATAGAACTGCATATTAGACACACTCACTGTTTATTTTGATCTTTATCCTAACAGACATACAGCAGAGAATCTAATTTAGTGTTTGTTGATCACATTTTTCCAGGTTGCATTCAATCAAAACCGATGTGAGAGCATAACAACCATAACGTACCTTAGCTGCGTTTATATTCACCTGTTGTCATTTACGCAAAATACCTTTTGCAATGAACATCATATTGCATGTTTTGCACTCCATTTTTTACATTAGTCTCACAAGTCATTTGTTCTCTTTCTCTCTCATTATTCTTTAGCAGGATCTAAAGTTGCTGCAACCAACAAACCGGCTCCAGACGCCAGTGCAGAAGATGGTGCCGAGGAGAGCTTCCAGGTTGGAGAGCGAGTCTGGGTTAATGGGAATAAGTCAGGCCACATACAGTTTTTGGGAGAGGCTCAGTTTGCACCAGGGCAGTGGGCAGGGATTGTTCTGGATGAGGCAATTGGGAAGAATGATGGCTCAGTGGCAGGGGTGCGCTACTTCCAGTGTGATGCCCTGCGAGGGATATTTACCCGCCCATCCAAGTTGTCTCGCACAGAGGGGGAGGCTAATGGAACTCTGACGGCACCCCCCTCCCGCGCTTCTTCACCAACTCCTTCAGTTAGCAGCGTCGCCTCACATACACCTGCCACAAAATCAACATTACCCTCAACTACCACATCAACCAAGAAGACCTCCTCCACTACGCCAGCGACACCGGGGACACCGGTGACACCATCTAACCTCACACGCACAAACAGTGAATCTGTCTCCAACCTCTCTGAGACTGGATCCGTCAAGAAAGGGGAAAGAGAACTGAAGATGGGCGACAGAGTATTGGTAAAGTTTTAACTATTTCCTGATCTTTCATTTTCTACAATGGAGTAAAATGAATCCATAACACATGGTCCCTTCCACTTCACAACACATCGTCTATTCCACTTCAAATCAGTGGTCTATTCCACCTCCTGAGTCAAAAGAAGTACTGGTACTAACACTGATTGTAATGATGTACATTTCCATTCACATGTTCACATGTTGGCCTCATGCAGTTCAAAGCTGGTAAATGCTTGTTTCTGTCGCTTTGATAGGTTTATTTCACTCAGGATGTATTGCCCAGTAAAGCTGCTTGCTCTTTAGGCTTCTCTCATGTGTGAGATTAAATGTAGGCTAATGTTTAGTGTTTTTCTTCTCAGGTCGGTGGTACAAAGGCAGGGGTGGTACGTTTCCTTGGAGAAACCGATTTTGCCAAAGGCGAGTGGTGCGGTGTGGAATTGGATGAGCCCTTAGGAAAGAACGACGGGGCCGTGGCAGGCACAAGGTACAAAAACCACTGGATCTGTCAATAACTTAAAGAAAAGTTGTTATACTAGTTAACCACATGTTTACTAAGACTTCCATCAGCATGATTGTATTCCAATGTGTGTCCCTAGATATTTTCAGTGCCAACCGAAGTACGGCTTATTTGCTCCAGTCCACAAAGTCACACGCATCGGCTTCCCTTCCACCACGCCAGCCAAAGCAAAAACAACGGTTCGGAAAGTAGTGGCCACACCAACTGGGCTAAAGCGCAGCCCGAGTGCCTCCTCTATCAGTAGCATGAGCTCTGTGGCGTCCTCTGTCAGCGCCAAGCCCAGCCGCACAGGCCTGGTGAGACACGGACACACTCATCATCGTTTTATCAGTTTTTATAAGGCTGTGTTTTCTTCCCAGTCTGACGTTGCTTGTGTTATGTCCCTCCATAGCTAACAGAGACATCATCACGGTATAATCGTAAGATTTCCGGCACCACCGCCCTGCAGGAGGCGCTGAAGGAGAAGCAGCAGCACATCGAGCAGCTTATGAATGAAAGGGACACGGAGAGAGCTGAAGTCGCCAAGGCAACAGGCCACGCTGGAGAGATGGCGCAAGAAATGGGCCTGCTCAGGGACGATCAGGAGCAGGTCAGTTACCCCAGTGGTTCAGTAATAACTACCTGCATTAACTTTGGCCCAATCCCAAACCACGCCCTACACCCTACCCCTACACACTCCCCCTCCGTGACTGAGTGAACTCCGTGGAGTGACACTCGCAGCTCAACGAGGCTCCCTCCTGTCAGTTGGAGGGAGTAAATACAGCGGCAAGCTTTGGGACAAACTCCCCTCTCTCCGGCAGAAACAGGAAATGCCGTAACTGTATGTAACAACGGTATCAAATCAGCATCTCTTAGTCAAAACATTAACATTAATAACTCAAATAAAACTCCAAACATCTTTAATTGTGTTACTTTTTTGTAAAGCTCTTTTAGTTTTAAACCTGATTTTTATAAGCTTCTTAGTTTTTGCAACAGTCTGTAAATATACACAACTTTATAATAAAATGCACACATTTACCTTTTTCTAGACTAAACACAGGTATACGATCCTAAGTTAAAAAAATATGAGGTTATCATGAGGTTGTTAACATCGCAGTTTATCAGTGGATGTTTGCTGGAACTACTTGTTAACAGCGCGTTTCCTGACGGACACACACAGCGTTGAGACCGGTCAGGTAGAGACCGGTCTCCAGTCAGCACCGATGCAGACTCGCTGTTTGATGGCTTGATAGCCCACTCCCCCTCCACACTCGTTGGTTTGGAACAGCACTTAATGTGGCGGACCCTCCACGCGAACGGAGGGGTAGTGTGTAGGGCTAGTGTGTAGGGCTAGTGTGTAGGGCGTGGTTTGGGATTGGGCCCTACTGTTGACTCCTAATGACATGAGAAAAAGAGTTGCCTCATCACCTGTATTCATTTTGGTTTGTCTGTTCAAGATGGAGACCAAGATGGATCAGTTACGAGCCTTGGTAGAAGCTGCAGACAAAGACAAAGTGGATTTGCTGAATCAGCTGGAAGAGGAGCGAAGGTAAGGGTTGCCAGAAGTCTTACTATCACTCAATCATTCATTTTATAAATGTAGTTTGTTGAGAGAGGAAATGGCATCATAATGCAGTTATACTATTACAGTCTTATCATGTCCTGAGGAAAGATATGTGCCCGAGTTTGATTCACCCTTTTCGTAATCATTGCTTGTCTTTATTTTTCTGTCCAATAGAAAAGTGGAGGACCTTCAGTTCCGCGTGGAGGAAGCTTGCATTACCAAAGGAGACCTGGAGGTAATTGCACGACACGGACACACACCATGGCAACTAACACTTTTTATCGAATCCAATGTAATCATATTAAAACAGGACTGTAATGAAATTATTGGTATGTTAATTAAATACGAACTCAACATTTTTCTACTGATTTTAAAAGTTATATTAAGAACAATTGAGCAGGTGCTCTTATCACCCTGCATCCTGGTTCAAACTCAGGATATCATTTCAAAACTCGCTCTATAGCCATTACAATAAAGTGATCATTGTGTATACTGTATATCAGTGTGTCTCCATGGATACGACTAAAGGGTGCTTTCACATCTGTAGTTTCATTTGGTTCGAACCAAGGACAAAAGAAACAGATACCTTGCTGCATTTTAGCTCCCGTCCCGTTCATGTTCACACACCCTTTTACAGGTGAGTAAACATGGAGTTATACAGAATCCTTGATTAGACAGGTTTGGCGATCGTCATCCTGCAGAATCAGCACCAACATGGGGAAATCAGCACTTTATTGCTTCTGTTGTATAGATTAAAGATCTCCAGCAAAAATAACTGACTAAAGGGATTTTTGGAGCATATAATTAAAGTGCAAATCGGCAACATTTTATAAATATATCACATTTAGAGAGTGTAAGGATTCAGACCTAATGACTGTTAGGGCTGCTCAATTAATCGTATTTTAATCGCAATTACGATTTTGGCTTGCAACGATTATGAAAACAACATAATCTAAATAAAACGATTATTTTATTTTTTTAATTATTTTTTTTATTGGTTTTTCAGTTGAATTATACTTAAAGTTCAGGGTAATCAACTGTTAAAAACATACTGTTCACATTTTTTTTTTCAATAAATGGATGTTTTCAAAGTAAATGGATAATCGTTTTTAATAATCGTGATATCAATTATTGACCCAAATAATCGAGATTATGATTTTTGCCATAATCGAGCAGCCCTAATGACTGTGTGAAAGCACCCTAAGATTAAAAGGTACCTCTGATCACAGAACTCCAGTTGAGTCCTGACAGAGCATTTGCATTTCTTTATGTTAGCAGTCATACTCCTACTCTGCAGTCTCGGTAGGCGTGTTTGCGTGGAAATGTAATAAAAAAAGTATTATTATATTGTTCCAGGTAATTATCAAATCTAGTGTGATTGTTCCAAAAGAGCCTGTGATGTTAGTAGTATCATTTAAAACATAAGGCTCTGGTAAACCATTATCCTAATATTAGGTGAGTCATGTTTTCATCCCAAGTTATGTCCGGCAGGGTATTTGGGCTCAGTGCTACCTGTGTTCATATCTGATCAAAGGATTTGTTATTTATTCCACAGAGCTACACAGGGGACCATCTCATTTACCCTGAAGGCATCCAAGCTCAAAATAGATGTTTTAAATTGAGGGCTACAGGGTTAGAATATCTTCTTTTTAAACGTGTATACTAACAGTTTATTACTTACTCACAGCTGTGGATACATAGAACATGCGCATGAAGCTTGACAGACATCAACAAAAACTCCCAAATGCTTTGTTGACTTCAAGCTGTTAAAGGTGTACTAATGTTGTGCTATAACCCTCGGTGCCTCCCTGTTCAGTGATTTGATGTTATTGCTTCTTCTTCCTTCTCTTCCCCGTCTTTCATGTTGGTCCAGTGCTCAGCATGGAACCACTGGAGATGCTCCCTTGTCATTCCACTCCCCAGTCACAGACCTGAACTCTGTTTGCCCACTGCAATTTGATGGGAAATGCACTCAGCTTGAGAATACAAATGTAATTTTCATATAAACTTAGATGTGTCAGGCTACATTGAAGGTCTTAACTACGCTAACGACAATTTACATTCAAATTACTCAAAAGATGTACAGTGAGCCCTCAAATGTATTTTTCTTGTTTCCAAATCGAATCCTTATTGCTTTATTCATTACCTTTTGAGTTAGGTATATCAGTAATTTAGCCAGGCAGGTCTCTTTTGCCATATTGTGTCCATGGAAAACCCAATGTGTGACCTGGGATATGCTGTGGACACAACATTTAAAATTGAGGCTATTCCCCTTTTTTTTTTTTAAATGAAACTTTTAAGTTTAAGTGCATTGGGGAACATATAATACAGGGGTCGGCAACCCCTGGCGCACGTGGCACCGTAACCAGTGACACACTAGGAATAAGTGGAATAAATGTGCAAAATATTACATTTTGATTTTCGGATCCTGAACGAGACCGCCGCCACAGCGCGTCTCCCCGTTACCTGCAGAACGAAGCCATGCACGCAACGCAGCCCCACTTTCTTTAACTCCAGGCGACTTTCTGCCGCTTTCCTCCGTGGTGCAGTGCTGATCGTTTCACCGCAGAGGAAAGCACTTCACAAATTGCAGTACCCATAAGGAGCTTTACAAATGCCGCAGTTTTTGCGTGGCTGTGTCTTTAGTTGAAAGCCCAGTGGCGATCTGCTCATCTCTCATCAAAATAATATGCTACAAAGGGGCGGACCGGCCATCTGTGTGTTCTGGAGAATCACAGAACGGACGACCGTCCTTATTATTATGCCGTTTAAACCAATTATTTAAATTTGTTTGTTAAATTCGACATCATGTAAGTTGCGCTGACAGGTCCACACACTGCTTCCCCGCAGCGAGGCTCCCCCCGCCCTCCTGTTGACAGTTCACGAGCGTCGGCACGCTGATAACATTTTATTTTTTTAATGGCACTTCATATCAAAAAGGTTGCCGACCCCTGATATAATACAATAAGCCTTTATCAAGAAATGCTTCCTTAAGTTCCTTAAAAACTGTTATTCATAGCAAACAAAAGTCAAATGCGAATCATTTCTGTTTCTTGAGTCCAACAGCCTGAGCTTTTCAATACTGATTTATTTATTTTAATTTGGTCTCCAATCCAGCACATGGGGGTCTGATAACTGGTGGTTTCTTATACACTACTTACAATATGCATTGTGAACAATGGCCTTATCACCAAAGAGAGAAAGCAGTGTGGTTATTGAAAAGGCTTCATGCGTCACAAGATGACGAGTAGAAGATACAGATGCTATGGGGAGCTTTATATGCAGAAACACATCTTTATATTGATTTTGTATTAATAAATCAATATGACAATTCTACAACATTAGATCATGTCTGTGTACAGGGTTCAGGAAACAACCTGCACTGCTTTCTCCCCATGATGTGGTGAAGTCATTTTTAGGTGATTTACTTGGTGGCTTGACACAAATTATCCAGTTTTCTGTGTATCGTAACAATCAATGTGCTTTGTTCACCAGGTGTCAATTTTGCATGGTTACTTATAAACTGCCTCCATAAACATACTCATCCTGCACATCCATAACACATGGCCCCCTCTTTTGTCGCTTGTTTTGTATCTCACACCATTTTTTTTTTCTCAACATTCCCTGTGTGCAGCTGTTTATCGCACAGCCTGAAAGTTCTGCATGGGATGTCTCATTTTCACTCATCCATCACTTCCCACCCCCTCCCAATACCCTTTCCCCAATCCCCCAAATACTCGTACACAAAATACACACACACACATACACAACACACGCACACAATACACGCACAACCCCCCCTACCATTATCATTGTCTAAACCCCTCCATCCTCTCTCCTGTCTCCCTCCCTCTCTGTCTGCGTTGGGCTGGCATGTGATGGTGGCACTGGTGTGTTCTCTTCCTCTCCCCCTTGTTTACTAACAGACGCAGACCAGACTGGAGCATGCCCACATTAAGGAGCTTGAACAGAGCCTACTCTTTGAAAAGACCAAAGCTGAGAAACTCCAAAGAGAGTTAGAAGACAATAGGGTAATGAAAGCCGCTCTGCAGTGTGCTGCGTTGGAACAAAGTGCCGGGGATAGTGGCCAAAACATTTTCAAGGGATACCGAGAGGTGCTGGGCAGCAACTGGAGCTTTGCTTTGTATAAGCTTGTGGTGAATGGACCCCACAAATGCATTTTTCAGACTTTATATATAAGCAAAATAATACCCAAATAATCAGAACAATAAGTTTAAAAGTTTATATAAATGCTCAAATTGGTCTATCCAGTCTGGCATTACAGTGTGGCATTAGCTACAGAATTATTTACCCTTTTTTAAGTATTATACCTCGCATTTAAATCGATCCCCGCAAAATTATTTTACGTTTTAAGGTATAAAATGACAACTGTCAAAAAATTACCAGATGTAACTTTCAGCCCACTTTTACTTGAACCCTTTTTCCGATACGTAACCCAACCTGAACTCACTCTCGCTATACTGCTATCACTGCTTAACCAGACAGACAAACTTCTCCCTTGTCCTTGTCTAAGTTATCCTATAAAATATTTCCCCAGTCCTTCCCAGCATCCATTTGTCCTGCTTATTGGTGTCCCTGCGTTTTGATAGTCAGAAACCTGTTCCTACTCCCAGACTTTGCATCCTTGTGCTCCCCTGGGGTCTTATAGTCATAAGGGATGTCGAGAACAATATCTTTCTAGTTTCAGGGCCAATTATTAACCAAGCTATTAAATATTAAGCTTAAGCAGCAGAATTGATGCATATTTGGGAACATTATAATGAAATGCAGATTTGGAACATAGCTGGAATAAAGTGGAACATGTCAATGTTCCCAAAATGTTATTCTTAATTCATGTAAATCATGAGGTTAACATTAGCATTAATTCAGTGATATAGTGTTAGTGTAATAGATGGGGGGGAATTGTCTTACACACAGTTATAGCTCCATACATGCTTTCAGTGTTCACTTTCATTATTTGGACCATGGCCACAAGAGGTCAGTGTAACACATTGTTTACAGGATCTATGTTTGTCATGCCCTCCTCATTTAGCAAGCAAATTCAATTCTGTCAGACACATTTTATTATTACTAAGTGTGGCTATAATTGCAGTTAACCAGTCAGTTTTCGTTTGTTTAGTGACAGTTAAGTCTGATAAAGTCTAAGACCGATTTATGTTTGAATACCGTACTAAACTATGTAAGATACATCTTTGAAAATAAGATTGTTTTGTTCTTTAAGGTTGCTACTGTGTCAGAAAGATCCCGTATTATGGACCTTGAGAGGGACCTTTCACTACGAAGCCGAGAGGTAGCGGACCTGCAGCTGCGTCTCGGGTCCCAACAGGGCTCTGAAGACTCAAACTCTACCCTTTCTCCCCTTCTGGAAGAGATAAACTCTCTGAGGGATCAGCTGACTTCCCAAGAAACAAAGCAGAAAGAAGAACTAGCAAAGTACAAGGAGAAGTTAGAAGCCCAAGAAAAGAGCCACAGTGAGGCAGCCGCCCAGCTTCAGGCTGCGTCGGTCCGGCTCTCTGGTGAACACGAGCAGCTTCAGATGCGCTTAAGCCAGGCTGAGAAAGAGAACGCTGACAAAATTGATCTGTGGCGTTCCAAGTTTGAGTCTTCCATCGCCTCTCATCAGCAAGCCATGGACGAGCTAAAGGTATCTTTTAGCAAAGGTGCAGGGGCCCAGGCAGAAGAACTTATTGAAACCAAAAGTGCACTTGAAAGGCTGAAGGTAGAGCACCCGTTGGCTCTAGAGGAGGCTGGTGCCAAACATGAGGCCGATGCTGCAGCTTGGACTCGGAAGAAGCAGGCGCTGAAGACACAGCTGTCGTCTTTGATTGATGATAAGGAGCGACTGGAGGATTCTCTAGAGTCCAGCGTTGAAAGAGTAGAGGAGCAGCACCTGGTGGAGATGGAGGATGTTCTTGGAAAACTTCATGCAGGCGAACTTAGGGTGAAGGAGCTTGAGGATAAAGAAACCATGTTGGCACAACAGGCCCAAGACAAGGATAGAGAAACCAAAGAGCAGATGTCAGAAATAGTGGCTCTGCGCAGCCAAGTAGCACAAGGTAACCAGGAACTTGTCACCCTGAAGAGTCAAATAGAGCTGGTTCAGAACCAAGGGAACAGCCAGGATTCAAAGGTGGGTTCTAATTCATCTCCATTTTAATACTCCATGTTCAGTGTGTGTTATGTGAGCGAAGCAATCTCTGCATGTCCTTTGTCATTCATTTCTTTTTGGTGTGCATATTTCGTTGCGGTTTGCTTTTTCTCTATTACCAACTGTAATATTTACTTGACATGTGCTATAGGTTAGTGAATTGAGCTCACAGGTGGAGTGCCGACAGCAGGAAGTCCTCTCTTTAAAGCAGACTCTGACCACTGTACAGCAGGAGAAGGACGCCCTGGAACAGGAGCTTGGAGGCATGGTGAGTCTTATAGCTTAGTTATGGTAGAGTACCTTTTTTTGTCTCACTTGTCTTATTAGCTAAACCAGCAGCTGTATAGCTTGGTTGGCCAGTCCATAAAATACTACCCCACTCTAGAAGGGTGAAATTGAGATTGGAGGTCGAGTGTTGTGTGTGAATGCATGGTCGCAGCTATTATGGATACCGGGCTTGTTCGTGTTTAGTGTCCTTTTGATGAACAAACTATGTACATTTGTTTAATTTGTCTAAATCCACTAGTGCAAATCCTTGTTAGTTACCCAACAAATATACATTATACACATATATGCAATGAGCTATCATATCATCTGGTTCAATACATCACCTTTTCTCATCATTAAACTAATAATATAATAATTATAATGCTGGACAAACCACAAAACCTTTAACATTCCTGAAAATGTATAAATGAGGATATTCCAGAAACATCAAACACACAAATGTGATGCAGAATGTATTTCCCCCCCACAGAAACAAAAGATGGCTGACAGCACAGAGGAGCAGACTAAATCATCAAACTCTATGCAAGGTAAAATGTAAACTGTTTTTCCTCCTACCTTTTCTGTTAGTAATTTGCCTCTTCCTATTCATTAAGGCTTCTAGGATCTAACATGCAACAATTTTCCTCTTGCAGAAACACTTGAGAAGCTCAGTCAGAAGGAAGAGCAGTGCACTTCTCTGACCACCGAGTCAGAGTCTTTAAGAAGTCAGCTTTCCGGTGAGAACGTTTAAACTGCATGCACGTTAAACGGTTACTATGTAGTACGTTTTTTCTCCTTTCTGGTTGAAAATAACATTATAATCTATGAAACATCTTGTCTTATTCAGGCCTGGAGAGAAAGCTGAAGGCTGCAGATGAAAAGCGTGAGCAGCTTTCAAAGGACAAATGCAAGCTGGAAAATGATATTTCAGACATGATGAAGACATCTGGCGATAGTTCAGTACAGCTGACAAAAATGAATGAAGATCTCATGCAAAAAGAAAGGTACGACACTTCATTATTACCTTCTCCTGTATTACGTGATTACTACAAAAACATAAACCAATCGTATGTAAAAAAAACAATACATTTCTTGCTTTTGTGTCATTCCATGCCTCGTCTAATGTCCTCTGTTTTTGTCATCACTCAGGAGGCTTGAGGAGTTACAGAGTCAACTAACCGAGGAGAAGGAGAAGGTGGCACACTCAAATGAACAACTGCAGCAAGAACAGACCCGCAAAGAGCAGGAGCTGAAAGAGACCAGAGACGCACATCAGGCTCAAATGAGTAGCCTTCAGGACAACATTACTAACCTGGTTAGTATTGCGGGACAGTCACACAAAATGTGTTTGATTTTGAGAAGTAAATGTCACATACAAAAAATTGTAAATGAAAAAGTGGGTAAATATACTTTAATATACTACAAATAGCTTTTTATGTTTATTTAGAATTCATTTAGTCTATCATATGACCATATGATCTCTTGATTTCTAGTAGAAGACTGTTAGTTATTGATCTCTTGATTTCTAGGAGAAAACTGTTAGTTATTGTCTTTCTGATCTCTTGATTTCTAGGAGAAGAATGATAGTTATTGATCTCTTGATTTCTAGGAGACGACTGTTAGTTATTGTCTTTCTGATCTCTTGATTTCAAGGAGAAGACTGTTAGTTATTGTCTTTCTGATCTCTTGATTTCTAGGAGAAGAATGATAGTTATTGATCTCTTGATTTCTAGGAGAAGACTGTTATTTATTGTCTTTCTGATCTCTTGATTTCAAGGAGAAGACTGTTAGTTATTGTCTTTCTGATCTCTTGATTTCTAGGAGAAGACTGTTAGTTATTGTCTTTCTGATCTCTTGATTTCAAGGAGAAGACTGTTAGTTATTGTCTTTCTGATCTCTTGATTTCAAGGAGAAGACTGTTAGTTATTGTCTTTCTGATCTCTTGATTTTTAGGAGAAAACTGTTATTTATTGTCTTTCTGATCTCTTGATTTCAAGGAGAAGACTGTTAGTTATTGTCTTTCTGATCTCTTGATTTCTAGGAGAAAACTGTTAGTTATTGTCTTTCTGATCTCTTGATTTCTAGGAGAAGGCTGTAAAACAGAGTGAGACCTTAGTTGAGGAGCTAAAGGAGACGCAAGAGAAATCCTCCTCTCAGGCTTCAGAGCTCCATGCAAAGGACCTTGGGGTTCTTCAGAGTCAGGTAGACACGTTGAAGCAGGAGCTCTCCTCATCCAAGGACAAAACCAAAGAGCTGGAGAATTTGGTTTCTGAGTTGCAGACTTACAAAGAACAGGCTAAGGTAAGCAGAAACCTTCGAAGGTACAGACACTTCAGTTGAAACAAGATGTTTTCAATGTTCTATCAGTAACATGTAAAAATGTATTTGATGGATTATTGATTCTACTCATGATGATATTTAAAGTGGACCTATCATGCTATATTTGAATAATATAGTGTAGGACCATACCTATATAAGGCATATTTATACTTTTTTTTTTTCAAAATACCAAACAGATCATGCATTTTAGCCATGCCTCATTTTGCTCAATTTGAAAAATGTTAGCTCTGTTTTTGCAAGGGTTGATTCTGTGAGCAACAGCACCATCTAGAGGCCTGGCATATGTACTACAACGTCTCCAGCGCTTTCGAACGGCAATGCCGTGGTTGTCTCCTCCTGATTGGTGGAGTTGGCCCAATAGCCGTAGCGCCACTGTCCTGACGTCAGGACAGTGTTCAAATCTGGATCAGTTTGTATCAGATCCGTTGCAGCCCCTTTTTTAGAGATTTGGGTATGGAGGAAAATAGAGAGGGTTGTGTTTTCTGACACTTTGTGAGTTCCCTGGAACACCGGGGACACATATTCATGTATAAAAGACGTACAAAAGTGCATTTTGCATGATAGGTCCCCTTTAAAGATCATGACAAAAAACCTATCCTCTTTGTGAATGAAAAGTTGAAATTCAGTTTAAACACTAAAACAAATTAAACTAAGTGTTGCAACACATTTATGGGAGACAACATTTAACTGTGTAAGATTATTTGTCCTTGCTTTAACATCAATCATTAATAATGTATATTATCCCCAGCATTTTCACTCTTAAGTAACGTCATACAGTTCATTTGTGATGAGTTGCTAATCTCCCCAACATGAATGCTAATAACATATTTTTGCATACTCATCCCAGCTTTATATTTGATGGTGTCATTTGCTTTATGCTTGCAGGGGTACACCTGATTAAGATTACGTGAAGTTTAAGTCATTTTAAAAGTTATTGTTGTACAAATATTACACGGATTGTGTGCTAAATGTTCACGTTTAAACACTACTTACTATTTACATACTTAAGCTATTGATTTACATTTTCTCTTTCAAATTACAATAAGTGATTACCGATTTTGCTTTGTACCCCTGCTAGCATTTTGTTATTACCTGATATTTCATTTGGGTTGAACATTTTCACTGCCTAAGTTAGTTTTTTTTATGCCTTCTACTTTTTTGGCTTACACTATTTACCTGTTTTACCCTTATTTCATTTATAAAAAACATAAATACTTGTGGCAATGTGTATTTCTGTACTGTTATAAGTGATATAGAGAGGCGAAGTCCCGCCCTTCTACTTCCGACCCATGGGACCTTATTTCGGAAAAAGTATGTATTGAAGTCAATGGGGAGAGAAAACGTATCTTTCGATCCCGTGCCACGAATTACACATATGATGTTTGTCAATCTTAAAAAATAAGACTATGAAAAATACGCAACTAGAAAGACTACAAATCCCAGAATCCCGGTCCCGCATGCTGGCTCTTACGGAACCGCCTAACTCCCCTTGTGTGTATGTACAGCTCTCAACATGCCCAGACTTGGAGTGATTTTCACCTCTTTTAATACTTTTCGCCTCATTCTGAAAGAAAGAAGTGAAATGTGCCAACGTGACGGCCGTCTTGGTGTGTGGTGCGAGACGGGAGATGTAGTTAATTGAGCGGTTTCACACAAAAAAAAAAGTGTTACTTCACAGTTTTACGACGCATTTGTATTTTTGTGACTTGCAGAATTATCTTTTAAATTGACAAACATCATATGTGTAATTCGTGGCACAATTCAAACGGGATCGAAAGATAATCTTTCTCTCCCCATTGACTTCAATACATAATTTTTCCGAAATAAGGTCCCATGGAGGGACTTCGCCTCTCTATAAAAGATGCTGCAGGTGATGGTAGTATACACAGCAGGCACAATGTTTAAATGCCAGTTTATTTGATTACATCCATTTCATTAATACATTCTTAAAAGTAAGGGCTGAAGTGAAAATGTTCCACCTTCATATGGATGGAAGTCATTGTGGTGTAAGCTGTGGTGTTATCTTTGCCATTTGTATGCTTGTGCAGCATAACCTTTCCAATTGCAAATCACTTATGTCCATTTCAGCTTGGTTTATTTTGGATTCATCTTACTTTCCCCTATATATATATTCCCCTCCTTTTTTCCCCCAGTGTCTTTCTGCTGAGCTTGACTCCCACAAGCATGATGTTGAACAGTTGTCCAAAGATATGGAAAAGCAAAATCTAGATCTGGAAAATAGATGTAAGGAAAGTGAAGATGTTAAGGCGGAGAAAAGCAAACTGGAGAAACAGCTTTCAGATGTACAGACCAAGTTCTCTGCCCTTGAGATTAGTCACCAGGAGCTTTCAGTCCAGACTGAAGAACTGTTATTAACTGAGAAAAAGCTCTCAAAACATCAAGAGGAACTACTTGCCAACAACAAATCCTCAGCTGAAGAAAGGAATTCATTGAACACGGAGTTGAAGAAGCTTGAGCAAGAGAAGCAAACGTTTTGCCTTCAGAGTTCTGAAATTGAGATGTCTCTACATGTTGTACGAAAAGAAAACATGAGCCTGGATTCAGCATTAGAGCAGCAGAAAATGGATTATGAGCGTTTAGCGGGAGAGAAGGGAGAGTTGGAAAAGATGCACACTAAAACCCTATCTGAGAGTAATGCTCTTTCTCTAGAGCGTGATAAGCTAGCTAGTGAAATCCGAACAAATAGAAACCAGTTGGATAGTAACTCCAAAACTAATGATGCTGTTGTTCAAGAGAAGTCTCATCTAACAACAATGCTAGAGGAAGGCAAACGGCAAAAAGACCAAATTGAAGCAGAGATGAACTCATTGAAACGAGAAAAGGCTGACTTACAAAATGAGCTTCAGAAACACAACTCTGATATTGAAACTCTTAAAAATGGCAAAGCTGAACTTATTCAAGAGCACAGTAAACTAAAAACAGATTTTGAGAAGGCTAATTCTGAACTTGTTAAACAGGTTGATAACCTTTCTAAAGATAGTCAGGGTCTGAAGTCGTTGCAGGCTGACACCGACAACAAAGTGCAGTCCTTGCAGAACGAGAATCAGGGTCTGCTTCAAGAGATCCAAGAGTTAAAAAGTAAGATTGAATCGATATCAGGGGCCAAGCAACTTCTTGAGGCCCAGCTACAGACTGAGTCCGGTGAATGCAATAAAACTAAATCTGACAAGGAGGGTCTCTCCAAACAAATTGAGGAGCTGAAGAAAACATTGTCTAAGGTCACAGATGAAAATAAAGAGATTTCTTCTAACCTTAGGAATACTGATGAGCAAAACAAGTCTTTTGTCATGGACGCGAAGGCATTAAAAACGCAATTGAAGCAGCGAGAGCAAGAAACTAGTCAGTTGACAACAGATAAAGAACAGCTATCATCTAAGCTTGAGGATACAGGCAAACAGATGACCTCGCTGACCACAGAGAAGGAAGACCTTTTAGCTGCAAAGTGTCAATTGGAGCAGAACATTTCTTCTCTCAACACAAGCCAAGAAACCTTGCATGCAGAACGGTCAAAACTCCTCGGGGAGATGGAGAAGATGCACGCTAGCCAGAGACAACTAGAGATTGATGTCAAGGACCTAAAAACCAATAAAGAACTTTTGGATAAACAATACCAGAGTGCTGTCGCAGAGGTGTCTGCTTCCTCTGTTGTTAAAGAAGAGATTTCCTCAAGCATCTCAAATCTAGCGGCTCAGAAGGAGGCCCTGCAGGTGGAGAGAGATGAAGCCCAGCAGCAAGTCAGGCAGCTGGAATCCCAACTAAAAAATGCCATTTCTAAGCAGCTTGAGGTATTCCTCTTCCAGTAGTAATCACTGACGTGTATAGATTAGAGTGGCTGGGGCACCTTCTCACTGCATGCTTGCTGGTTTGTCTGCCTTTCCACTTCCCTTTTATCTTCATGTCTAACTTTCACCTTCCATGTACTAACTGCTGTGAACTACCCTCGGCTCCCAGCCTTTGCCTGTGGGCTTATAACGTGATGAGGCAATTATAATGTTAAAATCAACTGACCATATAAGGCTAAGCTGATCTTTGTCACACTCATCATATGGTGGTGTTTCATATTTAATTTTGTAACCGATGTAAATAGACTGACTTACCTACTAATAGACTTTCCGAACATAGTTTTTTAATAATTATAGCCACAATAATCTGATTTACAATGCCCTTCTGTTAAAATGTTAAAGGTGGGGTAGGTAATTCACTTCAGAAACACTTTTTGTTATATTCCATGGAATGCTCTTAACATCCCGATAGCAATGAATATATTAAATGCTTTGACAATAAATACATTAAAAAAATGTCATCTGTGGAAGCCGTAGTACTGTAAAAAGCACGACCAATCATCTGAGCCGGCCCGGCTAAAATAACTGGATGGCCTACCTGCCTGTCAGCCTTCCATCTCGTGCACAAACTTATCTCGTGCCCTCATTGGTCATGTGCGCGTCCGTGTGTGTTGGAGGAGGGGCTCTGTAAGGAAGTCTGAAGGAAGGGGCAGATTTTTGTCGGCTGCGTACTTTCAAATTCTAGCGCACTCGAGCTGGTTTCTCCATTCTTACCTACCCTACCTTTAAGTATTTGGGCTTGCAACATCTTTTTGGACAGAAATAATGAAATATCTTAATATAAAGTAGGTTTCGGAAGGACAACTTGCTTTCTTAAATAATTGTCAGTATCTGTTCTGAGCCCACAGGCTGTTAAGCTTTAGAGTATTTACTAATTATTTGACTCCTTAGTGTAGTGTTCATGTTGTTAATTCTCGACTAGAATCTACTGCGAAATTGCAATGAACTGAGATTTTGAACTGATTCTAAATCTGCAATTAAGATGAGTAACTCATTAGGCATGCAATTAATTTATGAAGTAATATAAAAATCATTGGTTGATGTCTAGCAATGCATTATGAATAGTTTTATCAAATGACCTGCAATGTTTTAATTTGGGTTGGTTGAGGTAATCAGATGTTGATCTCAACCAGCCATATGCTGCTCCTAATTTAAAACCTTTCTAAGCAAATATCCTGCTCGTGCACTATTTAGGCTACAGAGGTCTCTGGCACGACCGCTGAGGCTCTGGAACAGCTGACAAAAGAGAAAGCCACTTTGATGCAGGAGAAGAATGAAGCTCAATCTTTGCTCGAGGAGCTCCGAGGCTCCACGCAGAAGACGCAGACACAGGTGAGAGACGCTAACGTAAACTCTCAGAGGTGAAGCGGCTCTTCTTATCCTGTTGACCTCAGTGTTTTCTACAAATATGTGTGTTGTTCATTTTTGTTTCAGCTGAAAACATTGAAGAAAAACAATTCCAAGTATCAAGATGACCTGAATGTATCCAAAGAGCAGCTTTGCATAGAAACTCAGAGGACTGAGAGTCTGTGTAAGGAAATGTGAGTATATTTAAATTCAAGATTCAAGGCTTGTATTGTCATTCGTACATAGCTACAGTGTAGTTATGACATGAACATCTTAGGTCCCAGGCTCCTCCAACAGTGCAACACAGATAACATAGTGCAAGTAAATACAATCAAATAGAAGTAGTGCAATAAGAGTCTAAATACAAGTGTAAGTTGCAAACAGGTGAATGTTATGGATGTTCTTAGTTCAGGTGTTTACCAGTCTTGGCTGCTTGTAACAGATATCTTTTAGACTTCAATATGAATTGTATTATATAATTGGTGGGCTACAGTAAATAGCTATGGAGAAGAACTTCCTACAAACTAATGTTGTTTATGTTGTACGGTTTTTATCGAAGTTGTAAGATGAACTTAACATTTGTTATCATTTAGAGAGGAGCTCAAAGAAGCAGATTCTGCAAAGACGCAGAAGCTGCAAGATGAGAAGAACAAGCTGAATCAGGAGCTCGAAAACAATCAGAATCACCAGAGTGATCTTGAAAAGGTGAAACAATTAAAAAAATACTCGCATAAACCTTCAAGCATTAAACATCATGTTTTTAGATATTGATCTGTTGACCATGATTCGATTTTTAACACGTGTTCTTTCTCTTAGCTCAAGGATGAAAACTCAAAACTCAAAAAGCAGTTGAAGCAAAGGTAAGTCAATCCATCATTTTTTTTATTCGAGCAGTTGCACAGATCTTTGCAAATTCACAAATAATTTATAAGCATGTTTCAATAAACACTTATATGCATGTACATGAATTATTAAGCAAAAGCTATCTCATGCTGTTTTGTTCTTCTTCAAAGCCTGCCAAATAATGCTTACAGGTATTTAAAGCCTTAATTATTTTGTAATGTTGATCATCATCGTGTATTACATACTGTATATCGACCACATATGAAGCCATATCATTCGAAATAAGCAACAAGCAAGGTATGGTCACATTACATTTCCGTTGAATGGCTTTTCCCCAAAAATGATGTGATAGCTGCTTTAAGTTGGAATGGAGGGACTGCACACACATACACACACACACACACACACACACACACACACACTAGGGCTGTGCAATTAATCGTATTTTAATCGCAATTACGATTTTGGCCTGCCACGATTACGAAAACAACATCGAAAAAAACTATTATTTTGCTTTGCTAGGTTTGATCTAATTTATTTGTATTTATCATATTTATATATGTTTAGTAGCTTGTGGAAGTGCGCTCCAAAATATTTGTTGATCTTGTTTATTGGTATTTATTATTTTGATATTATTTATTTAAATGTAAATATAAATGTATAATTTTTTTATTTATTTTTTTATTGGTTTTTCAGTTGAATTATACGTTCAGGGTAATCAACAGTTAAAAAGATACTGTTCAAATTATTATTTGTATTTGTTTTAAAGTTAAACAAATGGATGTTTTCAAAGTCAATGAAGAATCGTATTTAATAATCGTGATATCAATTATTGACCAAAATAATCGTGATTATGATTTTTGCCATAATCGAGCAGCCCACACACACACACACACACACACACACACACACACACACACACAGATTTTCTTATGACAACATTCTTGTTTTTTGTGTGAAACAAAAAAGTTGACGAAGGAGGAGCGGGCTTGAAATCACGCTACAACAGGAACCAATTATAATTTTTTTGCCGTTGTCCTCTGAATCTCCAACCTAAGTTTACCAAATATTTTAACCAAACTGCCAATTTTCGGTTTTTGAGTTCCCTGTATGTCTTCTCAAATATCTGAAAGTTGCAAAAAACTGAGCTTTATCGTTGAAAATCTGTTGGGGCAAGTTTTTCTCTGCCTTGAGGGATTGTGTACTGCACCTCTGAGATATATGTTGGTATTGTGTCTCTGATAGTGAGAGCACCTCGAAGGACCAGCATGAAAAGGAGAAGGCTACCCTCCAGAAGTCCATCAATAAAAACAGTGCCTTAATTTCGGAAAAGGACCAGCAGGTGGAAACCCTGAAGAGCGAGGTGAGAATCTAATGCATTTTTGGTTTAGCAGAACATTGATGTAACTTTTGAGTTTGCACAAAATGTATTCAAGCAAGTCCAGATTTGAGAGTGTGCACGGAAAGAACGGCGACTTAGTGAGAAAAAGGCACAGTAGCCGATGCGGAAACTATCGACGCATTTCTTCTTGCCGGTTCAAAACACTTGAATTTATGGGTTTTGTGTCTTAAGATCTCGAATAGCGGATTAATTGCTCAAATTGAACTTTTGCTTGTATTAGTGTTGTAATTCAAATAACTTTTTATCTTCAAATGATGTTTTAATAGAAGCCCTGCAATTAACATTTTTCATTATCAATGAATTGAATGATTATGTTCTTAAATTGATCACATTTTCTTTAAAGGTGGGGTAGGTAAGTTTGAGAAACCGGCTCGAGATACACTTTTTGTTATATTCCATGGAATGCTCTTAACATCCCGATAGCAATGAATATCTTAAGTGCTTTGACAAAAAATTCATAAAAGAATGTCATCTGTGGAAGCCGTAGTACTGTAAAAAGCACGACCAATCATTTTAGCCGGCCGGCTAAAGTAACTGGATGGCCTACCTGCCTGTCAGCCTTCCAACTGTGCACAAACTTATCTCGTGCCCTCATTGGTCATGTGCGCGTTCGTGTGTGTTGGAGGAGGGGCTCTGTAAGGAAGTGGCAGATTTTCTCCAGTTGTGTATTTTCAAATTCTAGCGATCTCGAGCCGGTTTCTCAAACTTACCTACCCCACCTTTAATGAATGACCTGTTATCAAGATAGTTGCCAATTATTCTCCAGCTGTTTAACTAAACATTGCAGCTCTATTTAATTATTTCAATATTGAAAAAAAGCGTTGATTGTTCTCTTCACAGCTGGGCGCACTGCGTGGGGAAAGTGCCTCGGTTAAGACTCTCCAGGGGACGATTGAGGCCTTGGAGCGGGACAAGACTAAGTTACAGGATCGAGTTCAAAGACTGGAGAAGGACCGGGCGGCAGGTCCTGAAAGCATCAACAGGTCCTCAGGTAAGAAGGGGCTTAATCCACCACCACTGCTAATACTTTAGAGCAGGGGTGTCCAAACTAAGGCCCGGGGGCCAAATGAGGCCTGCGAACCATTTTGAATCGGCCCTCAGCAAATTAAAAAAGTATAATGGGATATGGCCCACAAATGAAACGTGTGCTTTTCTTATATTGTACTTCTTAAATATAAATCAGGGTGTCCGCGGGGTCTTAAAAAGTATTCAAAGTTGATAAATCAATTTAGCGAAAATTAAGGCTATTAAAAAGTATTAAACGGCATTTTCCAAGGTATTACATTTTGTAGCTTGTTTTCAATAAGTATATGAATTGTCCAAAGAGGTTGTATTCTACAGTCTGCCTGAATGTAATCATTGCGTAGGTGTGTAGTGTGATTCTGTGTAGTTTATTTATGGCATCCCGTTGGATTTGACGTCATCTGAACAGGACATCGCACGCTCACTGCTTGATAGCGCGCGAAGGTCCGTTTACGCCGGTTGTTAAACAACATCGTTATGGGGAAATGCAAGTTTGCGTCCAAATGGTTGGAAGATAAGGAGAAAGGACAATCAATACTGTATATAGTAAATGTGAGGTAAAATGTGTCGCCAATGTAACCGGTTAGAACTCAAAGTGGCGATGAGGTCTTAAAATGTATGGAAAGGGTCTTAAAAAAGGTCTTAAAAGGTATTACATTTGACTTCAGGATTCCTGCATATACCCTGTAAATGTAAAAATATATGACACCGTAGTATTCATGTGTTAATAAGACCACCTTTTAAATCAATTCAGTCAATTAAAGTTGGAAACATTTTCTAACATATCTTAGTTGATAAGAAAAAGCCTAATAACTTATTTACATAACAAGCTTGAAATACACCCTTCCTATTTCTCCTTATTATAATCACTCTGAGCTTCTGTTTGAAGGGATGAGCTGCTAACACTCACAAGCATCATTGACCTACATTTGATTGATTTTGCTAACTTATAACTGAACTAATGAGGCGATATACCTCTAGTGAGTGGCCCAGGTCTTCGTATATTTTTCTGTATGTGGCCCTCGGTGAAAAAAGTTTGGACACCCCTGCTCTAGAGGTAAGTTCTGTGTGAAGGGACCCCAATGAAAGAAAATATTCTACTCGTGTTTTTCTTCTATCTTCCAGGTGATGAAGTTTTGGAGCAACTAAGGGACGAAAAGCAGAACGCAGAGGTGTGTGTCCTTTTTATCTCCTCCTGGATAATACTAATCCTAGGTCTGGATGGGTTGACGTTTTTTTGCCATTCATACATTTAGTGTGAAGATGCTTCCTTACCCCAACATTTTTTTGACAAATATTCAACCTCATTTACATTTTTCATCACATTTGGGGCAGTCGTACGGACACAGTCTCACTGAATGCAGTTTGTGAAATGACTGTGCTGCTTTCTCAGACATTTACTAACAAAAACGACGTCTGATGTAGCAGTAGACTCTGAATTGTACATTGTGTTGTTTACTCGTTACAGTATAATGTTTTACAGAGGTGAATGGAAATTCAAAGCGTACTGATGACAGCCTGTCTCTCTCCTCCTCAATCACTTCTCATTTCCTGCCTCTGTTTACTTAAATGTTATACTGTATTATCTGTGTCAGTGATGACTTGAGTGTGTTGTCAGGCAGAAGGTTGGTCCTAATTTGAATCTCAACATTTTTTTATTCTCCTTTTCTTTCTTAAACTCCGATTCCTCTCCTCTGCCCTGTCTCTGATGTTGGCAATGCTACAACACCATCAGGCAGCGGTTTGTTCATGTTTTCATCAGCTTCACTTGTGCATGTCTGTCTGTCTCTGTCACCGTGGCGTCCAGTGGATCACATCTTAGTCTGTGTTAAAACTACAAACGGTCGTACGAAGATAGTTCAAGCTTGATGAACTAAAACCTTTAGCGTTCAATAAATGCGCTGCTTAAATATTCCTATATAGACAACTACAGCCATCATAGCAGATCAGATCTGTTAAAGGGACAGTTCACCCCTTTCACCTGTAGTGCTAGTATATAGAAATGTAATTATTAGGATAAACCCCTTGAGAGCTAGTCATCAATTTAGTGTTGAGTGTTTGAGAGATAGCGAATAGCATCGGATATCTCCAATGAAATGGAACACTCTGCTTGTGGTGCTCGAAGCCCTAAACAAAAACAAAAATGCAACAGAAAGCATGACCCATTACTTTAAGATAATCCATGGGTCCTTGTTGTGTGCAATTTTACAGAGGAACTATTTTCTTTCTTTTCTACGCTGCCAACTGTATCACAGCACAGTGATGCGTGCATCTACTCCTGGACGAGAGCCTGGATCAGCTGTTGATTATTTTTGATTTAATGGGTCAAGCTTTCTCAAAAGACATTTCAAATTTAGGGTTAACTAAAAGTTGACTCTTACTTAGTAATACACTTCTCATAAGCGGGTATTTTACTAACTTTCCTCATTCCAAGCTTGAGTTTCTTCTTCGGCTGACGACTCACAGTCACAATTCACTATTATAACTTAGATAAGATTCATTGTTTTGGAATATGGCAGGGCATAGTTACTGTTGTATAATCTAAATAGTGTTTTTATAGAATCAAGGCAACATTTTGGCACATAAATCAAAGTTTAAATGTCACAGGGTGTTATACATACTGTAATAGATCATAGATGATCATTCAGCAGCAGCACTGATGCGAATACTGTGTTTCCCCTTTTCAGATCGAGTTCCTGAATTCAGTCATCGTTGACCTCCAGAAGAAGAATAAGGAACAGAAGGCAGACTTGGAGACAATGGCTGCTGCTGCTCTGAATGGAAATAATCCAAGTGAGCTGGATAACTATGATGAGTAAGTAAATAAATATATTGCTCCTGATGGCCAAAGATGTGTGTCTGACTTGTTTATGTAGCGGCAATACAACTCATTCTGTAACTCATTTTCAACTTGTTTTTTTGCAGCCACGATAATCAACCCACAAAGAAGAAGCTTCCTCCAAGACTTTTCTGTGACATCTGCGACTGCTTCGACCTCCATGACACCGAGGACTGTCCCACACAGATGCAGATGCCCGACTCTCCTCCACACACCGTCTACCACGGCGCTAAGGGCGAGGATCGGCCCTACTGCAACATCTGCGAGGTCTTTGGCCACTGGACCGAATCCTGTAACGATGACCAGACCTTTTAAGCCTTTTTTTCCCACCCTCGTTTCCCACAATCAGTACATTTGCACATAATGTTACATTTACGCTGTGCTTTATGGGTTTGGGTTTGTACGTGTGCATTTGTGTGCTTGATTTTGCAAAGCATATCTGTTGTCCTTAAGCGCTCTTATGGGAAAACGTCCTCCTCAGAATCCCTTCATACAAAAAAACCTTCAGAGATAATAATTTACAGCGGTTAACTGTTTGTATCTGTAAAACATTTTGATATCCTGGGCGTGTGTGAGTGAGAAGATGATGCGGGGGATGTTTCATGGTGGGAGAAGCGATGATCTTCTCATCATTTAATTTATCAATATCCTAACATTGTTTGCACAGCTTGTTGGGGGCTACAAGATAATATAGTATCATAAGAGGTGTTTATTTGAAACTGTAAATTACTTGATTGAAAAAATATCAGTTTGCGCAAAAACATTGGTGAGCTATAGTTTATTTTTTTATGCCTGGAAATATGATGTACTCTTTAAAGGTTAAATAGTATGTGTGTAGTTTGGTGAAAGGTGATCACAGGGAGAAACTTTCTCTGTCTTCCTGGAGTGCAGCGGAGAAACCCAGTGCTGTTTGGCTTTAATGGGAACATTTTGTATGGTCTTCATGAAGGAACTGATGGACGATTTCTTGAAAAGAAGCAGTGAAAGCACTTCAAACTCAGTTCCCGTGAAATGCCCTTTCCAAAAGGTTTCTTTGCAATTAAAAGAGCATTTCTCTACGAAACAATAAATACTTTGGTATTTCTTTTCAAATGTTTTGAATATCTGTATTAAAAATAAATAAATGTATAAATTAAATATTGAACTTTTGTTTTGATTGTTACATTGAAAGCGCAGTCACTGTTTACGACTTCACACAGTTTCAGATTGCACTTCAAGTACAGATCCATCAGTGTGTTGCATTGCTCACTTGATCAATCAACATTTATTTATATAGCCCAATATCACACATTTTAAAATGTTCTCAGGGGGCTTTAAAGGTATTACAGAATATTAATATGAATACAACACCCTCTGTCCTTATGCGCTCACATCGGAAAAGGAAAAACTCCCAGAGAAACCTCAGTTAATGGGTCAAAATGGAGAAAACCCTTAATAATAATAAATTACATTTGTATAGCGCCTTTCAAGGTGAACAAACAAACGGGGCAAATAAAGGAAAAAATACCTTGGCAAAAAAACCGAGGAGGGATCCTTCTCCCAGGACAGAGACGTGCTATAGATGTGTAACTTCCCAATGCTAGTAAAAAAATCCAGGTATAAATAGCGTCATATTGATTTGGTTTAAGAGTTCTGAATGGATTACTGTGTGTATGTTTTTCTTCTATAAAACAAGCAAAAACCCGTGACCATGGCTAAAACAGACCGAAGAAACATAGATGATGGATGGACAGCTTTAAAGTTGAGAAGCTGAAAGAGACCGTCCACGTTGTGACTGATGAACACCCCCTCCAGCAGAGGGCGACAGGTTACGCGCTCTCACAGTTTAGTCCTTCCTGAGTTGCCGTACCCCGGGTTACTTGTTACTACAGCTTGCTACGTTGTTTACAAAATTCCGTGAACCATTTTTCTGACAGTGCTGAATTCCCCTCGTTTTATGCATCAGTCGGGTCTCGCAGGTCTCTCCGGCCTGTGCCGAGTCACCGACCACCTGTACCTCAGTAATGGCCGAGCCGCCAACGACTCCTCCCAGGTGATTCGGTGCAACATCACTTGCATCGTGAACGTGACGGAGACGAAGAGCCGCTGTCCTCTGCACCGCGGGGTGGAGTACATCCACATCCCACTGCCCGACTCCCCGGCCTCTGCTCTGGGGGAACACTTCGACGATGTGTCGGATAAGATCCAGCTGACTGCGGAGCTCGGTGGCCGGACTCTGGTGCACTGCAACGCCGGGGTGAGCCGCTCCGCCTCGCTGTGCATGGCCTATCTGATGAAGCACCGCGGGGAGTCTCTGCGGGGGGCCCACAGCTGGGTGAGGAGCTGCCGCCCGGTGGTGAGGCCCAACAACGGCTTCTGGAAACAGCTCATCCGCTATGAGATGGAGCTCCGTGGGTGCGCCTCTGTCCGGATGATCTGCACCTCCATGGGAGAGGTACCAGACATTTATGAAGAGGAGGCCAGGAACATGATGCCACTGCGATGATGAAGCCTCTTTATTGTAACAACGAAGGAATGCATGAGAAATAATATTCCGTATCGTGTTTCGCATATACAAGGAACTGCTGTTTGTATAAAGGCTTAAAATGTACTCCTTTTATTATGGAGTCCAATACATTCCAAGGGTAAATATTGTACTCTTTACTAGTTATTCAGCAGCTATAGTAACTTATTTTAGATGAAGATGTATGCCCACATAAAAGGTTTAATATATTATGAAATACATGCATCCCATGCTTTTCAGGTTTGGCCAGTATTTAGTTTGGGCCCCTTTTGTCGTATTTGTTGTTAAAAGTTCCACCAAATAGGGATTTCAACTACATTTTCCAGATAATTTCACAGGGGTAAAACTATCAAACATTTGATAGTTTGTTTCCTTTTTCCTGTTAAACGTCTGACCAGTTATATTTATTGTGACCCCAGATGTGTCCTCTGACCCCCAGGTTGGGAACTCCGGAAATAAATTATTAAACGAAAGTACTCTAAGTGAAATGCTTCTTAAGAATTGTGTCATTATAAACTATTATAGTATTAATGTTGATCAGCTACAGTTGACATTACTACATAAGTGCTATTGTGTTTGTATTTTTTTTAATAATGTTTTGTATGTTTTTTAAACATTTTACTAAAGGATCTGATTGTTTTTCAGCACTGGCTGAACGTGATTCGACAGGCACTGAATCACGAAAGCAGGTGACAGTAAAAGCAGTCAAGGAATCCAATTCATTGAGGCTATAAAGTACAAAAAGCTTTTATTTTCGAATCAAAAACACATCTCAATCGATTAATTGGACGCAAAATGTTGCAATAAACACTTGATTGACAACATGATGTTTTCATATGGACAGCAAGGCCTAACAAACTGAAATAAATACCTATTCATGTAGCTAATATGTTCATTAAACATCTTGAAAACATGCCGTTTCATGCTTACTGCCAGACTAGGATGAATCAATTATGTTTTTTCTAAACACATTTTTACTCATGAAAAGAGCTAATTAATTAAAAGATGTTGCGTTTTTCTTTGCAAATGTAACAATAAAAAAATATATTTTGGGACATCATATGGACTTTGATTCTTCCAAGAAACAATTAGATTAGATTTTTCTTCCTTTTTCCAGATAGCATTTTTTAAATAAATGATAACCCTCAACCGGTACAAATATAGTCTTAAGTTAGGAAACAGGCACAACAAAAGAACCCCACATTGAATCACAGTAAATTAGTTCACAATTTGGCACAAGACACTCACACACACACACACACACACACATCTACCCTAACGGAACAATTTTATCTAATGCAATAGTGGTCTACTATCCCCAGACACGTGTATTCCAATAGCACACTCAAAGCAATGAATCACCTGTCCACAGTTCCTCTTTCAAAACTGTTTTAAAGGTTACAACATATCAGGCTACAGTTTCATGCAAAGCAACGAGTGTAACAGGTAAGACATATTCATCAAAAGAGGAAGCTACAGAACCAGACAGACAGCTTCCAGCAATGCAAGTTATGCATGTTTTCATTGCGGATCAATTAAGAGGCAAACTCAGCCCTGACAGCAGTCAACACAATATTCCTTTATCTTAGGAGCTGGTTAAACCTTTTGGGAGATATGATAGTTCCCTTTCTAGCTAAAAGTTAGATGAAAAGAGTGAAAGTGAGCTTTAAAAAGCTACTAGAGAGTGGTATTGTATTACTTTTGACAGAGCCATGCTGTCTGTTTTTCTGTTTCCAGTACGTATGCTATGCTAATCTAACCTTTTGCCATATTTACTGGAAATGTTTTAGAGTGGTATTGATCTTCTTACATAACTCTTAGCAAGAAAGCAAAGTACAGCCTTTCCAAAATGGACTGCTTCAAGCACAGACTGAATAAGTATCAAACGTTAGGCAGTTCAAGTGGGAGAGCATTGTTATTGTCCAAGCATCTCACTTGGAAAGTAAAGGTTACATTCAACTAAAACTCTTGTTATATTTTCTCAGAGACATTTAACCTCAAATAAATTGTACACGGACAGTAATTTACAAATGGCTTATTTAGTGCACAGTGCAGTAATGCACTGTACATACACATCTGGAATCCAAACAGATAATAATGTTGTCTGCTACCTAAATATCCTGAGTCCGAACCTTAGTCAGGTCAAATGACAACATCGCTTTTAAAGTGGAATAATGACACAAGTGCAATAACAGCATGCTTATTTTACCTTCACTGCATCTCACTAATTCCCTCGATAAGGCAACAGTTTCATCTGCATAGTCACGTGATAAGCATCTATTGGTATAGAATAAAATAATGTCAATTTATCCAAAGGTGGAGTCGACGCAGAGAGAACCAGGAAAATATATAACGCCAGTATCCATTCACCCTCTTACACACACCCCTAGTTTTTTTCAGCAGCTCAAGGCAATGGCTTCCAGATCATGACTTAAGATTACATCTGAAAGAAAATGGAGAGAATTCATTGATATGGTATTTTTAATTGAAAAAGAGAGGGAGTGTATCTTCATATCAACAACTTACATTCTGGTCCAGCTTCTGGTAGTCTCCGGATTTAGGTCGACGAGCAGATCTGTATTTCTTTCCTTCCAAAAGAAAGGCAAAGATCTAAGGGGAAGAAAAGAGATATTGGCAAGTTTTCCACTGAATGGTTGAAGCTTTACATACAAGACAAAGCTTGATATTATTAACCGAGGCATCGCAGAGGAGAGATCGCTCTCTGTATCAAAAGAAATCAAGCACTTTTCCTAAAATATCAAACTATCCCTTTAAGATTGTTCCTCTCAGCTGTAGTGCTTGTTTGGGCCCAGAAATGAATCTGCAAGTCACAAGCTGACCACATGTACCACATATTTAGTCACAAAATAATACAAGACTGTTAGTCTAATCCAAATGTACTTTTAAATAGACCAGCAAATATTTCCCCGTGTTAAACGATGACCCACTTAATCCATTGCATATAATGGAGACCTGACCTGAGTGTGAAACAAATGCAAAAGATATAGCTAAGCCGCTTCTGTGTTTCAAAGAATTCCCTTTCTGTCTACGTTACACAGACTGAAATGGTTGACACACAATCTGGGCCAGTGGAAACAGGAAGTATGCTTCAAAGATGTGGGAGTGTGAGCTTAAACCCAGGTACCTTCCGTTTGTTGTGGTAGGTGATGTAAAGCCCTGCCACGAGCACAGCTGTACAGACAAGGTAGGCAAAGAAATGACTGCTCTCCGCTACATCCTTGATATCAGATTGATCATACGGGGTTTTCTCTTCCATTTGTTTCTTATTTGCGCCGTCTAATGATTCATTCGCATTGCCTTTGTCTCCTGGCTTGTTGTTCTTGGTGTTATCTACTTCTCCCTTGGATAACAGGTCAAGATTGCCAGCGTCATCTTCATTTTTTGTAGGTTCTCCTTTCACGGATATTGTTGTGGTTGCAGGCTTAACAGTGGGTGGTGTCTCATTTTTCTTCTCTTTTCCAGGGTCCTGGCTATTCTCATCGGTCACTTTCTTGCTGTTTTTCTCATCGTCGCTTTCCTCACTTGCCGTTTTTGTGGTTTCTACTGGTTTCTTCACGTTGTCATCTTGTCCTTTCTTGTCAGAATCCCCCTCAGCCTGTTTGGTTTCGTTAGACGGTTTGGCCACATCTGACACTTTTTCCACTTCTGGCTTTACTGTGAGTTTTGCTTCATTTTCTTCTGGTTTTCTTCTGACACTACCTGTATCTTCAATTACAGTAAAAGCAGCTACGTTTGGGGTTTTCTCTACTGAAGTGGGTCCTGTTGCTGTATCTACTGGCACACCTGTAAATAAGCACAAAACAAAACACAATCAGAGATTTAAGCAGAAGAACACACAGGATGGGGACAATAACAGAAATATCAGAAATTCAATTGCCATCTATTAATAAATGCTAGAAATGCTGCCATTGTTTATCCCTCAATTAGACCTCGATACATCTGCTCTTTTCTCCATTACCTTAGATCTTTGTTTCCCTTTGGTGTTATAGCGGCCAAAATCATAAAGAAATAAACCAGAAATCTAACTCAAATAAAACCGCTGCCGAGGCACCACTTAGAGGATCTTACGCAGGGTTCAATGATCCAGACCAGTATCCATTTCCACTACTAGTATGTTCTGTGTCACCTTTTTGGTAAGGTCCTTTGTTTTTATATAGGCCAAGAAGATTTCATTAGATGATTAGATTATATGAAGTTAAAAAGGCTAAGTAAAAGGGCTAGAACATCGAGGTGGAAGAAAAAAACGCCCACACTAAAAGACGAAAGAAGAAAGAAAGAACTAGTTTGGTGTACAGACAAAACCAAAATAAATGTAAATAACAGTCATTATTATTTATAGGACTTTTCCTTTTCCATATCTGAGGTAATTCCTCAAACAATGTAAGATAAGATTGACTTTATTGATCCCAAATTCGGACATGTTTCCGTCACAGCAGCATTTTAAAACAAGGCATTGCCCGTAATGGGAAAATAAAAAGAGTAGGAAATAAACAAACATTTAGTATAAACATCGCAAAAATAAAAAACACTATGGTGGCCAAATTACAGCTAACAAAATTGAAAAGTAAGATATTATTTACATTAAATATGAATGTAATATGTACAGTATACATTTTACATTTATATTTAAATAAATGTTAAAACGTTAAGACGTTTTAATTTGGACACCATCTTACTTTCAAATAGTAACATTTCTAACATTTTTAAAAAGCTTGATTATTCTGCTTCATATTGCACTACATATTCCTAACAGAAATGCAAATCATCCCAAACTAAATCACATTAAAAAGACTGAGGCCAGGTGGAGTTTCCGGATTAGAGTACTGTTGATCTGGGTGTTGATTAAACTGTCATGAGTTATTAATAGGAACTTGGCGACAGGTCAATAAAGTATTACATTTGTATGTCTACGACACAAGCTATCACTTACTTTAACAGCCAGTATCATTGTGTCTGTCTTCTGTGTAACATGATATCTGGTTTTGTGAGTGGTGTTTGGTGAAAAATAAAATGATTCCCCTTGGTCATTACTTGGCACACAGAGGTTAAATACACAAAAGGTACCAGAATAATAAAATAGCCAGACATGTAGCTAGGTTGTAATTTATTTAACAGACACTCATTCGTCGATTGGCAAATTTTCTCTGAGTTAAAACAAGTGATACTGGTTCAGCAACATGGACATTTAGCTTAATTAGCTATCAGGGATTATGGAGGAACCGGTATCTGTAATGTATTTGAATAGCCTATATAAGAAGAAGAATAAATAGCAAAACGACACAAAACTAACCTCTGACCAAGCAGACACACAGACATGTTGTGAGCAGCAGGAAAGCAGTCCGCATCGTGTCTGGAAAATGATTAAAAACCGAAAACAAGTGTGTTTATTCTGTCTCCTTTCAGCTCTCGACTCTCTCCGTGTAGACAGATTGACAGGTTGGAGCTTTTGACTAATTCTGCTTCCGTGTACCAACCATAGCCTGTTCTTCTTCTGCAGGGGAAAATACAGCAGACTGCTCTACCGCCACCTAGAGGTAGAGTACTGACACTACAGGGCTGTGTTTTCCAGCAAGGAAAGCTAGAATGCAATCAAAATACGCTTCTTTGTCCAGTATTATTTTCAGACTGTTATTTCTTAAGCTTTCTTGGCATGCATTCATACAGGATATGCAGTTGCTTTCTTAAGGCATGAGTTCATATTCGTTACTTCAATCGCCTATTTCTGTAAACAAGTGTTCTTGTTTGTGAAATAGATTGTACTTTTCTGCTTATTTTAACTGCTTTTTTATTTTAGGTCAAATTTACCAACCTGCATTTCAAATTAACAAGTTACATTTTGAAGTCTCGTTAATGTTCAAATGCCATGTTATCAATCACAATCTTGATACATTCAAATGTAGTTGTTTGATGCTAATGGTAAGAACCAGCCTGTTCTTCTTCTGCAGGGGAAAATACAGCAGACTGCTCTACCGCCACCTACAGGTAGAGTACTGGCACTACAGGGCTGTGTTTTCCAGCAAGGAAAGCTAGAATCCAATCAAAACACGCTTCTTCGTCCAGTATTACTTTCAGACTTTATTCTTAATTGTTACCATATTGGCACTTTACACAACACACAGGGACTATCAGCTTTCTTGGCATGCATTCATACAGGATATACAGTTGCTTGCTTAAGGCAGGACTGTCTATTCTTAATCCCCTCTTTCTGTAAACAAGTGTGACGTGTCATTGAGAACAAAGTGATGAATACGTAAAACTCTGTGAAAATGAAACGTCTCCCACAGTATAAGGACATTTTAAATGTGGTTTATTTGTGAAACGGATTGTATTTTTGTACTTATTTTTTTAACTGATTTCAATTGACATGCATTTACATCTAACAAATGCAAGTTATATTTTTGAAGAGACCTTCATGTTCAAATGGCAATATTCAATGTTATGTATCACTTTCATGAGACATTCAAGTGTTGGAAGAAGTACCTTTACCTAGTGTAAAAAGTAAAAGTACTCATTATGCATAATGGCCCATCTAAGAATAATACTAAGAACAGCAGTATTGTATTGTTTAGGTTATTTTGTTGTCCTGTTTTTAAACATGTTAGAGCATTTAGGTATTGTAGTTTGTCCATGTGGACCGAATTTACATACTAGAAATACTGTACTGTGCAAATGAGTAGTACTGTACTGCATTATACCATATCAGCATATTGTGTTTTTATATGCAGGAAGTAGGCTAACTGTGAGTGTTAAATAAATGTTGTGGAGTAGAAGTATAGAGTAGTAAATAATACATGGAAATACAAATATGTAAAAAAAAAAAAAGGACTTAAGTACAATACTTGAGTGTATGTACTGAGTTACTTTCCATCACTGGGAGCTCACATCATAATCTGGAAAATTCCATCTGAATTCACCCTACAGACAAATGCTCCAATCAGGTTGAACCAAGGAAACCTGAAACTCTGGATCCACCGGTTCAGCAACAACAGATTGCCTCTCCTGATTCCTTTTGAACAACCTTCAGATTATTCCACTAGGTCAAAAGGTTCAGTCTACAAGTAATGGGGTTACAGCTACATCTTTTCATGCCTTGTGACCAATTTTTATTTTATTTGAACCAACTGAAAACACATATCCACCATAAATCCACCAAGGGCCTGATTTGGCCCCCGGGCCTTGAGTTTGACACATGTGACTTAATGGCTGCATTATTTAGGTTTATTCTAATAGCACCAAAACACCACAAAAGAACAAGTACCTATTCCTAGTTATAAAAGCAGCAATAATTCAACTGATTACAAGGAATTTGTTAAGAGATGTTAATGTAATGAAGTCGAACTGTAAGGATATAGTAAATGAAATTGGAAGTGGATATATGGCTTAGAAAAACATACATTAGAAATCTGGTATATATATTTGATAAAAGAGGAAAAATGACGGGGTATACAGCCCACAACATTACTCATGATTCTCCGTTTAGATATGGCAATTACTGATCCAAATATATATTGATATAATAATGGTAGTAGTTTTTTTGTTGTGTATGCCCGGTGACAATATCCAAATCCCGATATATCACTGTAAGATGGCTGATATTTTCCTATTGTATTTTACAACCTATTGTGCTGAGTTGACCTGAAGTCATACAGGTAAAGCGAGCACTAATACAGAAATGATTCACTAATGCTCCACCACAGGATACATGGAGGAGATAACATTTGTGTGATTATTGCCACCTCCAGGTTTGTTGCTGATATGATTTTATTTTACTGGTGGTGTCAGTGTTTGACCTGATCAGCAGATGGCAGTATTGATATTCAGTGCAATTGAAGAAAACCTGACAAAAGCACATCTTGACACCAGACTACTTTATGTGCATGTGATTGTGAGGGGTTTGCAAGAACTATAATCAACCTATTGTACAATTATACAACACGTTTAAGCATATACAATTGCATTTCTTCTCGAGGAAAAAAACACCATTTCCTATTAACATAAAGTCACTCAACTTTACAGACAGGCACCATGAGAATAATGTAAAAATATAATATGGATTACAATTGATGGTATGCTTTAGGGACGAGATAATGATCAACATGTTAATTGCAGGTGTTTTACATCTCAGCTGGGCGTGGAGGACCTGTGGGTTCTTGTAATGAATATGTCTTAATTGTGGCAGGCTGCTTGACATTTGAAAAGTCCGATGATCCCTCTCATTCTTGACACCTATTTGCATTTCCATCTTTAAGGTCAAATGGGTATGAATAATACATTAAGGAGGTTCTTAAGCTCACAGCCAGCTATACCTATCTCCACAAAGGCACCAGCTGAGTGTTGCTAAGCTCAGTGAATGCTACAGAAACAATCAATTAATACCACTTTGGGAAACCACATGTGAAGCAATCAAGGCATCCTGGCATTAATGGGAATATAAGGTCATGATTCAATGGAAGCTATAGGAACAGTCTTTTCTGATTAGTTGTATGAAGTGTATCCCTCTCAGCTAGTTTTTATTGTGTGAATCAGACTAAACGGGGCAATCGAGTGTGTGTTTCTGGGTTTTCATTATCAAAAGTGTTTAAAGCATTTTGTAGATTTTTCTCAAATGAAAGTTCTCTGTGCAATATTACTACGCATGTGAACTATCAAAGGGTTAACCTGGAATAAATTCAAGATCAAAGGAAGGCCCAAAAAAAGAACCTTGGCAGGAGATTGGAAGAATTTAATGAGCAAAAATTAACATGTATTAAATCTGACCTCGTGCTTACATGGCAGATGTTGAGTGGAGCAGCAACCAGATACCTGAGATAAATAGTGGCGTGTTACATTTTGAGAGGAGCCTGGGAACTGCCTATGCTTTCAACAAAACATATATTGCATTTCAAATTGTGCTAAGATCATCATGTTTTAACAAATGTCATGATATTTATTTCAATAAAGAAGATTTTAAGGGGAGGGAATTGTATTAAATTGAGAAAAGATCCCTCGTATATCCAGCACATTTGAAGTCATTCACTTGGGGGCTGAGTTTCATAATAAGGCTACTGTCTTAGGGGAATAGCATGGGATATAGTATAGCCTTGAGGAGACAGATTTGCTGGCTGTTTTGACAACTCATTACCTGTAATTTCAGTGACGGATCGGTGGAGTGGCTCAGACTAGGCATCCGTGGCACCAGAGAAGCTGTGTGGTTTGTGCCTGGAATGATGTAAGATACAACGGCAAATAAGCAAAGATTTATTATGGCTAATGATTGCTTAAAAACAGAGCCGTGGAGACTTGACAGTTTGGTGCCACTTTACCGAGAGTGGTGGAGTTGGGGCAGAAACGGAAACACATCCTTATTTCACCTTTCTGTACTTCCAGAAGAGTGTTTATTAGAGAGATAACTCTGTCTAATGACACTCACGATTCATTCTGACACACAATGTAACAGTACATTGATTATAAATACTATCTAATAAATGAATATCAGTAAAATACTTCATTTTATTTGTCAATATTAAGATAATAACTGTGGCATTTAAGTTTATTAATGAACCCAGAGTGCTCTTTTGGTTTTACAGTTTGCCTCATAGTGCTGTCTACTATCTGGAAATGCATTGTTAAAAAGTAAAGTTTCCCCTGTAGATCTCGCTGTGCGTAAGACCCTGGTTAAGTTTCTAAGTTTGTAGAAAAGGAAAGGTGCGGGGGGGTTGTATCAGTTGGGCTTGTCCCCCCCCCCCCACGCTCTGCCATAATTGGTCCATCCCTGGCACAACTCCTCATCTCTAAAGCCACCAAAAACTGTAACCTACCTTGTGTATTTTTCCCTAATTGAATCGCCTAATGAGGTCCCCAGGGCTCCATGCCATTACCTCTGAGTTAATTAAAGCCTAAGCAGTGTGCCAAACGGTGAATAAAGATGCCGTGAAAGTGCAAGAGGGTTCTCTGGGATGGGATGGGGCTGACCTGCTTTTCTGTCATTGTTGTGGGACGTTATATTCCAAGGAGCAGATGTCTATTCTTTTTTTATTTGTGTTTATTTTAGGCTTCACATTTTGTTACCCTGGTTCAAGCACTTATTTTCCAGTGTGGTTAGCCTAATTCTGCTTTATTAAACATTCAACTCACTGCCACCATCAGCAAGGATTTTATGAAGATTTACAACTAAAGCAGAACGCAGGAGACTAAAACATGGCAGGTGTGTTATGGATTTCTATTCAATTAGGCGTGGCTGTAATACAATTATACTGCTCATTAAATGTACATTTGTAACACCTACAAAAAGCAGTTATCGACTTGTTATGCACTGTGGTCACTCGTGTGGGAATATTAATCCAAACCACATAACCTTGTTAAAGAAAACTCTTTATTAAATGACAAAAACACGGGCTGATAGAACGTGAAAAGACAAAAAGAGACATTTCATTTAAGAAACAATTTCAAATGTTTATTTAACATGTCAAAGAAGGGGCACACACTCGTGAATTGAAAAGGGGGGGGGGGGGGGGGGGGGGGGGGGGGGCTGCAATTATTGGCCAGTACTATGTCTTAAACTCAATACTAACATTAATCAGGTTTTGGCTAAAAAGCAAACATGTTTTTTGTTTCTTTTTTTTGTTTTTATAAAGAAACATTATGTACATTGGTTCTTTTATACAAGAGGCTCATTGGATAAATGCATCAAAAAAGAAACCAGTTCTGCAGTAAACTTTACAAAAAATACATTTAATTTTTCATTGAGAGATGTAGAAAAGGAGCCGGTCAAATATTGACCAATAATATTTCTTCCTTTTCATTATTTAGAAAAAAAGCTGTTCTAATAACTATTTTTTAAAGAAAAGCAATATACAGCACAATAAATGGGGTAAAAATGGCCTTTGTGCAGATTTAATTATTGTGTTTGGTAACCAGGGAGAGGGGCTGCGATTGGAACAAGGCATGATGGGAGTGAAGGGCCGCCTGATGGTAAGGGGAAGGAGGGGAAAGCATGGAGTGGTGCAGGGAGGCGAAGGGGATTGGCCGACTCAGAATGGGTGTCGAATGGCTACCATGGATGGAGAGGTGAGAATGGGAAGAGGAGGAGGAGGAGGAGGATGAGGAAGAGGAGGAGGAGGAGGAGGAAGAAGATCCAGAAGCTTTCCCGGCGAGAGAGTAGTGGTGGTGCATGCGTCCTTCTGGTTTGGTGGTGAGCGATAGCGGCTGGGCCTGCTCGGAGTGAGTGGCAGCGGGGGCCGCGGGGGAGGCGAGGGACGCGGAGGGCGTGGCGGGGGAGTCCAGCATGCTGCTGTGGGACGAGGCCGGGCTGTCACACATCTTCTCCGACGGCAGGTACTGCACGCACTGCTTCTTGCTTCTAATGGAGAAGTCTGAGGGGGGAAACAAAGCAGGAAGAAGCTGAATTATGGATCTGCTGCTGGCTTCAGAATCTGGTTCATGTCCCTCAATGCCGCCCGTGACAGAAGTGATCATCCAAACAGTGACGACGATGGCAGTGGAAGTTGTGAAACATGGCGAATCAACTCCAAAACACATTGCAACAGGGAGAGTGGAACATGATGTTAAAGATATTCAGATGGTATGCATTAGTTATGCAAAAAAAAAAAAGAAGGGATGTGACACACAAAATGTGCACCCAAAAGTATAAAGCTTTCTTGTTTAGGTTGCACAACAAGCAGACATACCTGCCGCTACTAGCACTGAACCTCATAAGCTGCTTGTCGAAGTATAGAGGCAGGGAGAGAAGTTAGTAAGTGTTAGTGAAGAAGGAATCCATGCAGAAAAAGGTCGATAATAAATAATATAATATCGTAGTATAGTCGCATGTTGCCCTTGCTGTTTCTACAGTTATTAATACTCATTCCAGTCGGTGACGACACAAACCAAATAAAGGCAATCAGGAAGAAAGGCCCCTTACCTTCTGGTTTCGAGTCGGGTTTGTTGTCTCTCTTCCTCTTTTTCCGCTTTCCCTGCACATATGAAACAATGCCGTTAAAAAGCTGTTTCTCATAGTGAAAGCAAACAGTCTAAACAACATTGATTTATACGATCAAGAGTGTGTAATTAACTAATATAGACACATTTGACTTTGGAAAATCATGTTTAACAACTCCCTTTACTCATTAATTGAATATCTTGTCATGGAAATATGCTACTCACGTAATTGTCTCGTGCTGACCACCCGGGGTAGAGCTGGGAGTGAAGCTGCCTCTCTTTCCTGGCCAGCTCGTAGTATTTGGCTTGCTCCTCTCTTGACAGGGAATGCCACTGTGGACAAAGAAAAAAGATATCAAAGGACTGCTAAACACACACACACACACTGTTATGAACTCACGTGCACATCTGTGTCCGCGCTACTTACCCGTCTTCCGAGGATCTGGTTGATGGCAGCGCTCTCTTTCAGAGTGCACTCGGCCACCACTTTGGCTCTCATCTCCTTCATATACAGCATGAAAGCATTCAGAGGTTTCTTGATATGAGGCCTCTTGTCCTCTTCTTTCTTGGAAGGAACGGGGGATTTCCTGCTAATACGAAACATAAAAAAAATATGCCGTTAATAAACTGTAAATGATGGTCAATTAGAGAAGACAAGGGAGGCTAATGTGCTGTAATGAAAGCAAGTTTTGATGCAGTCAAACGATTATTTTAAGTGTTCTTACGCATGCATCGAGGGACTCATGTCATGGGGCTCCTGTTTGATTCCCGAGGAGACGATGGCCGGATGGGGGATGCCGGTCTGATGGAGGCCGTGTGGAGGCGGAGACACCATGTGAGGCGAGAACCGGCTGGACACCAAGCTGTGAGGGCGACAGGAGGAGACATTTTAACAGTCGAGTTTAACAGCTAACCTCTGTTAACCTGACGGGGAAGGGTAACCCTAACTTGGCACATAACCGCCCTGCTTTACCCTCTGGGGGGAAATTCAACTTCTATGTGCGTCTAGACTAAATCCATACACACAATGAGTTACATGCTTCCTTTTTGTTCAAATAAAGACTTTTTCAAAAGCCCCTTTTATTCAGCGATGGCTGGAGAAATGTGGAGTGTGTTGTAACCATGGTGACTGCATGGCCGTGACACCTGAAACCACTTTCCTCTGACAGTACACCTTAACAAAAGTGTCTCTCTTTTATTTCCAATTGTTAATACAATGGAGCATTGTAATGAACAGAAGGGGAATTAAGCTCCATATCCTTCTATCACACATTCTAGGTTCTGCAAGATTGGAAAATTCCTCTGTTTTAATTCTTTTAACGTGGCACACAGGCTGTCATGAGAAACAAAGCACAGTGTGGCCTTGTACTCGCAGTCTGTCAATTTTGACCACCTGATACTCTCAGTATGGACTAACCCAGGGATAACTTTTACTCAGAGGTTTTTCTAACCGTCAATAACCGTTAAACAACATTTGAGGCGAGGTTGCTCACACAGAAAGATGGTTCAAAGCTTGTTTTGGTTCCTTATTTAATATTTATCTGATCTGACTGAATCTAAAATCTGACCTTAGGTAGTAAAATGTGTGTAAATATATGAAGTCGAATTAAAAATATCAAGAAATTATATTTTGCTTTATTTTCCATCTTTTTTGAACTGTTTAATAATTGATGTTGTATAAACAAGGAGGGGCCAAATCATTCCCCAGTTAATAAACCTATACCGACTAAATCTGTAAACATCCACTTAGTCCCTGATGAGCTTCTCCATACGGCTCCCAGTGATGGCATGCAGTCAAGATCCACATTTGAACATAATGCTCCTATTAGCATTAATGTACTGCGGTTTGTTGTTGCCAATATTTTATTCTTACTGGCTGTGTTTTTACTCCATAATCACAGTTTAAAGTTGATATCGTCTTGAACAAACAGTGGAAACAGCTTATAGTCCTTCTAGTTATGGCAATAAACCCCTTGGATCTACTGTATCAACAAACTGCTGTATAGATAAAAAAGCTTTTAATTACAAATCACGTTAAAAACATTTGCTTATAGTATTTAAGTGCTATGCTTCAATGTTCATTTACCTTAAAATATATGCATTTTACATTTCATTTTTAGGGCATTTTTGGTGTATTTCTAAATATTTAGTAAGCCTAAACAGCCATTCTTTTGTAAACAGCACAATACTGTTTTAGGCTAAAAGCTTATTATAATTTGATTTACAGTGAACTATGTTATATATACAGTTCTTTATTGTATCATAGTGTTTATAATATTACACAACATGGTAGATACAATTGAAGCGTTGTTAGAAAAATCTTATAATAGGCTTTTTTCTAATTGTTCAGAAAATGTGTGTTTGTAAAATCAACAGTTATCAATTTGACCCTGACAGACATGAATAAGATATTTCCACCGTAGTGCCAAAAATAAAACCTTTATGAAATCATGTCTATGTTAACATTTGATGGATTAGTGCAATATTTTGCAGGTACGAAATATTACGCCTTAAGTGGAGTAAAAACTCCTATAACGTGTGTTGTGATTGTTGTGAGTCCGTCTCAGGACGAGCTACACATCCTATTGATCACAGACACCCTGCTGAATATTTCATCTCATACTCACACCGGAAGGCTCACTACAAATCTTCCCAATTTAAAAAAAGGGTCAGAGAGTGTAGTCTGATTGGACACGTAGGTTCAGATCAGCTTTGATTTGTCGTTATCGATTCTCAGCCCTTTCATCTCGGCAGTGTGTGTGTGAGTGTGTGTGTGTGTGTTTTCAGAACACTGGCCTGACCACAGAAGTTTAGCTCAGAGAGAAAAGACAGGAGGAGGAGTGCTGAATGCCAATAGTGCCTTCACACTGTTTAAGAAGCTGTAATTGACACCGCTGCCTGTGCGAAAAAGCCTTTTTCAAAACTATACCCCTGCTTAAAAAAAGTCTAAAAATTGAAGTATAAAAGTGCACACCAGCCATTTCTTTCACCTAACCTTTGAAATGGCTGCCAGGGTAAATGTGATTACAACATGTCACAGAAGCAGCAGATATTAGATGTCCCCCTTAGGGAGGGTGGGGGTGTTGCCGAACATGATCTGCTCACCTGGACATGGATGCATTCATTGCTAGCGCTGGGTAGGGGTGACGGAATCCCCCCGGAGGGATGGAGTACATGGGCTGGCCCTGCCTGAGAGACAGAGGGAGACAGAGGGAGAGAAAGATAGAGAGTGTGTGAGGTGGTTCAAACTCAGCTGACAGCTAACCCAGCAGCACTAATCCTCTGCTCATCAACTCAAAGCTCCTGCTTGTGGAACAGCACCGTTGCAATTGATTACGAGAGCCGTGGCAAAACCCATAAATATTCATAAATTCCTCATCTTGAAAAGTATTATTGTTCTGGTGTGATGCACCTGCACAGGCATAACAACTGGACATCCACTTAAACAAAGATTTCAAGAAATGTTTTAAAGCTTAACTCGACACAATTTGTTGTGCTTTACCAAATCTTAACTCCCCACAAGCAGACAGCCACATAGTGAATTAGCTACATCTATTTGCATGTATATAGACTCCTGCATTTACTTGTTTCCTTACAACAATCTCTGCAACATTCAGCTTATTGTATTTATTTAATGACATATATATAGTTTACTTTATCTGCATTACTTGCACATTGGTCTTGCAATATATTTTATAACTATTTTATTCTACTCTGTTTCTTCTTGCACTATTTTATTGTTTTTTTAATTTGTTTCATTGTTTTAGGTCTTAAATATATTTGTTGGCATTGTTGGAGGAGCCTGGGACTTAAACTTTGCATTGCCATGACTACACTGTAGCTACTGTGCTTATGACAATAAAGACCTTGAATCTTGAATATCTGCTGTGATTTCTAACTAATAAAAAAATAATTTAGCAGAGTGGACGGCTGACAATAATAAAAGTGACTTACTGTGGCATGAGCCAGCCCAGAGGGTGTGCGATGGTCCCCACGGTCCCAGGAGAGAGCGGGTAGTACGGGGAGAGCTCTGACGGGTGAGGTGTCCGAGGAATACCTGCCAAAAACGGAAGAAAGCCACTTTTCAAATGTAGCACATACCTGCTGAGATGACATGACATTTACATAAGGCAAGTATGTATAACAAGATTTAACATCTCTGTAATATTTGCTATCTAAATAAACTTGCCTTGCCTATGATTGCCACTAAACTTTTGATACTCCACACAAGATATTCAGAGTACAGTAGCTATGGCCTAATAGTTGCAACATTTCAAAATGGGAAAAAAAGTAATTTCCAGATGTTTCTTTCCCAAAATGTTTCCATTTTGAAACTTCTTGACCCTGCTGTGTTCATTTAAACACATGAGAATGTCTGCTTCCTGGTTTCTGTGGATGTTGCAATATTTAGTGAAAACTGTCACTTATAATATTCATCATAACTGTCACGGATTGAAACCAACTAAAGCATATGACAAAAATATTTTTTTTACACCCAGCTGTCAAGATCGCTGACCATTTTGTTTAATGTAATATCACTTTTAGATACACAGTGAAGTGAATCAATGGCTATCCTTGAGACCTTACCTGTCTTTGGGTCGAGGATCTCTGGGGAGAGGTGTGAGGGCGGCGTGCCGGGGGAGAAGTGTTCATTGCTGTAGGTGATGAGGGGCGTCAGGGGGTGGACATGGTGGGCGTGCTGCACCACTGGGACTTTATTGGACTGTTGATGGAGAAAGAAAAAACAGACACGTAGAAGTTAAAAGCAAGAAGTAACCAATGTTCAAGTGTCTAACCCAAAACATTAAAATAAAAGCTTCTCTTCTGGTGGCTGTAACAAGCATTTAACTATCCTAAAGTGTGAACCGCACATTATTTCTGTTGCCCATTGTTGGAAGGAAATGCACGGTAAAAATAGGCCATCATGTGTTAATGCCGTCTACGGTAAACATCACATCAGTCTGAGCGTGTGACCGGCCCTGTGATGCAATCTGGACCAGCACCAAGGAACACTAAAAAGCCCTGCAGACGCATGCCAAGACCATTACGGTCGTTTAGCCGAGGAGAGAACTGTTTGTTCAGTCCAACAAGAACAACAACGGTGCTACTGGGTCCAAAAGTCAAAACAGCGAGCCACAAACAAAAACAATCAGTGTGAGGCAACTGAATACCCATAAACAAGTGGGGACATACTCTCTGTCTGACAGGTGATGGAAAGAAGCAGACGCCCATGGGTGGGTATAAGAAAAACATTTGAAGTTCTGTAAGATAACTAGCGAAGAACAGAAGGCTTTTCACATGCAGTGTGGAGATATTTCAGCAACACTCTCAGAGATGGGAGCGAAAACAGCTACGACGAGTCTGATGAAGACAATAATAATAACCAGCGTCTCTACTTTCATTAGGCAGCGTGCAGCACCGCAGTCATTTCCCCTGGCTGCCTGGCTGAATAGAGCACTTGTTGGCTCAACTTGTCACATGGGAGGGTCAAGGGGTGGAGGGGGGAAAGGGGGGAGAAAGGAGTCTTGTTCCTCCAGGCTAACCTTTCTTCAATATCCCTCCCCACCCCCCTCTCAACCTCTCCAACGTGGTCTGCTGGGGAACAAGGTTTGCATTGAGACTTCTGTACACTCTCTTGCTTCACGCTGCTTAGAATTGTTCCAAATCTTTGCTTTTTTTACGGCCACTTTTTTCTAAGTACGGTCCAACCTTTTCCTCCTTTTAAATCTTAAGCAAATTGGTTTCTCCTATGTGTAAAGCAGGCTTTGATTCTGGTAATGCCAGACGGGGGGGAGACAAATATTTACCGGTGTTAAACATGTTTATATTAAGATCAATTTGCTTCTTTTTTTTTGGTTCTTCCAGACTTAAGAGCACACAAGGTGAATGCATATGATGATGCGCAGTGAACACAATTGCATAAACACAGTAAAAGGCTTTGATGAAGCTTCATGGCAGAAGTAGCGTTGACCTGCTGGGTTGAAATCCCAAGTCCCACATGTCATGTATATTTGAGTTGTGCTTTGTTGTTCTACTTAATGTACAATACGCCTGAATTTTCCCTATATTGTGAGGGCTGTTTGAGACCTCTAGACCTGGGTGCCAACACATTTTGGGAAGCACTTCAGTGAGAATTTGAAATGATGCATATTAATTATTCATATGCTGGAATACACCAATCGTGTGCTCTACACATCATTTCTAAGTTTGAAGGCACTAGTTTCAACTCCAGGCTGTCTTTCTGTTAAGCACGGCCGACAGATATGTGGAGAAAAATGAAGTATGCAGGTTGCACATATGCAAAACTATTCCGACCCGTATACTACCTGCCAGACTGTCTCTCTAAGGAATAAAGATGGCTAATTCATCAAGCAAATTCCTCTTTTTATATAGGAACATTTGTAAATGTGATCAATCAAGATCAGCATCATTTTTTTAAACTGTATCACGTTCTCCAGAGCCCTGAGATGCGTTTTTTTTATTTAAATTGAAAAACTACACTAGTCGTGCAAACATAAATTAAACTAAACACTTAAATATCAATGCCTTCTTTCACTTGCTCTATGTGTAGAGGTTATATTCCTCTAGACCATAAGAGCTTCATACGTCTGGTTTCCTGATCCACGAGCAAAGTGTAATAGGGAAACCACAAGGAACCTGAGCCATGTTTTAAATATAAACAACATCTACGTGATAGGACAGATAAAGGGCAACCTGGAACCAGATGGTATCTACATCAACAGACAGAAATCATGCTCTTTACATAGACGTGCTTGTTACAAACAGGCCTGCAGTGGAGCATACCTCTCAGATAGCAAGTAAAAACACCCCAGACTGGTCTAGGAGCAGATTGGAAATAGTAACAGGGCGGTTTAAAAGGAAAAGAAAACAGCGTAAAGTTGCTCAGAGAAAAGATGTCTGTCTCTTAAGAGGGTTTGAGACTAAAAAGACCGAGGTGGCAGTACCTCGCCTGGTTGTCCAACTTGGAACGGCGCTAAGAAAAGCACAGTCCTTGGTCAATGTGGGTGGAGGGGTGGATTTCATTCAAGCAAACATGTTTTTGGATCCTGCACATCTGAATTGAATTACTAGGCAAACAGCCGATGGGGAAGAGAGCTTAGAACAAACTGAATAACCCCGCAGCTTTGTGTGTCTTTATGCTCGGTGATTCTGGGTGGGAGGCTCAGAGGCCTTTCAAAACTCCAGGAAAGACAGGGTGAAAAGAATGCCTGGCATGCTGAGAAATCCAAGCCTTGTTTGTCAACGCCAACAGGAAGCGGACGTGAGAGGGGACTGACCGTGTCGTATGTCTTTCAAATCAACCACTCAAAAAACTATGCCATTCATCACAGACAACGTGTGCTTTGCGTCTGGTCGTCGCCTCTGAAAGGGTCAATGGGATTTATATTCTTGCTTAAAATAATAGAGGGCGGGGCGGCGTCATGTTACTGCAGGGAATATCCCCAGAGGTAATTAAATAAATTCAGAGGGCTCTTAAAATCAGCACAGACATAATGGACACAAACATGGACCGGGATAAATATTTGTTAACTGACATACAGTACATCAATTTGATCCTCTGGTAAATCTGCCACTAATAAACGGCATCTTGTGAAATGTAATGAATTCACTCTGCGATGCCAAATCTCTCCGCTTTAGAGTTTGACTAGAAATCAAAGCACTGGTTCCTTATTCCATTTCTGAAGAGGATCTCGTCTCTGCAGTGGCCCAGCAGGGCAGCAGACCTCAGATCAGTATTCAGTGCAGTCCTCCCAAAGCCTTTGATTTCATGATGGATCCCGGTTGTTCACTGCCTAATGCAAAACGAGAGACTCTCACCGGAATCCCAGTCAAAGGTCTGTTGAAGGAATATGGGTCGAAAAGCAAGTGTATGTATCTCTTTGGGGGAGAAAAAAACCCCCGGCACATTCCCAGTTAATATCTCTACTTAAAGTGTCACATCGCCCTGAGAGTGTTGGATTGCCGCAGACACATGCAGCAAGACAAAAGGCATCTCAGGAATGCTGTTGCTCGAGACCTTACCACTTCAATTCACTTAAACTATTCGTGGACTAACTAGCTGACAGGACGTGTCCCTCGATACCTTGATTATGCTAGATGCTAATACAATAGTGAGACAAAGAGAGGGATTCTTGTGTCTCTGTCAAGTGAAGATCAGCCCAAATTTGATGCCAGATAACCCTGGTCAGTTCCACCTCATTACAGAGACACAGCTCCTCCTAACTCAGAATAACAGTACAAGTCAGTGTATTCTGTAATGACACAGAGAATAGGTATTATGGACAAATTACTGCAAGTGACTGGATAACCTCAATGAGAGCAGTATGCAGCCTTGACATCATTATTAGCAGAGTGTAAATGACTCTGAACTGGTGCGTTGTGGAGTATGAGTCACACATGATTCAGACAGCAGCACCTCCTCCTGCTTCCCCTCCTTTTCCTATTATCTCCTTTCCTTTCCTCTCCTCTTCTTCCCTTTCCTCTTCCTCTCCTCTCCTCTACTCGGTCACTACTGATGGGCTGACATGTTCCCCATACTGCATCACCTGGCCCTGCAGCGCCTTTGATGTATTATTCATGATGAGGCAGCCCTCTGAACACAGGGGTCTATATGGGGGTTTTGGGGTGCTCATGTGTGTGTGCATGTGTGTGTATGTATGATGGGTGTGGTGCGTTCATAGAAAAAGCTTGTTCCCTACTTCCCAGTCCTCCCACCCCACCACCACCACCCCTATTACTACCAAAAGCAATACCAACTGAATGCTAAACAAACCTGTCTGTTGAATAATTGAGGATCTCAGGCCAGAGCAGGCTCTGATTAGCATACAGGCCTTATGGACCCAATCTGCACAGTGACAGGATGCTCTTTCCCTGGACTTTGGGATCCAACCAACGCTCCTAGTTCTATTAAACATCTTCTTATCTCGTTTCAACTTGCCAGAATTAGAAGAAAGCGATCCCCATTCACCGAAAACAATGACATTGATCACTGTAAAGACATGTAGGAGTGATGTGGTTCAAAAGTCTAAATATCAATATTGTGTTCATGCGTAGGCTTGCCGGTGGATTATTTATTAATCTGCAGAGGCTCTTGACTGAACATCAGAATCAGAATCAGAATACCTTTATGCCTCTCCACTAACACACTGTAGCCTTATCAGTACACCAACATAATGCATATTTGACACGCATATAAGATGTGCTTACAAGCAGATTTTGACAGATATTCCAAACTGTTCCAGTCCGTCAAAAAAGCAAAACAACGATGTCAGATTTAACACATGCTTGCAGAATGACTGCAGGAGCACAGGTCTGCTCCAGGAGTCCCTGCTGGTGTCTCTTCTCTCTGGCTCCTCTTGGCCCTGGGCAGTAATCCCTGGCCCCCCGCGAGTGCCCATCCGCTCCCCCTGCTCTCATTAGTGCAGTGTTGGGGCCTGGGGAGCCTGCAGGCCTGGGGAGCCAGCCTGCTGCTCCCCTCCCACTCTGCCTCCCTCTCTCCCCCGCTGGAGTAATGAGCACATAATCAGCCTGGCTCCCTGTCAGCAGCAGCGCAGCAGAGGGGCAGTGGGCTCCTGGCCCAGAGTTGGGGGCACGGCCACAGCGGGGCGTTTCTCTCTCTGTGCTCTGCGCCCGGGGTACAGCGCGCCCCGTGTTACAGATTCCCACTAATCAAGTGACCCTGGAGTCTCAGGTCAGCAGATCAAGCGACTTCCTCTTTTAGTTCACACACACTGAAAGTCGTTACACTTTCAGTCAACTTCCCCACCTTTTATACCCCTTTCAAAATGTCTTATGATTTCTAATACAATAAGGCTCTTGATTATTAATTTGTCTGCCAATTTAAGTGTTTAATCTGAGTTGGTTACACTTTCAATACATTTCCCAACCTTTTATACTCCTATAAGTACATATAGTATACTATAAGTCTTCTGCATTTCAAGTCAATAATACTCTTGTATAATCTTTTTCTGCCAATGTAAGTGTTTCATATAAAATGATTGCCCTCGACCGGCCTAGTTATGAGAACTGTGTTATTCAATTGCACTCAATACTCAAAACTAAAATACAAAGCAACCTATAAGCATGCAATGTAGACGTTTTTTGTGCAGCTATAAAAGCATTTAAATAACATTTCATTACAAAGGGTAGATGAACAAACATACCAAGCTTAAGGGAAGTACATATTGAAGCACACTAAAGTGAAGGCTACTTATTATTCTGAAAATGTGAGTAAGATTTCTGCCAGAACACAGTTGGATCCCTCACATTTCTTCTACAATGTTTCTCTCTGTATAGGCTTTTCTGGTTTAATGACGTTCGAAGAGATGAAGGCCAAACAGAATAAGAAAGAGGAAAGAAAAGCACAAACACTGAGCCACATGAAAAGTAGCAGGAACCACCGAAGGACAGAAGAGAAACATCCAAGCAGGGAACTCGACCTCTGTCGATCTGCTTTCATTTCCTTTTTTTCCAACTGCTTTTATCCTACTTATTGTTATGATTTTTTCTCGTGTTCCTACTTTGTCAATTCAAAGATTTCATTATGATACACATTGTCTTAACTAACTAGAATGAGTGTGCTGCAACAAAACACACCGTTTATTTTCCCACAGAAGAAGCCAAAGGGTCACAGAGAGGTCAGTATTTATTCTAATAAAATATATGTAATTGGTTTCTATTGAGACTCAAGTCAGTCCTGGATTCCCATGAGCAAACTCTGTCCCTTTCACAACAATTTCCCATTGACTGCGCTCAATGAGGACTTTGTCATGTGCATCGCTGCGATTATGGGATCCAGCGAATCAACCACAAACTCAGCGAGCGCGTCTAGCCGGGATATGTCAGGTCAGGAGGCTGAGTCACAACGGCTGTATTTGCTGAAGCTGTGTGACAGCGTCTTCTTGCTCCACGCTCGGATTAACATGACTTCTCGAACCAGAAAAACGCCCCGATACAATCAAGCAGGTGAGATGCCAGATAGATGTCCATGTTATCTAATGTTTTCAATCCCAAACACACATCCCTCAGCGAAGCCACAAACCAAACAGGTCTGCTGAGGCCCCGCATTGTCTAACCCGGGTGAGACACCATGATGACTAGTTCACACCTGAGTGGGAAAGATCAAGAATGGCAAGGAGGTTCGAACTTGAGAGATTTATTGCGGAGACGGAGTTATTGTGGTGAAGACAGACAGGCTGATCAGCAGTTTGCCTGCGGGTACTGTAGGGGCTTTTTTTTGGGGGGGGGGGGGCACTGTACATGGATGGATGGGAACCAGTCGATTTACATAACTTAATTATTGGGAATAACCACATTATGGTTATTGATTGATTAAAGCATTTATATGGCTGGCAGTAAACTGGTTCCACACACAAGTTGTTATGATTAGATTAATGTCCTGAAGCCCGGAGGAAACAACTTGTTAGTGCCACAAAACAAGGCAGAGGACTTGTTGGGAAACTGGTGTTCACACTGTCGTTCGGTGTGTGAATTTGTGATTTGAAATTCCTCTTTTTCACAATTTCAAAACAATCATTTTTTGACTCGATGGAAGTCGTAATCAAAGTTTAGTTTAGTTTTTAATGGAAGTGTAACTACTTACAAGATGCCCTGGTGTTGGAGAACGGGAATCTTTTAGTCCTGAGCCAGGGACGTCCAAAATAGGCCATTTCATCTGCAGGTACTGTGGGCGAGAGAAATAAAGAAGAATTAGGCAACAGAAACTTGACACACTGCAGGTTAAAACAGTCACCAAAATATTAAATACAGAAGATTAAACCAAATGCATTAAAATACACTTGATAAAGAGACCAAGTGAACAAAAAACTCTAATATTTACTGTTACTAGACTGTAGGGAATGAAGCGTGCAAAAGTGGGATGAATGATGGGAGATATCCCTCAGACACCTGTAGCAGACCCACATGGTGGCTGGAGTCAGACAGGGAGTTCTGGCACGGGGGAGAGCAGGGAGAGCGATGTGAACACAACGGACTGGTGGAGGACTGTGAAATTGCCGTTTGTCAAGGAAAAACAAGAGGCCAGCTGTGGGCGCCCGTCGCTGAGCGGGTGGGAACAGACAGCTGGAAGGAAGCCCCGTTTACAGAGCAGCAAAGAGGTTGAGCTGCGGACTCGGAGCTAACTCCATTGGTTTGGCCTTTTGACCCCAGACATAGTCCCACCCTCATTATTTTTCACACATGTATCAAAGTTATCATAAAGGGTCTGTGTGTCTTTGCTCTCCCTCGTTTAGTCTCACATGACTTAAAGATTTCCTGCACTATTTAACCGCTGCCCGTCCCTTCGCCGCTCTGCCACAGAATGCTGTGTGTACTCAGAGAGGTTTGTGTGATTTACGGCTTCATGCAACAAGCTGAACATTTTTTTTTTTTGTCCTCCAGCAATGGAGATAGCATGAAGCCAGAGCTCCAAAAGCACGGCTCAAACATCTGGTTTATGGATCAGTTTAAATACCGGACGCAGCGGCTTGTCATGCATGTGGATTTTTCTCTCCGGTACAATTTCAAATTAATTATAATGGTTTTATAGGACAGGTTATGTTTTGCTCGTCCAGGCTCATGTTGTGTGAGACATAAATGAATCATAGTTCATTAATCGGGATGGCTAGTAGCATATAATGGTTTATAAACTCTCTCATTAAGCGGTGGTTTCACAATAGCCCCATGCAGCTGTTATTAATTTACAATGTATACTGTTATTTTTATTTACATAGCGTTGCGCTCATGAATTCCTATGCACAAACAGTTTGATGTCCACCCATAGCAAACATGTGACAAATGGATGAGACAAGAAATATTGTCTGACACTTTCAAATAATGACTGACAACAGCAGTTAAAGAATATATGCAAAGCTTTGTCCCCGTGCTGCAGGATGAATGATGACAAACAAGCAAACTGGAGGAGTCATGCATTCAGGTTCTGATTTTAAAACTTCATTCATCACTCAGGGTTTGTAAGGAGGAAGGAAGCTTGGATGGCTGTGGGTTAAAAATGGAAAAGACATTATAGCAGGAGGGGGAAAGGGAGAGGAGGGAAAAAAAAACATTTTCAGGAATGAGTTTGTCGGAGCAGGCAGAGGGTATTGTTTCCTGACAGCTGGGGTCCAACAGAGCACCGAGGCAGGGGGAAGGGGACCCTTTTTCCCTTCCAAAAGGGGGGAAATTCTTGGAGTTGACATCAGCTCTCTTCTATTTCACTATACTGCTCAGGGCTGAATCGTAGGTTCCAACTAATGGGCCCAAGCCCATACAACTGTCAGGAGGCAGTTGCTTTTAGAGGCTGCTAGCTCCCTATTGAAACTTTACTCTGCTGTGTGCATGGCGCCTAATGAATGCTGCTCTCTGGAGAGAAAATCCAAAACAATGCAGTTTTCTCTGTCTAATCTATGTCAATCATGAGTCCTTCCACAAATGAAACGAGCGCTATTGTGAGCGTTTGGTCTTGCCCAGCCGTGCCCACCCCGGCTCTCCCACCCAATCCATCCCTTATTTGACAGCTTCTGCCAGGACTGAGGAACATGCCCCCAGGCACTTTTTTTTTTCGAGCGCCTACTTTTCTTTTAATTGCCAGCGTGCCCCTATGGAGCAACTGTTCACACAGTCCCTGAAACATCCAGTCAGGTAATGCCAGTCGCACACTGTCACATTAGCTCCAGTCCAGACTACAGCAGCACTCACTAACACATGAGAGGCAGAGAGGAAGAGGAGAGAGGGAGGAGGGAGGGTGTTTGAGTTGTTTCAGGAAACAAAAGGCGAGGAATTGTGGGTCGTGCTGCTCAGCAAAAACTTTCTCAGTGTTTTAGTGAGAAAAAAAGGACACAAGGGAAGTGTAAGAAAAAAGTTAGGACAGCTGAATGGGAGACAGCACTAAAAATGAATGTTTAAAAATAGTTATGGCATGTCTTAAGTGGTATTTAATGTTTGAAAAAGTTTGAAAAAGTTAATATCAATGTTACTGCAGGATATTTAGTGACTCTTTACACATGCCCTTATTTTACTAGAAGCAAATACAGACATATGGTCGGGGCCCATAGCAATGCCTGTTTCAGCATGGGACCTGGAAGCCTGGTAAATCGACTCGGACAGACTACTGAAGGAAATGTGTATCTAAAGAGAAGTTTAGCTGATCCATTTTCATAACTCTCTAATTGTCTTCCAGCCTTCCCTGTTGCCTCCAACACTCAGAATAGACTTCAGTAGAATGTGCTACTTTTACAGGACCCAGATGCGACAAAGGTGGCAGTGATGCCACTGAAATTTTCCAAAAAGCTACAGTGGAGCCCTTTGGTTTTCTGAACAGAGAGAACGCAACATATGCTCAGGGGCATGTGGCCTGCCAGAGCTGGGTTCTAATTGTTACATCGCTCTCACAGAGCGAAGGAAAACACAGCCAAGAGTCTTTGTCATCTCTGAAGTGTGTGGTGCCATACTGCAGGCCAACATCAGAGCACGGAGAAGAGACAGATGTCTGGACATTTGCTGTCAAACTAAGTCACACACTTTGCCAAAAACCCTGAAAAAAAATCCCCAACTTTTCTAGCTACTGTCTGGCGACTTCAGGGCCGCATTGAGAAGTCAGTGACGGTCAAAAAGTAAAGTACAAAATAATATAAATGAGGACACAATGTGAAAAGCTACACATAAAACATTTATTAAGTGCAAAAACAGCTGATTATATGTGCCATAATTTACTATCTAAAACAGATTATATGTTATTGTATCTTATGCTGAATTACATTAACTCAACAATGCAAGAGCAAACAATCAGAGCAAGTCAAACAACAAACAGTAAATATGTATAAAGTGGCAGCTCAGACGCTTGTGAAATGGTTCAGCCTTGTGTTGAATAGCAGAGCAGCAGGAATGCCTCCATGGATCGCTCCAGCAGATAATGTCAATCACCTACTGTGTGGAGAACCCCTCCCCATTGTTTTCTTTTACCCCCCAACAGAAAACAAATGGGCCGCACAGCTTGCTGTTTGGCTGAGGTGTTAATTACCGTCCCCTGCCCATATGAACAGCAACTTCAGACAATGGCCCTGTCAGGCCCCCTACAATCTGGCCCTCCCTGGTTTGCTCTGCCGAGATCACCTGCTCATGCGGGGCCATTGACACCTCAACTTGATCTATGCATGAAACACAATTAAAGCCTTTGCAACAAAGACAATGTGATAAGTAGCCCCCGCCTTGTCTCAGAGTTTGCATTAAGGCTCTTTGTTTACCAACATTAGAGGCAATTACAGTGACAATTCTTAAGCAAACCTCGGCAGCCTTTGTGCTAATTACTGTGTAATTGATGGGGAAACGACAAGCAGTTTAGCTGGTCAGACCCACAATGCACTACTGGGCCACTGCAAATTTTTCTGAATGGGGACCATGTCCTATTATCCGGTCCGCTATGAAGTAAGCAGATTAGTCAGGGAGGAAGTTATTAATTAAAGCTATCTCAAAAGAACATAGCAAGAGACGGAAACAAGAAATATATTTTGGAGATAGTGGAATATGTGAATAAAAGTGTATTTTTCTTTAAAAAAAACATCCTTGCCTCATGCTGCAATTAGAGGCTGTACCAAAAATAAAACCTAAGAACCACATTTCGTCCATGTTTCCGCTCACCACTTGAGTTACATACACAGCCAGTCTCTTTACATTATATTAACCGTGAGAAACCTGCAGTGGAGATAGCACGGCTAATGGCTACCACATTTGAAGTGTCCATTAGCCCTTAGAGGAATGAAGTTAAGTGACTATGACAGGGGCACTCCCTCAGTTTGCCGGGCCTCCATTGTGACCCGGTTGGTCGTCCTGCACTCTTATTCACAGCCAGCAAAAAAAACTGGGTCAAAGGTCAGATGTCCAGAGTGCCGTGGTTTCTATGGCAACGTGGCCTATTAAGGCCAGGCTCATTGGCCTCTTAACATGCTCTTGTACACAAAAGAACTATTAGTGCAAAGAGGGAGAGAGGAGAGGGGAGGCAGCTCAGGGGAGGTCCTGAAAACACGGCCACAAGGTTTTTCCAAGATTTCAAGATGGTTACACTCTGCCTGCCGCTCCGTTTACGTCTATATGTAACATCAATTGAATTTCAGCATGTAATAAGTTTAGAGGACCGTAAGAAATAAATGTTAACGTGGGAAATGTACAACATAACCAGAAAAACAAGCTGTAAATAAAGTTGTTTAAATCCGGAAAATAATTACCAAAATTCAGCATTTATAAAGCCAATGGTGTCACGTGACTTCCCAAGGCCAAGCTGGCCAGCAAACTTGGTTTATTTGAAAAGTCCTGGGAGTGAATTTACTGCTGTTTCAGTAATAAACCGGCATTAACAAAATACAAGGCCAAGATAAACCCCCTTAAACATTCTGTCCCAGTGAGTGAGCTGCGACTTCAGCAGGACTTTGCATTTTCGCAACTCAAGCAATTATTTCTATCAGGGTTTATTTTTTTCTTCCCTTTGCATGACATGATCCTGAGTTATTGCTTCCTCTATATCCACAGCTTTAGAGCTCATACAGTATGAGTCCGTCAAATAAAGCCGCCATTGTTCTTATTCTGTCCCATTGACACTCAGGTACGGATGCAGTTCAGTCTGACTGAGGTTAAATTGAGGAATAAGTGAGTAATTCTGTTACAGAGCACTACTGCAGGTCACATAAAACCCACTGTATAATTAGACACACAAGAAAATAATTATGCATCTGGTAAGAGCAAGGCCATCTCATAAAGACAGAGAGGAGGGTGCGAGGATATTCAAGTCAATTATGTGCAGTCAGTTATGTGGTTTCCCGTATACCTGGGAGATCTGCTTCCAATTGTCACACACTGCTCCGCTTATAATGTCAGCGTGATCTGGTGTCAAGACGGACTACACCTCAAATGTCATAGATGCCGTCCTTTTCCGTCTCCTGTGGCATTGTTTGTCCAGTCGCACAGGAACACAACTTTTTTTATTGTTTGGGGAGTAGCCTCGTTTCATTGAATTTCACAGCAGTAAACGTCTGTATAATTAACTCCAGAACACGAGGTGGTTACTAGTGGCTTGCTGGATGTTTACAGTAAAGCTCGACTTAGAAATCAAATGTGTGTGTGTTCGGGTGGAGGTGTGTGGTGTGTGTGTGTGTGTGTGTGTGTGTGTGTGTGTGTGTGTGTGTGTGTGTGTGTGTGTGCATCGAAGTCTACGCCAATGACACACAAGTGAGACCTGAATTTCTCGTTTATGACCGAACACAAATTGACTGGAGACAGCATGGGTTACCAATATAATACAGTGTTTCCTGCCAAGGCATTTAGGAGGCAATAATCCAGCATGCACCCCTCACACTGAACAGGGTAAATACCACAGCGCGGTAATCACTCCTAACTCTCTGCTAAGACATCAAAATAATCTTTTTCTCTTCTTTTTCCAGAAACTGCGGATAAATATTGACACCGTCGAAATAGTAAATGTGTGTAAGTCTGCTAAAAGTGTGTCTAGAAGTTTTTTTTTTTCTTTTAATGACAAGGGTACAGAGGGCGAGTGTTTCTTTTTTTACTCTTAAGAGCAGCGGAGAGAGGCATCTTGAAGGGGAAAAGTCAGTTTTGTAAGACTGAGGTGGGCATAAGTGGGTGTAGTGGAGAAGGCAAGAGGGAGGAAAAAAAGGGCCTAAATTAAACACATTTGTTTCTGCTCTCACATACCACAAGTCTTATGAAAACAGAGGGCTGATTGTGTTCGCTCTGCTAGTCCACCCCCCACCTCCTTCTCTCCCTCTCTCTCTCTTCACCACCACCCAACACCCCCCCCCCCCCCCTGCAGCAGCCTCCCCTCCCCCCCGCACACAGCTGCCTGCAGATGCCTCCTGTGTTTGCTCTCCGAGTGCCGGGCGCGATTCTCCAGACTCCTGGGCCCTGCCTCATCTCACTTTTTACTATCTGACATCCCTATCACCCCACCGCTAACTCCACTCACTCCACTCTCCGTCTCCTCTCCGCCCACCCCGACACCAAACCCCCCCCCCCCCCCCCCCCCCCCCCCCCCCCCACCACCAACCCCCGCTCTGTCTTACTCAAACACACACTCACATGCCTCAGGTATGTTTCGACACTCGGGAAACAGAGACTTACTGTTGGGAGTTAAAACTAAATTCCTGTGCATTTTGAAATGACAATTGTTGTCTACATATCAGAAAAAATGAACACGTTTAAATTGATTCAACTGGGTTATAAGCTACAAATGTCTCTACTCTGCTATTTCTAAGAGATGAAATACAATTTAAATGGTCCTTTCGGGGACCGATAATAATCTCATTTCAAATGTGAGCCATGATCTGTAACACAGCATCTCATTGAATGAGAAAATATTAGCAAAAGTAGTTTTGAGCTTCCAGTGTGCCACAAATCGCAGAACATACTACCATGACATTCCCCAGGATTAGTTATGCGTATTGTCAGCAGACAGCACGGAGGTCTGGCACGTCGCCAACACATTTTTATACCTTAAAACATTTGTAAAAGTCATTCGTCTGCAATCTACTGGCACACTGAGCGTCGTGATATTGAGTGATAAATCATGATCCAGCCATTTGTTTGGCTGTCCATTTAATTCACATTCAATTTTAGAGACATGTCTGAAACTTAGCCAATAATATATCTTCAGTGTGTTTACAGAGTTTAAGAAAAGCCTTTAGAGGAGTCACAAGGCGGGATGAGGTTGGGTCATAAGGTCCCCCACCTCTTCAGGGTTCATCAGGTCTCTAGAAAGCAAAACAATGGAGTAGAAACAAGGGAAACCCAAGATATGTAATTTCTTTTGGCGTTGCCTATATGGAATAAATCACTTTTTTACATCCTTGAAGACAGATGTTTTATAGGAGCTAACATTTAAATATGAGCTGTTCCCATTTTATAAGTTGCAGAAAAATGTCTTCATAACATTAACCAGACCGATGTGAACTCAAGGCTGGACATGCTATTTAAAAACAATATATACAGCTGCTGCTATCTTTCAGTTTCTATAGAATCTAATGAAAACGGCAAGGTGATTACGATCAGGGGCTGCTGTAAATATCAAATTCCCAGGGACAGACTTTAGGAGAGGCCCCTTACAATTACACAGTATTCAGGAATGCAGCGCATGAACCACAGCAACATGGAGCTGAAGACAAAATGCTCACATCCAGATTTGGACGTTTAGCTCACACCACGTGACGGAAGAGGTTTGCGAACGGTGTTAAAAAAAAGTGGTAAAGTTTATCTTTCATGAAGAGCTGTTTCTGCGAGCCCCACATCTATGCCACAATGCAACAAACCTCCACTCAATCCAAACTGCACACTTCTGCAAACAATTAGCGTTAACCCAAGAACTGTAAGCTGCTCAGAGAGGGAAAAAGAGAAAGAGAACGAAGGGGGAGTGACTGGAGAAAGAGAGGGGTGCTTGTGCACAATTACAGCAGGGATTTATGGCCTGAGAAACAATTTATAAATCACAGCGCCTGAGCTAATGTGCTCCAGATTGTTCTCCATGCAGCTGCAATTTTGGTCTGCGTGAAACGGCATAATAAACCTGGCTGGAGGACATGTTTGGGTGGTGGTGGTGGGGCCGGGAGAAAAGTTGAGTTTGTGGGTGGGGGCTGATGCAGGCGGAGACGTGGGCTTGCAAACTTTCTAAGGTGTTTGGAACAAAGAAACTTTTTTTTCCAAGTGAGATTTTGCTGAGGTGCATTTTTGACAGAGAAAGCGTGAATAGAAGCTGGAATCCCAGAAAAACACATTCTCAAGTTGTGCAAAAAATACCAATTTAATGATGGTTATAATGTGCTTACACAGTAGCTGTACACTAAATGGTACAAAAGTATTCCAAAAGTGAATAATTACACAAGTTTCCACGAGAAACAATTAAAGTCAAGCCGTAAACTTAGGACAGTTTTACGACTTCATTGTGAAACTGAACTATAACCCTGTAATTAGACTTTCAACATAAGTTAAAATTAATTTTAGATTATAATAGGAAAAGACAAATGTTGCAAACTGATCCCTTCATTGTGGCTGCAGGCTGGTGTGGAAGAAGGGATCGGATGTGTGGAGGGGAAACCTGGGCTTTTGTGGCCACTCAGCCAACTGGCCCTGAACCTTGACCTCTAACCCTTCACCCTGGGGGGCAAACAAAGCTCTGAGTGACATCTGAAACTAGACACTCTGTGGGGAGAGAGTGTCTGGACAGGACTCAAATAACCCCATTAACTCTGCAGAAAAGATTTATGGCTTTTTATTCTGCCCCTGCAAAGAAATTACGACGAGTTGTGCAGATCCGTCAAAAAGAATCAAGCAATTAGAAGTGTGCACCGAGTCTCGTCTTGTTCACTCGCCAACATCACCATCTTGCACGAAGATAAGCAGAAAAAGTTCCATAATTAACGAGTAGAGTTGTGATTAGCGGTGATACACACATATGCCAGCAGTTAAGTCTGTATCCAAATAAATTCTGCTTAATACGAACATCATGAGGCTAATCTTCCTGTGGGTTTAAGAGAGTCACTGATGCATATTCACCAGCAGCTCCGATGGATTCTATACAATGGATTACGCAAACAGCTCTGGCATTAGTGTACTGTAAACAAAAACAGAAGAGAGGAAAGTTGATGGTGAAAATGCGCCGAGGTGAATGCGAACCTCCGTCGCCAGAATGCTGAAAGCCACTGTAGTATTTAAATCAGGCGAGGAGGGAGGAAGACTGGGCCAAGCATTCTGTAGCTCAGCTGTGAGGCTCTAAGCCGTTGCCCTAGGGTCTTTGTCCTGCCTTTCAGGGCAAGTCTGAGGTAGTCAAAGACCCTATTCATGGCCGGCGCTCCCCCTGCCAACACACCCATACAGCCCCAGTCAAGTCAGCCGAGAGCTATAGAGCCTTCCCATTTCACACGAGAATCAGACCTGCCCCTAAAGCCTGCTTCAGGGATTTCCAATAGCCAGCCCCTCCAACCCATGTACAAATCAAACAAAAGGGCTCCTTGGCCTACTCCATGTCATATAGGGCTGATTAGATCTTTTTTTCCTAATGTAGCTACTCTACGTTAGACGCAAATAAGTCCGTCACATTTGTAGGGATTTGGTGCACAGCCATGTTAATGGATGAGGGATTATGTCAGCGGATGCCGTCCAGCGCTTCTACGTCCATCATCCCATCTAGATTCACCTCCTGCTCATACACATTTTAATGGAAAAACTTGAGTATGTCAAGTGATACAATCTCAGAACAAAGACATCTAATCATGCTGATCATCTGAAGCAGGGGGAATCCCTCAACTCTACACAGGGTCTTGTGTCTGAGAAGCACAAGGTCCTCGACAACAGCCATTACTCATAACTAATCAACATTTCATTACCTCATAAATTGAAATTGAGCAGATAAGGTCAGGAGAAAGTGCTATTCTGTGGCCAAAGTAAAACATATCAGAAGCTTCTGCTGTTTATTCTAACAGGTTCCACAAGTCTGGTTTCCGATAAGGAGGCAACACATTTTAAATGAAAGTGCCTTTGACTTCGGCTTTAATTGAATTTATTGCTCCGCAGAACATTGTGACTTCTTAACAAGTACAATTGGTTTATGAGGGTAACTGGGGGAAGCAAGGGGCACCCGAAGGTCACGTTCTTATCAATATTAGGACGAGGAGCAGGCTGATCTAATGGGGAAATTGTGCTTATGATATTCCACAAACAATTACAGGCAATTACCCTTAACCTTAAGTTAACTTGAACGGATAAAAAAACAGACTCATGACTAAATCAAATAGGTCATGGCAATGCCATAGTTATTTTACGAATAAACAAATTCATCATAATGTTGTCACCAATTTGGCTGTTTAGTAGAAAATGTAATTAAAATCTATACTTCATGTATGCTCTTATGCTTTCACATGGAGAGTAGACATTTACACTAGACAACGACAAAATCAGTTATGTACTATAAACATATTTTAGTTCATATTTTCCCGTTGCATTTAAGACAAAGAAAGCAAAAGTAACTGCATAGTAGCATGTGTCAGGGCATATCAATGTATTAAACATGGAAAAATCCCTGTGGCTCTGTTTAAGATTTATGTAGTTAAACATACGATCCATTACATACTCTGCTTGTGTTTTTAGAGCCGGAGCTAAATTCAGATTACAGATGGCACTTAGGCCTCATCGGTTACATCACCAGTTACAGCTGTGAATTTATAGCATAATGTACGTTTTGATTTTTCCATGGGTATCAAGTATAAGATAGATACATACTGCCCCATAAAATAAATAAAGGAGGAACGTGTCAGGGAAGTTATCATCTAACTAACTTTGGGGTTGCCCATAATAACCATAAACTGGTTATAGTTAAGTATGTTGAATGTGTACGCAGGTGCAATGGGTTGACATGCGTTCGTCAGGGGATGTGAGCCGCAGCGGTTATCCTAACTCGCTCCACCATTACAGGACAACCTCAGTGGGAAGCAGCCAAACTGATTTATAACTTCAACCAGGAGAACAGCTGCTCAGCTCGCTGTCAACTAACCTCAGTCTGGACGGATATCCATCCACTTCTTAATTTAGTATGACCACTGCAACCTCCCAGATACTACGCAAGACATGGCCTTTACCAGGGAGAACATGCTCAATGTGAACTGAAGCAAAGCCTGATACAGATCTTAGTATTACTGATGCAACATGTGCCTGATGTGATACTTCTCCTGCTGTTTGCTGATTGGCCTGTGACTGTAAGTGAAAGGTAGAGCATTGTGGCCCATGGTGAAGAAACTCTGTGGGAGACAGAATCCCTCAGATAAGTGAGTGCCTCTGGGTCTGGAAGCCGGCCCACCTCGGGATAACAGGCAAGAAGAAATGCAGGACCCGTATCTGCCCCAGTTTACGCTCCCACCACCACCACCACCACCACCACATCTCATCAACAATCTCTCGCTCCCTCTCTCCTGATGCCTGCAGAGCCTAAACTGAAAACAGCTGCTTGGAATACCAGACTGATGAAATCCTGTTTAGGGCTTTTTCCTTTCTCCTCCTGCTGTACAATCACGTTTTATTAGAATGGAGTGAAGCGTTTAAGGTACAATTAAAACTAGGGAAAACATTTCTTTATGTGAGCTAAACAGTAGTGGGGATATATGGGTACGAGAGGGCTACATTTGGGACAGTCCAACAACAGAGCATATTGTCGTATAAAAACAAAATGGCCTGTTATCACTTCATCTTAAATGGTTTATTCAAATTATGCATATAAGAGATAAGTTGATTTTCTGTCTGAAACTATTTGCTTATTAATCAATTGTAGCATTATTTTGAATGAAATGTCTCCAAATCACTACTTTAATCCTATTTAATTTGAGAATTTGTTTTTTTAATGGCCGTTGTGCAATATTATCTGGAATTTGCAGCTCAAACTATTAAATAATTAATCCTCTAACAATGTCAAAAAAGAGTAAGAGTAACCATAAAGCAAGAAGAAGCTGCAAAGATCTCATCTACGGATACAAATGACTGATTATCAGAAATAGCTTCAGGACCAACAGGTTCAGGACTGTCAGTCTTTGGGAGTGAGTCTGACTAACCTCCTGGTAAATCCAGCACCCCCCCCCCCCCCCCCCCCCCTGCTCCAGGTTAAGACCGCAGAACAGACATGACTAAGCTGGTATTCACATGACACATGATACGTGTCTCCACCGCCCACACCTCACTCTCGCAGAGCTTCAATTCGTGCCAAAAAAATATACCTTTCTGATAATGAGCAGATGTGGAGGACTGGAGATAGCAAGCGTCGTCTTTCCATCGCTTCCACTCATCTGTCATCTCTCATAACGGTTAAACCCTGCAGTGACAGTAAGGGCGGACTGGATAATATCCTGACATTAGAATCCCATACTGAAGAGGCAATATGTTTCCAATCGAGAATAATTTTTTTAGTTGAAGATCCGTTGTGAAGCGTATTGTGACCCCGAGAATCTAAATCAATTCAAGGCTTGTCCTACCGAAAGATTTACACCCCTGATGTATAACTAGACATTTTTTGGTTTATTGAAAGAAGAGTTTTGTTGTTGTTCGTACAACATATCTTAAACTCCTTCAATGCCAGAGGGAAAAGCAGAGTTTTTGGAGTGAGCTCAGGTGCATTAGTGATCTTCACCTTTGGCCAAATGTATCTCAACTCAAACACAAGTTTGAATTTTCCCAGGCAAAAGCAATGTACCAAACAGCGCAGAAACTCCGGCCAAACACAGCGGATGAGAAAAACACATTAATTGATAAAAACACATTTGCACACATATTCGTCTTGGCACATCAAAGGGATTCATTGATGTCACTGAACATGGGGGAGTCTGCGGCTGGAGAGGGGAGATGTTGGTTATCCTTTCCTCAAAGGGTGCTGAGATGCTCCTGATGGGCCACGCGCGCGAGAAGCCAGAGAGCGCTATAAACAGAATTTCTAATGTCAGGCGGGCGGGTGGGTGGGTTTAGGTAGTGAACTAGCAGGGAACGGGGTAAAGGGAGGAATTGACGCCAGCTCAGGCTTTCCACAGAGACCAAAGAGGGAAGGATACAGACCAGGACTGACACCATTTCATACACTTCTACACAAATGATGCTAGGAAGTCAACGTGAGCACGCTCTGAAAATGAACTGCATGTTCCTGTAAGACTGCATGAGAAAGTGTATGTGAAGCTACTGAAGCTAATAATATTATTAGGATATGACATTCACTGACTTTAATTGTCTTTGAGTGATTTTTACACGTAACGGCAGGTAAAGAGGCTCCTTTCCAATGTCTCACGGCTTTATAATCCCCACTTTAAACAGCGTTGCTTTGTGTCGCACTAATTAGACCTGACCTTGATTACCCCAAGTAACATAAAAAGTAATTTGCTGAGACACGCAATTGTTGACATACGCAACCATTGCAACTGTTATCAATTAAAATGCTTCTATTTTTTTAAAGTGCAAATATCAATCCAAACGACGCCCTTCCTCTCAAACTAAATCATGATTAATATAATATTTCAAAACCGTTTTTTTCCCTAATTTAATTCCCTTAACCCCAATACTGAGTTCATCATCGAAATGAATCACTCCAGACGAGGGCTCTCAGCCAGCGATGGCATTTCTGCGGTTGCTCGGATCTGTTTTTAATTGAACAGTGCCACTAAATTGATGTAGATGTGTTTGCCTTTGAAGGAAAACTCTTCTAAAAACTATAGACCTAGTCAAAAAATGTTAGCTCTGTTGACACAGTGCTTGGCTGAAAAAATATTTGCGCCCTAACGTTCAGGAATACAACTCTGAGGGTTGTCAGACTGTGAGCCCTGCACACTGTTCCCTCTGTTGCAAAGTATCCACACAGCCTCACCTGCACCCCCCCCCCTCCACCCCCGACACTCAAACACACACACAGACGGGCAGCACGCATGGTTGCATGTGTGCAGACTCTCACACTCACAAACACATGGTGAGCGAAATGCCAAGTGAGCCACCTGATGAAAAGACACCTCCACACAAACAGTGTTTGCTTATGCAGGGAGAGGCCCTTTTATTCAGCGGGACAATGTCTGTGTTGACTTTTCTTTGTCTGCACATTTTTAAGCACCAAAAAGCAGCAGAAAGAATGGAAAAAAAGAAGTCAGAGAGGCATGCAATCGCGGCCAGCGACATGTTCAGACTTATACAAGCTCTCCATTCATATGTCAATCTCAAAACATTTTCTACTCCACAATCATGCTCTGGAGTCCCACTGCGTATATTTGATGAAGATATATTCGAGTGGCTAACCTCGCTCTCGCATACGTGCAAACCTCTCACACACAAGAGGCATTTCACTCTTTAGTGATGATGATGATGTACTCGCTGAGTTATCTAAAAGTGCTGATGAAGCTGACAAGAGGTGGCGTCAAGCCGAGTGTGTGCTCACCAATTAAATCTGGCACTAGTCTGTCACTACGGGAACAGTGAGGCGATAATCACATCAATTAATTGACAAACAATACGCTGGATTTGTCATGGGAAGAGAAAACTTGGTCTAGCCCTGCACACCACAGCAGGAAGAAGTCTGGAGGAACATCTCTGCAAACATAAAACCTCCTCCTCAGCTCTCAGTGGATTACAGCAGAATGTCAGCTCCGAGCAGGCTTTAAATCAGTTATGTTGGTCCTCAGGGGAACTCTGTGCTGATCCCATGTAGGCCTGTCTCTCATTGCTCATGCTAGGGTTGCCACATCCAAATGTAAAAGCCTGGGCCTCAAATCCTTCATCATGTTGCACATTTCAGGCTGAAATCACAGCATGAGGACTCTTGAGCAACACCTCGTAACTATAATTGAGCAGTGTGTCTTCTAAGTGCTGATATGTGAGGAGTATACATATATGTTGCTTCAGATGGCTTTATTATTACACAAAATGACTAAGATGCCAGACCAGAAAGGGGAATTGTAAATGGATACATGCAGGAAATGTAAAAAAAAAAAAGCTAGCCTCTAACAAACGCTTCTATCAGTTATTCCAGAAAATATTTACAAAGCTATGAAACTTGACCCCGGATATGAAAGCAGTGGATTTCATCAGAATGGCATTAATGACATGATCTGTTTGAAAGCCATAACTTTATTGTGTCTCATGCAGCACGACCACATTGCACACTACACTTATAAAACTAATCTGTCAGTGCCTACAGGGCTTTCCAAGACACACAAGCTATAATAAACGTGGAATGTTTTTGAGAGGTGACAACAAAAATGTGCTTACACTGCGGGCACAATTTAATCTCACAACCCAATCAGCTCTTTCCCACAGGGTGATGATGCGTGATAAATGTCCAGTTCAGTAGTTAAACTAAGTTGTTTGCCAGACATTGCTGCGAGCCACGGGTAAATATGATCTGACTGTATTGAACTTCATCCACAGGTGTAAATAAACCGATCCCCAGAATGCGAGCCTAAATAGGTGCTATGTCAAACCCCTCATCCATCAAACTCACTGCGTTCCCACTAAGCCACGAACAACATGGAGGACCAAGACGTCTGCTAAGTATGCCAGCCATTGTCTGCATGCATGTTTTCTGCCACGCTGATGATTGACACAGTCAGCTCACCCTGTCCCATTGACCTCATTCTATTCTTTTCCTAATATGGGGGATTATACCTCTGAATTTTAAATCGTCTCCAATTATTCGCTACTTTGCCTCAAGTAACAAGAACAACGGTTTTTAATTTTCAACTTTGCTGGACAAAAACACAAGGGGGTGAAATGCTTTCATACGAGAGACCCACAAGTGACACAACAAAGAAGAGGCTAGATAATAGGCTGCTAAAAATTCTGTGAGGCGCTTTCCTTGATTATATAAAGACAAGTTTCCTGCTAAGAAAAGGCACTATATATTATAATGTGCCAAATATGATTACATTTACAAAGTCTGGCATCCAAAAGCAACGAGATATGCAATCTCCACAGTGGTACACCTAGTGTGAGCAGAGTAGCCATTTAGTTAATGAGCCCCAATGGGGACCTCCAATGAAGCCATCAAGACTGCTCAGAATAACAATGGTCAACTAACGCCTTTCTAATTGAATGGAAGGTAGAGGGAGGCGAGGGGAGAGGGCCAGAAACAGTGAAAAGGAGACAGAAAAAAGGGGGGTTGTGGGGTGGGGGGGTCGTCTTTTCAGTCAGATGCCTGCCAGGCTTTAACGAAAGTACTTGTTTTTTGGGGGGATGTGACATGGATTGGGGGATGGACAAGCTCGGAGGAACACAGCTCTCCAGCAGGGATTATTACAAGGAAGTTTGCATAGTTAAATTGTATTTAGTGCGTTAGCAATCCAAATATTGTTGTTTAAAATGCTTTAAATCATGCATGTTTGTTGGTAATCAGTATTCATTGTGAATACTATAACACGCTTTTTAATCTAATGCGGGATTTCTTATTATGAACTTTCTAATGTGACTTCATTAATCACATTTGTAGTGTTACCAACTGGTGAAGGCTTATTGTAACGTCGTCATGCTTCATTAACCTGTTGTTAAGGCATGTTTAATATGTGATTTTTATGGCTTATACAGAAGAAGAAAACGATGCGACAATAATCCTTGTAGTCGTTAAAAGCCCCTTTAGACAACTGATGTGATGCAACAAGTACATGAATCATAGTGCATCAACAACACGTACTTAAGAGACTGTCAACCTTATCTAGACTTTTAAAAGTCTCCAGACAACTGCTGTCACAGACACTGCACTGAAATGTGTGTCAAAGCATAGTATTACACTGTTGTGACTGTAAAATATGTCTCCAGGAACCATTTTTTGTATTCTTGCACAAGAAGGTGTGCAAAAATGTATGGTTAAAAAGGACTATTACTCACTTGCCTGCAAACTTAAGCAACCCTTTCCGTACTAACAGGAAAAAGGCAAAACAATATAGTGGCCAATAATATCCTGTTATTCTAAAATATAAAAAATATTTTGGCTTTTCACTACAAAATGTAAGAGATGGTAGCACAAAACATAGCTCAAGCAAAGCAAGGTCACTTTTAAGAATATAATCAAGATGCAGCATGGGTGTTTCAGGGTATTTTCGACAATGAGTAGCCATAAATTATATACAAATAAAAAAGAATGAGTCATGTGTCTGAACTTTGAGACGAATGAGAAGTTGTCAAATGCGAGGGCTGGGTGGCAGGGAGAAATGTATATCCCCAAAAAAAGAACAAAGAAGTAGTTAGTACTCCTTGAGAGGCCACTCGGAGGGAATATGGCGGTCTGGCAGTGCACAAGGAACTTTTACGCACGGCCAAAAGTTTTAGCAGAGTGCGATTTGAGCGAGGAAAAGAGTGAATTATCCACGGGGACACTTACTGTTCTTGCACTCGGAGACAGTGCACCGTTGGATAGGTATGGGTTGGAGAGGTCTGGGATCATGAGAAACGGGTAGCCAGGATAGTGAGGACTCTTAAAAAAGCCACCATCTTGCTGCCTCCTCAGTGCTGCAGGGGGAGAGAAGTGTTAGTTATTAAATAAAACGACCACACAACTGATAAGATATAGCAAAAACAATGAGTGTGTTTCATTTTTTACCTTCACTGAAGTAGTCTCTTGCTTTCTCATAACTTTCTAAGTCGGGTCTGGTTTGGGGGCGCCTCTCTGCTTGCTGACAAGGGGAAACAAAAACACACGGAGGGGAAGAAACTATTGAAACTTTCAACAGCATAAACTCTTATTTTCTCTTCATGCTGAGCAGATGAGAAGTATTACATGTGCAGTTTCCTTACCTCTGAGTCTGACGAGCTGCTGTTGTTTTCCGACTCGTTCACTAAGGAGGATTTCAGATCATCCAAATCCCTTTCCGCTGACACATTTTCGGATATCTTTTCCTCCTGCTCCCCTTCGTCTTTAAAAGAAATCATCTCATCATTGGCCCCCAAATCATCCCCACCACCTCCGTTTAGCTGTGGCATTTTTGCAGAAAAGATAGTATCGAGGATAGGGGGGAAAACAATAACAATTGACTGTTTTTGTGTATCGGATCAGTCCAAACTGGAGTAGTAAACTAACTACAAGAAACTGTTCATGTTTCAAACGCCCCTTCTCAACCACTGAACGTGCTCCCGTGGTCCATGACGAGCCTGGCGATAATAATCCACAGTAAAAGTTACGACGGGGATGAAACAAATATCGATGCGCGTTTGGCGTCAGCGGCCGGATGCGCAGCAACTTGGCAAAGTTTGGTCTCCTTCGCAGCTTGTGGACAACTTGTGGCCCCTGAGTGTCTCCGTGTTGTGCTGCAGAGGAATGGGACTCTCTCTCCTCCTACAGAGCCCGGGGACAACATAAACTACAGTCCGACCGAGAAGGCTTACACAAGAGCAAGAAACACGTCCGATTTCATCTCCTAATATCCATGTGTGAGAAAACAATGGCTGGAGTAAAACAAAAAAACAACAGAAAAAACACGAGACGGTCAGGCTGCAGTTTTCTTCACTTCTCTCTCGCTTGTTTCTCTCCACGATTCGCTGGTGTATCTAACAAAGTTTGCAAAAAGAGGAATAAAACCCGATGATAAAAGTGTGTAACAAAAAATGTTCAGCTGGACGTAGTCGCCCTTTCCCTCCACATTGCTGCCGGGGAATGCGCCCTGAAAACTACTTGGTTGTTCAAGTGGAAGAAAAAGCGCAGCCCGTCCGTAGGGGAGGAGTTAGCTCTGAAAACCGACACTTCATCCAGCTCCGTGTGGATCAGCTATTCTTCAGCCTGCACACCAACGCACAGCCGCACACAGCAGGGAAATTAGGGTATGTTAACAGAATAATGGAGGGAAAAAATGTAGAGGAAGCGCAATCAAATAAACGTAAATGAACGTTTTTTGTTGTTATTTAAAAAAATCATAATAATACAAATTGTTAGGCAGCAATAATAATAATAATAATAATGATATGATTTGAATAATAATACATATACATTAATTAAACATATTTATACATAATATTTATTTGAAATACTTTATTATTGTATAATACAATTGAGATTTTCGTTAGAACATATTATATATTTATTTTATACATTTTTCTTTAAATATAACACAAAAGAGTGGACAGATTTAGATTAAAATCCTTTCAGATATCCTGTTCTACTGCAGGATTTACAGGTAGAATATGAGGTGGATAACATATGACATGCCACTTTAAGTTGTCGCATTTTATCAGAGAAGAACAAGACAGTACAGAACAGCAGGGGATGTGTTTTGTTGTGTTTTATTTTTAATCAGCCATTGTTGCCAGAATAAAAGCCACTATAGTTAAAGTATCTTGAGCGAAGTCTATCATGTGGGCTGACCAGCTGATACCTCCAGTATTGTCGGGCGAGAGACCACACTGCCTCCATCTGTGTGAAAATGACAGACCTGGATTTAGTGAGAAAGTCATAATTACACACTGCCATGTAAATTGCACGTCTGCATGTCCTGAAACAATAGGCTGGGAATGACAAAGCACAGTAACACCTGGGATAAGCTGGGCGTATTATGGCACAACTATAGGCATGACAGAGTGAGGCAACATGCAGGCCTCCTGTGACAAGACCAGCCTCACTTCTCTCTCTCTTTCTTTACACTGAATACATGGCCCCATTGTTGATTTAAGGCAAAGGATTGGAGGCCCGGTGTGCAGGCAGCCGTCATGGAAGAAGGAGGAGGGGAAGTGGTTGCAACTTTTCTTCATTTCAGTGGAGCAACCTGCACATAAATGTTAATCACAACTGTTTTCTCGCAAAGTTTTAAAGTTGGACATACATTAGCAGCAACTTTTGTGTCCCTGAAGCTCTTTTAGAACATTTTCTTACCCCATCCTTACCTCACCTGTCTCAGTCCGAATCCAACAGACCTCAGACTTCTCTTTACTTCTGATGCAATCCGACAGGCTTCCCCCATTTGAGAAAAGAAGTCATTGATGTTGTCGACTGCGTGTCAGCAAGCTGAGGGTTGACTGACAATTCAGCAGTGTCTCCACGGGCCTCATTAGATCCACACTCCTACTGGGTGATGGTGTGTGCGTGCACGTCAGTGTGTGTATTTGTATTCAGTTAAAAGAAACATACTGTAGTTGCATACTGCATCTTCTATGTATTTCATGCGGGGTGGTTATGGATGGTGGGTTTATTGTACACACTGATAGACAGGTTTGCACTTGCCAGCACACACAGGTGAATATTTGCCCTCAGGGCTACATATCATTGTTTTTCGAGGCTACAGTATGCAGAGAATGTGAGAGAATACATTCTCCAAATGATGATCAGACAAGATGTTCATCCAAATTCATGATGCAACCCTTTTGTACTGAGCCACAACATAGTTTTCTCTGCACAAAATAGAGAAAATACTTTTTATTTTCCCCCGAAACGTATCACATGTCAGAGATGTAATGGACTGTGCGTGTCCCAGCAGGTGTAATTACATTTATTCAGTGCTCCTGCAGCATAGCCTTATGAATGATTAATATAGAAATCAAATATTAAAACAAGTCAACACAGAAAAAAATAATAATGACATGCAACAGCAGTTGCTGAACAGAAATATCTCTTAAAAACTGACACTTCTCACACACGCACAAGTTTCAGCAGTGTGCTATTAAGCACCATTGGCACGCAGTAAGTAGACTGTTGTTCTCAGTAAGCTGTAACAGCACACTGAGATATAACACTTCTGTGATAAATGTAAAAAAAAAAATCCAGTGTATCTGAAATGTTTTATTCCAAAGTGAGAAAGCCACCATTTTCAAAAACAAAAGGATGCCTATTGTTACAAAATGGATTCAGGCGTGAAAATAAAGCCCATTAATTATTTGCTTTTAGTTTTGCTTTGAAAACATAATTACATTTGATTGAATTATACGTTCCAGGTGTCTTTCATGCTGATTTATTCATCAAAGCAGCTTCACTTTTTAGAAATTCTGACAATTAAGTATTTGATGAAAATGAATTTCTTCATACCTGCAACACAGGATTTAATCTCCTCTTTCATCTCCTTTAAATGTACCTACGTATCGCTCCTTTCTCTCAACGACTGCCTTGTTGAAGAGGGATTAGTTTTAACGGGTAGTTGATGAGGGGTCAGGAGAGATGCGAACAGCCACAATCTTAGCCTGGGGGCAGATCGACTGGTGGCCAGAAAATATATTCAGTGGGTGCTGTCCCTGCATCTGCCTTACTTTGAAGTTGCTCTCTCAACTCTGGCTTGTCGTACGTGACAGTGTGTTCAACCCCCTCCTCACTAAAGAGAGTGCAAAAAAAGCACTCGTGTGTGTGTCGATACCCATGTATGTGTTTCCACGTGTGGTGTGTGCGTTAGTGTGGTGTTATGTGCATGAATGTGTGTGTTGGAGAGACAGTGAGAGTGGAAGAGAGAGGAGAGAGAGATGCTGTGTGCCAATCCATACTCGCTTTGGAGAATTCAAGGTCATTCTTTCATGTTTTGCCAACCATCGGTCAATCAGTTTCCAATCAAAGTGGTGCTTAAATCAGCAGTAATTCCCATCTCCTCATCACGTTTTTTTTGCCTCACTGTTCCAGAGGCGTTGAAGTATTTCCCTTGTCTTCCCTCTGATCTGCTGCAGTGTGTCCAACATGTCTTCCAGGGCCAAACCCGCCCTGTCAAGCTCTCTAATAATACCAGTTAAAGTGTGCCGCGGACATGTCAGATCACACAATGTGCTACTGCTGCTTCCATCCATCTCACTTCAGGAGATTTAGGTCTCACTTTATTGTCTTTGAAGCGTACCCAAGTCATGTTCTTTCATTAATCCAAAGAGCCCTCCACAACCTCTCCATTTGTGCTTTTGTACAGCTTGAATTTCAGGAGATGGAGTACAAATTGTCACAATTATACTAGATGTGGCCTCATATCTTTGCATGTGTTGTGGTCTATTGATAAGATGCTTCATTTTTAATGACGGTTTTAATGTTTTCAAACCATTGCCATTGACGTTGTATCATCCCCTAAAAGCTATATATATGTTTTAAACGAGGCCCTATTTGTTGTGTGCATTTAAATGGTCTGTAACATAGTGACATCACTGTAACACTCGGAATTCTCTTGGCTAGCGCTCTAACACATTTTACTTGGCTAAGGGGCGGGATATCTCTAGGCAGTCACAACACAACACAATTGGCCGGCCAGCTAACCAATCAGAGCAGACTGGGCTCTGGTTTCAGACAGAGGGTGAAAAGAGGTGCTGCGGCACAGGCAGTGTGAGACAAATAAAGAGCTTTTTGAACATTAAAGCATGGAGACATGTCACAGTAGAGGAACTAAATACAAATACGAACATGAAAATTAGCTGAATAGAGCCTCCTTAAACAATTCCAAACATTGACCCCCCATCAACTTTGGCCAAACTTTCTTTCAGAAATCGCAGAAAGGATCAACAGATTTAAAAGACTAACAACTGGATTTGCACATCTCTTTTGCATCACCACTGTGCCATATTAGCTCACCTCCTCAGTCATCACACTAAGTCTGGATGGGAGTGCCTCATGCAATCATGGATCTCACAAAAATAACCTCATATCCGTTTGAATCCACAGAAAGGTCTCCCTTCCAGGCTGGTATGGGCGTATATGGCATTTAAGACTGTGAGGATATGATTAGATGACAGGTTTTACTGCCCGAAGGGTGTAACTGAAACACTAAACTGTGTCCAGAAGAGAAAATAAAAGACTTTATCGCAAACTTTTATTCCTTGCCTTTCTCATTCTTTCTGGCATTTTGTTGCATCTTTTCCAGAAGGCTCCTGAAAGTGATGGGTTGCAGAAAAAATGGGTGTCGACTATGTCTATTTCTATAATACTGAAATAAGAATTGTGAGATGATTCAACTAGTTGAGAAACAGACTGAATTAACACATTTCTGTCCTAAACCTGAACTGAAGAAAAGAAAATTAACAAGTGAATACATTAATATTCCCTTACCAAAACGAATAAATGCGACTGGTGCATAGTGTGCGACATTATAGAACCTAAAATACATCAAACAGGTCCGAGTCCTACAGCACGGATTTACATGGTTGCTAAGAAGTGCTCACTCATGCCTCGACTGAAATACATGTTCATGTTTTTCTGTATTGCAGAGGATGCTTTTAAGGAGCATTATTTTGGAGAACTTCAAAGCCTGCCAAAAGCACTCTCCTTTTGGAGTGTGCAGCAGCTTGAATATCTACTTATATTTTCCAAATGGACAGGAAGAGGCCCTCACTGGTATTGAGGTGATGCTAATTCATTGTGGCGCTAGTTTTTCAATGTAACTCGGTTTACAGCCGAAAAATACAGCCCGTATTAAGGTACTATTAGTCTTTTACAAGCGCTAATTTGTACAAACTTTAATTTCCCATCATTTCAGAATACAAGGGGACAAAAATACTCTTGTTTTATATATTTGTCTATATGGAAAAAATCTGTCTTTTATGGTTTAAGGGAAAAAACAAGCACAGCCAACAATGCCAACAGGTCCACATGGACAGTATTTACTATGCACAGCTCTGTGGTTGCAATAATCATCCATAAAGCCTGAGTCAGACTCCATCCAGATGCTGCATTCAGGCTATCTACTATCGCCTGGTTTTATTGATCCAGTTAACGTTATCTCTGGTAGGGTCAGGGTGTTCAACTGTCTGTGTTTTCTCAGCTGAGGACGCATTGCAGCGCTCCTCGGAGGATTGGAGATTCTTTCCTGTGATGTAAAACCCTGCACAAGTGAGGGGCTGTTGACTTTATTTAATATGTTCGCCAGATTTTTTTTTTATGAGCATTACGCAAATGAAATGGTTTGCATTATGCGTGAACCATACGTTCCGGAGAGGCATGCACGGCTGCAGACAGCTGGAAGTAACTCGAGCCCCTCGGTCACTTATCAGCGCTGGCATCCCTGCCATTTCCCATAGACATCTTCAGGCCAGAAGAATCCAGCCATTGTTTTCATCTCTGTGGGCCCTGTGTTAACTCAGCAGTGCCTCGCTGATTGTTGCAGAGATATTAAAGAAAATGGTAGATTTGTCTTTGTCCATATAACCCTGTCTTGTGACATCCCAGCTTCATGTGTGTGTGTGTGTGTGTGTGTGTGTGTCGAGGGGGTTCTACTTGATGCCATTGCAGAGAGCAGCTGCACCTGCCCTGTATGTCAACAACAGGGTCTGGAGCAGACACTCAAGAAGAGAGGTGGCTTTCACACCACTAGCCTCACTGAAGCTGCTTACTTTCCAAAGACAACAATGACCACGCTGCTCTGCTGCGCCACGGAGCTTTTAGGCTCTATAGGCTTGGCGCCTGGTCTGTGTGGCCTCCAGATTATCTCCCGACTGAGCCCTCTACATACAAGCTTATTGGACTTCCTCATGTCCCCTTGTTTTTTTGGCTCTAAAGTTTCCAGGATGCTTTTTGACTGTCTGTTTTACACATAGAGACAGGATCCCCCGTGGGGGTTGTTAGGAGGTTACAGGGCGGTAGTAAAGAGGTCAGGGAGAAACTGTCAGTCTATTTCCTTTCGCCGGCCTTGGGAAACTGCACCACAAGTCTTCTGCATATTTTTAGCGTCCTTGCATGGTTTTTGTCTGTTTGTATCCACAGGAGAAGATAAAGTTATTGCCAGTCCATGAGGACTTTTGTTTTTCACATGGAATACTTATTATTAGTGTTAGTGTCTTTGTGGCTTCTTTGTTTTTTACACTCTATCAAGTTAGAGAATGACCATGTCCAGCACACAGTCAGAATAATGCACAGGGTCTGGAAACCCTCAACCTTATGTGTTGGTGCGTACATCTTTCTTCCATAGTATTCTGGCACATTCCCTGCTGGATGTTGCCTTACACAGGCTTACAGTGTACAGCTGGTAGGGTGTGCATAATCACAAAAGGCGGGGTTGCTGTGGAGTAAAATAAAGCTTGTGTGTATTACATTTCTCAAAGCTACCAAATTATACAATATTTTCTAAAAGAAGAACTAATAAGGACACTGAGATCTGCCGTGTGAAACATCTGGGGTGATATGGGTTCAAATATCAGATCAGATAACTTGTAATGTTTGTGTAAATATGGGACACAGATGGGCTCTTGTTTCCAAGCTGTAAGATAGTAACGGCTTTCTTTGAAAAGTACAGATATTTCAGAGCGTAAAAAATAGGTGGCGTGTTTTGCTGTTGGTAAAATGATCTGCTGGGAGTGTACTCTTTGCAGGGAACTGAGTCATGTTGATCAGACACATCCAGACTCTAAGAACTGAAAATGGAAATGATTGTAGATAACTGTAGAAAATAAATTCAACAGACACGACACGAGATGGCTCAGATAATGTGCAGCTCATTCTCTTCTTCCCTCCAAGGTTAGGACAGCGCAGCCATGCTAATTTACATGCAGACATTATTTACAGAGAAACACATGAACTGCGTCAAAGCCCAGGAAATATTACTCACAGACATGTTTTACCTGCTGCACCACATTTCTTCCAGTCTTATCTCTACGTGCTTCAACACCTCTAGTTTTTTCTCTGCAGCCCATTCGTACTTGTGGGAATAACTTGCTGCTCATGTGCGGTTGTTAAAATAGATGTTTGTTTAATAACTGTAGCATTTTTTTTAAACCACTGTCCATGTTGTACTGTAGAGTTTACATTGTCTTTTAACCACCTAGTTTATTATCATTCTCCATGCTCTGGTGACAGTCTCTATTTGCGTTGTCACTTGAGCGCTACGACATCATACAGTAGGCGTTGTGAGTACAGTGTGTCTTTTCAAATAGACTTTGGTGAGAACAGAGAATATAACTCTGAAAAAAAAGAGCTACTGTAAAACAAAATCCCCCGAGTGAACAAAACCACCTTGAAGATATTACATGTAAACAGAAAGCGTGTTGGACCACATTAAGATTATCTTAACCAGACTGACACTCTTGCTTTCTAATTCAACAATGCAATTATCGCTCAGTGAATGGAAAGATACATGCCAACGAAAATAAGTCATTTCTGTGTTGCTTCGGCCCACCTCTCAGTAATGCTGGACTCTGCAGCTGTGGAAAACAAACAGTGCACTGCAGCTGGGCTCCTCTAGACTGCGAAAGGGGAATTGTAATCCCATTTTTTCCCCTCTTTGGCACCAGTTAGATTTATTCGGTCATAAAGAAAGGGAAAGCACCCCGCCATCTGAGAAGCATTGGGAAGTGAGAACGCAAATTATGCCAGAACCCCATTGCAGACTTAGAAACACAACAGGCCAGGAAATGAATCCCCAATAGGTCAAAGTGCTCAAAGCGCAGAGGAGTCCAATTAAGTCTGATAGTGACACATTTTCTGAGATAAACCTGGACAGCTTGGATTAGCCAGTCATACTTACATACAGACTAAATATGCTGCAGTGCAGATTGGTGCCGTGATATCATTCATTGTTTAATCACCATGAGGCGCATACGCACTATAGCTAAAGGCTAACCTACACATGTCTCTCATCCATTCCCTGCAGCGTGGTCTGAAAACAAACTATGGGGAAAGCCTCAAATCATTTCCAGCTGTCACGTCCTCTACAGTACGACTCTTAACCTGATATGACAGGGCACGGCGAGGTGAGGGTCAGGCCTCGAGGAAGACTCATAACATGTAACCCAAGCTACAAGCATTATATTCATGATTGCCCGTGGTTGAAAAATGAAGATGGCCAAGTGCTGCACCTTTTGTCGCTCATGTTACTTTTATTAACTTCTCATTTTACGTCAGGCACATGTCTTCATACATTCAAGAACAATGAAAAAACACAGTCATACAGTGGGGGAGTGTTTACTCAAATACTTTTACAATAGTAGGAACTTTACCAACTTTTTTTGACTAAGTACTGTACTCATTAATTTGACATGTTGTTGACAATTTTAGTTACATATTAGTTTGCTGAATAACATTTTACTTTTCTTTCTTTCTTTTTTATGTTTAAAAAGTAATGGGACAGGGCACACGAAAGAATACAATAACACAATAATAATCAAACAAACAGAGAAAAAAATTGAGAAAAGAGTGATCAAATTAACTGATTATACAGATTATAATTGACTGATACATTTAAGTCAGAGGATCAATATATCAATACTTGAACAACGACCACGCACGCACGCACGCACGCACGCACGCACGCACGCAACACACACACACACACACACACACACACACACACACACACACACACACACACACACACACACACACACACACACACACACACACACATAGATGAAGCCCCAGATAGGTGGAGAGATGCAGCCTGAGTATTTTTCTTTACTTGGTTTTTGTAAAAATATTTGCTGTACATTTTTCTTTCCATTTTCTGTATTTAACAGAGGCGTCATTTTGGTTTACACAACCGTAACTATGTGTTGTGCATGAATGATGAATGTAGCACCTTTTTTCTTTTGGAGAAAACTAAAAGTACAACAACAGTATACTTGTGTTTCTGCACATATTTTTGAAGACTTGAACAATCTTTATATGCAGAATTCTCTTACAGTTTTTTTCAGTTGCTAAAAAACAACAAAACCTCACATAAAGCATAATTATTTAAACTCACACTCAAAGAGCAAAACCTCAGCTCAAATCTCCAAAACTCTAAACACATTTTCAGCTCTGCACCCAATTTGCAATTCAACTTGGCACTTTTTGCAAAACACTGCACACTGCTCTCTAAGTTTTTTTTAAACTGCTTTAAAAAGAAACGTGTTTTAGCAATTGAAAAAAACTGTATTTTGAGAAATACAAAACATATTTGATTAGATTTAATTAACATATACAACACAAGATCAAGTATGTCCCTACCCAACACTACATTACAGAAAAGCAAAAGAGTGAATGCTACTTCAATAGATATCAATGTTCTCTCTTTTCAAGCTCTGTTTTTGGTCTCTACCAACTCCTGAGGAAAATGCTTTTAGCTACAAAATGTTCTAGTACGTTTACCAGGTCATCTCTAACTGTATGTTTCTGCTGTTTGGTGCAGAGAGGTTAATGAAGAGTGAGGTTTAAGAGCTTTCTCTCTGAAAACAACTGAGTGCTGTGGCCAGAACCAAACCTAAATGAGAGTGAACTCAAAGCAGTAATGTTGTTTGCAATAGTTTCGGGAAATAATGTGAAGTTATAACCTTTGAATGGTCGAAACAGTAGATATGTCAGTATGTTTATCATATCCTTTGATTGCACTATCAATTAAATGTGATATATGCATATAAGGGACGAATACAGACAGGAAGAAACACAGCCTTTTTTAAACATTAAAATTGATAAAATGCAAGGCAACAAGCATCTGGAATATTGTTCAAAGATCCAGTTAAATGTGTCCTCCTGAATGTCCTGAGAATATCATCCCATTCCTCCGGTACACTGAGGCACAGGACAGCCCGCAGGCCCTAAGCTTATGGTTTAGGTTCAATAACAAAAATGAGAGTATTGCTCAAAAGCTTTAATTAATTAGATTCATGGGGAAACATTGCTTGGATGCAGTTTCACAAAAGAGCACATACAGATACACACCTCAAAGTGTGCTGTCAGTTTGTTTGTATTCTCAAGAGAGGCGCACAAAGTTTCCATTGTGGCAACACTGCTTAACTATCATAATTAGCCACTGTTATGAGGCGACATATTTAATCAGGCTGCAATAACAACATTTATGTGGCTGTTTATGTGTTTAAAATGTCACAGCAATCAGAAGCATGTATCTGCTCCAGAGTCAGTGTTTAAGCTCTGTCTGTGGTTAGAGAATAACATTTGTGTGGTGAAAACGGTACAATACAACTATTCCTTTCTTGGCTGTTTTTTCTTTCTTTAATGATATGCCTTACTCTCTGTTAGCTGCTTGGATTGAATTTCCCATTTTTGTGTGGGAAAGCTTGTGGACTCGATGAAAGATATGCAAAGAACGCAAGTGACAGAGCTCTATGAAAAATGTACTGAAGGCAATCAGGATGTTTAAAATGAAATAGTCAGTCCGAGCATTGTCCTGATTCCATTTCCTGAAACTCTTAATAATGACTGGGAGTTCGAATGAAAGACTTTGTGACAAGAGAGGAGAAAAAAGAAGCAATTTTAATGTTTTGTTTTTTAAGGGTTGCGTGCATAGAGAGAGAGAGGGGGGGGGGGGATTGGTTCTTTATCATGCCTCACTATCCAACCTCTTACCTCCCCTTTTGGGCCTTTAGGAGCATCCTGTGACCCCCCGACCCCCTGGACAATAGAGGCCAGGACGTTTCCCAGTGAGCAGCGATGGAGCCAACAACAGGAACATGAGGGGTGCTCCTGGGAAACAAACTGTTTATTGTGCAGCAGGATGGACAGCCCCCCCATGTCCCAGTCACTTACGTTCACACACAATTACAGACACTTACCACACACCTCTGCACATTAAAACCCCCGTCATACAACAGGTGGCTGCTTAAATACCTCAGCAGCAACAGTTTGATTCAAAACTGCTGAAGAGATGGTGTGTGTGTGTGTGTGTGGTCAGCTGTAACAAAAGTACCAAGATAACATCACAAACATATTTCCCTTTGAACAAAATATGACTAAAATGTGACCAAAAGGATACTTTAAAAAAAAAAAGTCAATGTTTTTTATACTCTCGTTGTCCCAGGATTCTTTTTTTAAACTCTTGCTTTCTCTTTTCTTGCGGTGCTGGCTCAGGCTGCAGAAGATACGTTTATATTTAGTCTGACTTTCTATTTGATAACAGTACCAAGCCATTTGTTGGTGCTGCCACTGCCTGTCTGTTTCAGAGGAAATCCCTTCTTTGTCTCTCAAGGAAGCTCAGCAAACTCGGAAAACCTGAATTTGTCATCAGAACTCAAACAGCTGGAAGACATTTGATTACGGAGAGTCACCGCTAAACGTATTAGTCAACGCTGCAGACTAGTTATTACCTATAGGCTCTGGAGACCTCTCATTGCAGCACAGTAAAACAGTTTCAAGAGCTGTCAATCACCGTGCCAAAACTGTGGTGCAACCCAGAGACACAGGGGACTCTGGGGACGGCGCTTTAAGTGCTTAACCCCAAAGGATTACTGGCTCTTTATGACTATATGTGTGGTTTGTGTCTGTGCCCCACATGATGCACATCTGATAAGGGTGGATCAGAGGTTAATGGGGACTGGATCTGATCTCATTCTTTCTGCACTCTCTGGAGACACATTAGATCCTGATAATCAGAGAAGAATTAAAAAGATAACCCTTAAATCTTTTTAGTAATGATCCAGAGGATGGACCCATAAGTCATGCTTGCTGTTGTAACAACAACAATGATTCATTTAATTCGATTTTTCAATCCAAATTTGGAAAATAAAGATTATTTTTACATAAAATGCAGTTTGAAGTTGTGGTTTTTCCATTTTGTGATACCTTTTTTTGTCATTGTTGTTATTTAAGAAGAAAATCTAACACATTTTACTTTACATTTCTACAATGGCTGAATTTACTTTCCAAATTAAGATGTTACATGTCAAATCTAAATCTAATTAATTGGTTTTCTGAAATGGACCTCTCATGCGTCGACATTACTTTTTATTTGTTGTAAATGAGTCCAAAAACTGTTATTCAGAAAACAAGTCATAACTCAGCCTGTCACTTTTAACAGGTCTGGCCAGTGTGAGAACACTAAAATGAAGTATTATTTTTGTGCTCGGACCCCTGCTTGTAAATAAAACATCCTGTAACCACTATGCAATTAGGCCAATAAAACCTGCGGAGAACTCTACAGCCACAGTTAAAGCACATAATACCATTTAATAAGCACATCCTTGAAGCTATAAATGTTTATATGATTGCATCATTTAAACATTTTAAGCCAAAAAACCATAGCAGTCATGTATAAGCTTGTTTTAAAGTCCACAAAACAAAAAGAAGACGAGGGAAAGCTAAGCTAGACGGAGTTATCGTTAATGATCTAAAACTCTAATATTGATACACATAAATGCATAAGTAAGATTTGAGGGAAAATCCAGAGATTTGTTTTAGGTCAAAGGCCACCTTAACACTGACAAGCGGAATCAAATCACAGCGAAGGAAATTAGCCATGAAACAGTGATTGCTCCACACATAATGACCCTTTTTTCCAGTTGCCTCGCTCAAGAATTATTTGATTGTGCAGAGTGCTGACTTCACTGCAAACATGAGCACTGCTTGCATATTGCCTGAGTGTATAATCAAATCAAGACCATTGATACAAGGAGTGAACAAATATCTCTTAGTTTGTGGGAACAATGGATCTTTGTTCCATAAGAGAGCCCTCAGAAAGCTAATACACTGACCGAAGGTAGAACACCTCTGGGGGACTGAGAGCCTAGCTTGTGCTCGGCATTAATTGGTTGTGCTTTTATTGGATAATTCAGACATTAGCGAGATTCATTTAAGCTAATTTTGAAAATGACAGTGAGCATATGTGCTTTGTCATCCCAACCATGGGAAAAATGCCATGGAGAGGAATATACTCGAGCTCAGAGGCAGCTTTAGCATAATTGGCAAAATAAGTGGAATGCTTTCTGTTATACAATGGAACTAATGATGATTCATGTGACCAAAAAGACAGATCACTGGAGTCTGTTGAGTCCATGGTTTCAAATAACAGCACTAAAGGCTATATTCCTCATGAGACAGGTCAACTAAGCTCCAACCCCCACCCATATCATCTCAGCCCTGACACGCTCACACCTTGGCTCATACATCAATCTGGAACATGGGGCACTAGTCCTGTAACTAAAAACTCAGCTTCATCTTATAGGTGGGAAATTCCCCATACAGATCAGTGATATGTTGCCTTATAGAAACCACAAGATGTCTTGCTTATTGCTGTGAAGGAACAGAGGTGGGAAGTAACTAAGTACATTTACTAAAGTACTGTCATTTTGTGAAAGTTAGAGGTACTAGTACTTGAATTTAGTATTTCCATTTTATGCTACTCTATACTTCTACTCCATTACTTTTAACAAAACGCATCTCTAAAAATCAAACTAACGGACTTACTCCTTAAGTCACAAAAGAGTAAAATTATTTAAATATTTGACAAAAAGTCATTCAGAACTTTGTTTGTCTACAGTCAAATGCTACATGGTGCAAGAATAATATCTAGAAATGTCACATTTATAAATATAATTATATACACACACAAAGACAATTTTTTCTGCACATGATTACTTTGTATACGCTATGTACATTTTTGCTGAGAGTATTTTTACTTAAGTAAGAATTTGAATGCTGGACTTTAACTTGTAATGAAGTATTTTGACATACATGTATTGGTACTTTTACCCAAGTAAAGCATCTGAATACTTCTTTCCCCTCTGTGAACGATTAAAGGTAGCATCACTCGTTACTGTGGAGGTCTCACAATTTGTCCACTATAAAATCCTTGTAGGTTTTAAAGTACACAGTAGCAAGCAAACCAATGTGATTTGAGATTTCAGAGGAAGCTACAGTAGGATGACTGTGGGAGGCTTTGTGAACCGAGGCTTCAAGCCAACAAAGTGTGGGCTTGACTGTGTCTGAAAACCTCATGCTGATAAATGGCCTCTCCAAGTAGACAAACTCCGAACACAAGGCCCCTGCTGCACAAGAACCAAACTGCTACCTCTGCTGCTGAATCTGATTACAGGCAGGCCCCGAGGACAGGCAGGTCATTGAGAGCACAGAGATGAGCAAACAATAAGATATTATCTGAAGGAATCTTCAGCTTTCCAAAGGAAAATGGTCCCTCTCAGTGTCACATTGACGATAGGATCCTCAACCTGACACTGAATCAGCCATTTAAGAAGAATGAACACTGCGGTCCATTCATACATACTCACTAAAATAATGAGAGCTCTTTTTTCACTCTTGTTTAAGACATATAAAGGGAAGCTCATGAGGCTTTGCAAGACAAGGCTGTGCAGAAACCGGAGCACGCAGCTGACTCAGATGAATATGCCTTTACAATGATTGGGTATTGAATGAACAATTCTATAGTCTTGTTTTTCTTTATTCCTATGTACTCGTAAATAATACATCTGTTTGGCTGTATTGTACTTTGCAGCTCCATTGTCCTGCACTTTTGCACTTGAGCAAATTAATTTACAGACACACTTTTTAAATGAATTAATTTATTCTGAGCATGCAGCATTTATTTTGATAAATGACACTATAGATCTTGCTAAAGCGTTTTCAGGTCAAAGCTGTACATAATCCATTTAATTCTGCCCTTTTCTTTCTTGTGTGTTTTTGCTCTTTTCAAATAGTGACATCTTGTGGACACCTGGGCTCAGTTATTGTGTCTTACACAAAGTCATACATTGTAGTAGGCTATTTGTTTGAAACAATGTATAACCCTGTTGTTACAACACCAAATTCATTTCTTTAGTAGTAGTGCCGTGATGTTGATGATACAGATAGTGATTACATTAGTGATTTTTGAATGTATTTATAATTAATAACTTTTGATATAAGAAAGCATGTTATACAGTGGCAAACAGAAAGCATCTAATTGGTAGACACAGCCAAAACATAGGAATACATGTGAAAACATAAGGAGAACTCTGGAGTTTTGGTTCATAGCATTAGTAATGCTAAACAGTCATTTTAATCAAAAAGTGGCCACATGCAGTTGTTTTGTAAAAAGATTGATCATTGTAATTATCTGCCCTAATCATTAAAAGTGATATATATTTGATTTTGAGAAGTGGACCGTGTCCAAGCTGTCATAAATTTAAATTAAATTGTATTTCGACATACAGCAGAACAGAAGTGTCAATTCAGGATTTGTACGACAAGTCTCGCGATATTACAAAAAAACGGTTTGCCATGCACCGAGAGGAGCAACGAGATCAGAGAAGAGACAGCTAAATATCCCGGTTGCTCTGTGGCAAGCGAACGAAAGATCAATATTTAACCCACAATTTGTCGCTTTGGTTGAACTGCAAACCCCAAACCCCAAGCCTGCTTTAAATCAGACGTGATTTTCTGATAAACATTAAGTGAGATTGGGAAGTACGCGGCCACGGAAGCCAAATTGTATGTGTGAAGTGCTAGCTGTTAGCTGACAGGCTACAAAGCTTTAGCCATTGATTCAATGGCGTTGAAACGAATTCAGAAGGTGAGTGTATTTTTTTGAAAATGCTAACAGTACTTTACATTATTTTCTGACTGTGTGACCCTTTGTTCCTATCGTAGCAGTGTACAGCATTATATTTAATATATCCTTAGCATGACTCGCTTGTTTTTGTGCTCCATGTTAAAATAATGTACGGACAAAGACTAACCACTGGTGGCCCTGTTGGTGCATTGCTACGTTACCGTTAGCTATCGATAACAACCCAAACAGCGTCATTATTCTGACAGCTACGTCGTGTTTGTGTTTATTTGTAATTCATTCACTTGGCACATTATTAATACTTCAGTATATGTATTATACAGAATAGGTTGTAAGCGTTATCTAATACGCCAAACAAGTTGTTTCGCAATGCAGATTTAGGCTAGCAGCAAGCTAACTGTTCTCTGGTTTGATTGATTGATTGAGGTGTAACGTTACAGGGTTTGGTTTTAAATTATTAACCTGACAGTGTCTTTATCTTTGTGGTTGCTCACTAATGGTACGGCTGGTGGTGTGTTAAGTAGCTTTATGACAGATGCGTGCATGTTGCCAAAATTGAACCCTAGTGTCACTGTTTCCATATATGGAGTGGCAAATGGGCCATTGGAGCAGGCCGCGGTGTGTATTTATATAACTGAATAGATAGGGTTAATTTTAAGAGATAAATAAAGCCCGTTAAATAACAGGCTTAATTTCTGTTTAACCATCTGTTGTTTTTCTCCCCGTGCTGTCGTTTGGTGAATAGTATGATGTGGCGTTTGGCAAAAGAGCTCGTTGTTGATATAATAAGTGGAATTTAACATACACGTGTATGCCTTAGCCTTGTTTATTTTATTAGGAACATTTTTGTTTCGTTTCTATTGTTACTTTTGTATATAACCTTCCTGGTGTAAATGTAACTGATTTTTATACTTTATGTCATCTGTACTTAAACCACATGTCAACAGCCCAGTTTTTCCAGTAATACAACATGTCTAGAAATTCGGTTCGAACACCAAAAAGGTTAAGTTGGCTTTCCACAGACAGATTAGTTTCCCAGCATACATAAATGTAAAGCAACCACCATTTTAAGATGTATGTGATTTCTATGCAAAAAGCATAGTTGTTGTACCAGACTGCAACTGAACCGTAAATTCACAATTGTATTATGTGATTGTGTTGCCTTCAGGAGCTGTCTGACCTGCAGAGGGACCCGCCTGCACAATGCTCCGCTGGACCAGTTGGAGAGGATTGTAAGTAGTTAGGAAATTGCTGCATCAGTATGATCCTGAACATAATATGACCTCATTGTTAGAGAATGTGATTCTGTGTCAGCAATTTGCTTACAAATGTATGTTCTAAGTGCTTTATCTATCTTTTCTCCAGTATTTCATTGGCAGGCAACAATAATGGGTCCCGTAAGTGAAACCGATTCTTGACCAAATTCTAATTTGATTGAAATATCAGAAACATTGTTGTCAACTTACTTGATTTGTTTCTATTTTTACTTCTATAGAGTGACAGTCCATATCAAAGCGGAGTGTTTTTCCTCACCATTCACTTCCCAACAGATTACCCCTTCAAACCACCCAAAGTGAGTCGTGAAAAAAAAATATGAACTCACTTATTATTAATTAATATTACTGTGGTAAAGGTTATGGGCTTAACTGGAAAATAACATTATTTTTCCATGTTCTCCTAGGTTGCATTCACAACAAAAATTTACCATCCCAATATCAACAGCAATGGAAGTATTTGTCTGGATATACTGAGATCACAATGGTCACCTGCACTTACAGTTTCAAAAGGTACGTGATATGTATTAAAACATTGTTAAATGCAGCTTAATATGATGCAAACTGTATATGATGTTATACTCTGACTGTGTTTTCTCTTATTCCCCAGTGCCAAAATGCTGTTCATGTATATTTCCAAAAATGTAATTTGTTGCAACATCCCTAAGAGCACTGACTTTTAATAACATTGCGCAACTCATTCTTTACTCCGTTTGCTGCTTTTCCTATTCATAACAGGTTTTTATCATGTGCATCTGGGGATTTGGATACATCTTATTTGAAAATGTTCAAGGCCAGTCTATAACCGTGAAGCTCAAGTTTCACAAGTGTTTAAAATGTCAAATCGGGTCAATGACTAAGTGGCAATTTATAAATGTAACATGATAGGTCAGTCAGGGCAAATAAAGCCATGTCTAAAAGGAGGTTCTGCTATTTGGTCATGTATATATTAATATATAGGCCCGACTGTGGGGATTATGTAAAGATGTCAAACACTGCTGAACTACTTAGTGCCTTAGCCAATAAATCCCCTTTCAATTCCATACTGAGTTTTTGTTAATGTCATCTAATTTCTCCCTTATCCATTCTTCCACAGTATTATTGTCTATCTGCTCTCTTCTCTGTGATCCAAACCCTGACGACCCACTGGTGCCAGAGATCGCCCATACATACAAGGCTGACAGGGAAAAGTGAGTGTAAAACGTTGATCAGATTTACTCCCCGTCATACTACTGACGTGTTATGTTTGGAGATAAATACTTCAGTTTTTATGTTCACCAAACCTTACAAACTTTGCCTTTGTCTTACAGGTACAACAAATCAGCGAGAGAATGGACACATAAGTACGCAATGTGAGAAGGCCAGTGAGATCAAAATACAAATGAGAACAAAATAAACACGTTTGATTTGTAACTTGAGGCAAATGAGCGACAGAGGGGGGAAAAAACTAAACTAGACAACATCTTTTGGAGGAGGAAGCGATACAATGAGGTACAGTGCCACCTGGCTTTCCATGTGCTGAGCTGCTACCATGTGCTGTCCTTCATGACTTGTATGGATCTGCTGAGCAGGACCTGACAGGCTCCTTAAAGCACTCCCATATGGAATACCGGAAATACTCTTCACAGTCCATACCGCCACACTCAGACTTTAAACTGTTACTCCTGCTTTTGTGATTATCACCTTCATCTTTGCTATTCATTCGCATCATTTTCACCCTCAATGAGTCATATCATTATGCTACTCGGAAAGCATACATTTATTTCGGAGATTGGCTCTCCCTTTATTTCAGAGGTACTTGTCTATGTCCCACTGGATGTCTTGTTATTACTGTGTTTCCATGTATTTAGTGGCCTTTCTGTGTTTTTATTTTCGGTTTATGTGCAATTGAGGCAGAATGTTCCCTGTTCAACACGAAGTGGTGCAGTGCCATTACCAGCAGCCGATCTGTTGGCACATGCTGTCTCTACCCCCAAACAATGTGAAAGGTGTAAAGAAGGATCAGTCTCTTATCACTCACTGCATTTAAATAGCGACAGTACTTAAGTGCGTTTGAGGACATTGGAGAGCTGCTGTTAACAGCCAGCTGGCCCTTGCCCCACTTCAGTGGTGCTCCATAGGGCACATGTCTACCTCCATTTTTCTCACACATGCTGCCATTGCACTTATATTCCATATAAGTAACCACCCATGGCTGGTGTCCATAGTGCAGAAAATACTACTGTTTGACTTATTACTTGTTGTGTAGCTATGAACATGGCTACTCTTTGGCATCTAGCTGAATGTGTGCCACCTCCTCAGTACAGTTACTCAGGTATCTAATCAAAACATCAGCCTTCACATGCAGTGACCCATGGTGAGAAAAATGAGCAGGCTTCTTAAAAGTTGTACTGACATTAGTTCAATGTTTTGTTCACAGAAAAGGAAAACAAACACGCTTCCTAAAGAGGCAACATGATCAAAGACAGATCAGCACTCCTGAAGTTCTTCATGCATATTTACCCTGATGGTGTGTGCACACAAATAAGCTGACCTAGAAGTACTGTCATTTAGTCACAGAGCGATTTTTATTTTATCATCTTTCAAGTTCTTTGCATTACCATCTCCATTTATTTTTGAATAACACTCGGATGTGAAGAGCTTTTACATGCTACTGTTCTTCTTAAAGGAAATGGCCTTTGGCTACAGCTGGCTTCAGAACATGGTAATATCAAGTCATGTGAATCGTGTTACTTGAGGTGAATTAATACAGTTGCCATGAGAATTTCATCTGCTTTACATATCAAGTGATGTGAAGTTTGTCATCATTTCTTTATGTTCATATTCGGGTCTGCAAAGGTTTGTTTTGGGATTAATCATCCACACTGACAGTAAAACAGTTTGTCTCTGTGATACATTTGTGACCTCTTGTATTGTATGGAAAGCTTTAGTGATAGGCATTTTATTTTTCATTCATGTCACCAGAATTTAACAAGATTGTGATGTGTCATTATGTAATATTGGTTTAAATATAATCCATTGTAACTGTTGGATAAAGTAGTAAAGAAATGCTATGATTTTTTTCTTTTTTTCAACATGGCTCATAATGTGCTGATGCTGCCAACATAAAGGGAGTTATTTGACATAACGGGGAATAAATTTAGCTTTTTAGGCATTATCGAGTGTGTTTATCCAGAAAGGCCAATACTAAAGCATGAACATTTTAAAGGCTTTGATTGTAGAATTACCCCATGGTTTAGGCGCCAAATATAGATTTTCATGAATGTTTGCTGATGTTGAGAAAATGGTCAAAACAAGTTGTCCTTAAATACAGTAAACACTAATATGTTTTGAAAACCCTCTGATGCAGTGATAGTCTTTTGCTGTCAGTCCACAATTGAAAATGACTTGATTATAGTACTACTTTGTGTGTGTTGTTTGTTCATTTGGCTATTTATTTATTTGAAAGCAGAGTATCTTCCAACTTTATGATTGAATGCAGCTTCAATTCATCCTGTGAGTGGCGTGACATTAACTCCTTCTGTCCAGTGTGCTCAATAGAGTTTATATAGGCAGCTTGGCATGCTTTGCACTCTGGAGAACCTTCTCACAGCCATTTGCCAGATATCAGGGATTTCGTTACGATTCATCTGCCTAACACCTCTGACTAAAATTTTAGCCTTAACACTCATTTTGTAGATATATAGAGAGAACATTGTCATAATCTGTACATTTGCTATCAGGGCTGTTTTCCCCCAAATGGGCGATGCGTTTCATCAGTAGACATGGAAACTTGCTTGAACACTACCAATGTTTTTGTTTTTGAAATTTCAGCCTGGCTTTTTCTGAATGCAGGACCAGTCTTCATGCATCTTAAAATTTGGAATATGTGTGCTTGAAACGCCACCATGATTGTCCACTTGCCCTCACATAGCCTACACAAGATAACTATTGATCTTGTCATAACATATGAATAAAGCTCATCTTGGTTTACCGTTGTCTGCAGTAACTTTTTTTGTCTTCACGATGTCTAACAAAGCAGTATGCCATGAGCCAGAACCCTGTGTCCATTGATGGTATAAAATAAGGAGCAAATGCTTCTAAATAAACCGAATTACTGTTTATAATTATACTGTTTATACATTATAAGCACAGAAAGTTGTGTAAAGGTTGTATTTGTATTATTAGTTTATTGAACAGGGACAGTCCACATACATATAAACTGCTGTTGATGCACCGTGGACAGGTGTTGCAAAGTCACCATGAAAATAAATTATCCTATTTAAAAAATAACAAATGAATAAAATAAATTGAAAAGATTCAATACAGGACATGCCAATTAAAACAGTATATTGCGAGCCATGGGCGTCACTTTGTCTAATCTCTCTAGATTTAACATCAGCATAGCATAAAACAAAAGATGTCTTTATGCACACAACGAGCACACAGGTATGGAGGTCAGAACATGACATAAGTAAAAAAAACAAAAAATGCTTAACTACAGGAATAAATAAAGGAATTAATACAATAAAAAAATAAATGTATAACTAAAAAAATTAAAGTTGAGAATAAAACAGAACAGGCATTATTTCATATCTGTAATGTATTTCTACATTTATTTTCATTTAAATGTATATATTTATTCATTTCTGTATCTGTGTAAACCCATAATATACGTAGAACCCCAGACGGTAAAATGATCGCGATAGATGTCCAGGATGCAAAGGGTAAGTGGATGATTAGAGTCAGAAGGTTGGTGGTTTGATTCCCAGCATGGCAAAGGGACTTTTGCTATACTGGAAGAACATGTCTCCCTTTCTTAAAGCAGCGTCCGCAGCGCAATGACAGTTGAGCAGTTGAGAGCAACTCTTTACCTAACTTAAAAAAATGCTGTAAACGCCGTTTACCTGTGAAACTAGGTCTAGGGTGCGTTTCATTCATAAAAACCTCATGCGAGGTTAGTGCGGTGCTTACAACACAATCTCTGTGCAGGACGATTTTTTATTTAATAAAAAATCCCGAATTAGGGAATTTTCTAAATCTCAATAACTATTGGCAATTTGAATTAAATATATGTAAATCCAATATTAGAATAATAAAAAACGCAAACTATCTCCGCCTTTTCGGTGTGTCACGCTATAATAAATGCAGTGCACCGTGGCTGTGGTTAGCTGCTATCTGACCTAGCTTCCTGCCCAGCTGAAAGGCAGCATCACGCCGCTCCTCCCAATAGGAAGGGCGCATCCCGGATAGATAGCTAGCTGGCTAGCTGTACTAAACACAACGATGGCAGTTAACCTCAGCAAAAACGGCACTGCATTAACAGCTGCATTTAAGGAAGTGGTGGACGAAAAATCCAGTACGAACTGGTAAGTAGCAGCATTTAAAAAAAAACGACAACATTTGCACATTGTAGGAGGCATTTTGTTAGCTTCAGTTTTGGCTAGCATTGTCGTCAAGTAAGTTAAGGTATCCTTACGATGGATAAACTTAATACGGGACTAAATGTTACTTTGTTAATAACAGGAGGCTTCTACATATTACATTTAGCGATAACGTTAGATTAAGTCAGATTTTATTTTCTCACATTTGCCATTGCGACGTGTGTTAACGTAGCTAATTGAATAGCTAGTAACATTGTTAATAAGCTTGGTACACTGACAACCGACAGGCTAAACACTTAATCTAAATTCTATGCATGTGATTTATTATCATACTTTGATACAATTGGGTCGTAAAATGTAAATGAAAAGGTTGATAGCTATCTCGCCCACTTCCTGGTGAGATATCAGAAGTTAAATGTGGCCAATATGTGAAAGTCAAATCCAGGAACTTCCTCTTTGATGCAGTAACAGTAAATGTCTTTGTCTTTGCCTTTAGGCTGAATTTAACCTGTTGATGACAGCTGCTGTGTTTAATGATGACCTGAATTAATTAATCTCGCGGAGAAATTGCCCAGGGATCCCTGCAGGCTCCATATTTAGTCAAAAAAAAAAACGTGTCTGTTAAATGTGTGCCACTTTTCACTCAGCCACCGCCTAACACCACAGCTTGCTGTTACTTTGGGGGTTTTCTGAAATGATGCTGACAGGAAAAGAATAAAGCAGCCATCAATCATCAAGTAGTTTCAGTGTGAGCCACTTCCACTTACCTAGCTATTAAAGTTTGCGTTATACTCTTCTGATCTGAAATAAAAACACTTTGCAAGGCCACTGGACATGAATTAACATGCACTGGTTCTGGTTTGAATTGTTATTACAAGAACTCTGGGGATAATCATGTTGAACACAATAAAGCACATGGCTAATAAAAGCAAATATCATGAGTGGAGTTTGTGTATAAGAACAAGCCAAATGATGATTTGTCTGTGAGCATCAATGGTTTTCTATTAAAAGGCTTAAAATCTTCACTGCTGTACTAAGTCATATCTGTGTGACATCACATAGCAGCTGTAACCAATGATAAAATGCATCATTGATACATAATGGGTTAAACTTCTGATAGTAAATGATCATGAATAAACATATCCCAAGGCCCGTTATTTAATGACTTGCTTTGTTCAGCCAACAATCCAACAAATATTTAGTTTAGCATCATTTACAACACAGGAAAGCATTGACACAAGTCACTCTGGTAAGTGTTTGTCTCCTTCATATTTAGATTAATATGATTATGTAGCATTTCCCTAATATTAACACCAATACAGAAATGCAAAAACCTCTTCGGCCCATTTGTTCACTTAAACTCTAGCCTCTCCGGTTGATATTCTGGGCTCCCTCAATAAAAACATCCTCCCCTCTGTCATGAACCTTGGAGTGACCTTCAATAGCGCTTTTAAATTTGATAAGCAGGTCAGCACCGTAGTCAAGACCTGCTTTTTTTAAATACAACTATTGGCCAAGACCAAGTCGTTTTTATCTTTTAAAGACCTAGAAAGGGTTATTAACGCCTTTGTTACCACAAGACTGGACTATTGCAACGCTCTATACGTGGGTATGGACCAGGCCTCAATTAGACGCCTGCAGCTAGTCCAAAACGCAGCTGCGCGTCTTCTCACTGGCCATAAAAAGCGTCACCACATCACCCAAATTCTGGCCTCACTGCACTGGCTTCCAATTCGGTTCCGAATTGATTTTAAACTCCTTTTATTTGTTTTCAAAGCCCTAAATGGGCTGGCTCCGGCCTATATAGCCGAACTCCTCCATCGCTACACCCCAGCCAGAGCTTTAAGGTCTGCTGACCAGCTGCTGCTGGTAGTGCCCAAGACCAGGCTAATTCAAATCAAGTTTTATTTATATAGCACATTTTTAAACGACTTTTGGTCGAGCCAAAGTGCTGTACATATAATAAAAATACCCTACAGTAAAGACACTTTACAGCAAATACAACAGCACAGTTTGTGCAGAATATCAGTATGAGAAAATGACACCCTCTGTCCTTAGACCCTCACATCGTACAAGGAAAAACTTCCTTCTAAAAACCCGAGGTCATCGAGCATTCGCAGCAGCTGGCCCTAGGCTCTGGAACACTCTGCCCCTCCATGTGAGGTCGGCCCAGACCCTAGGGGTTTTTAAATCAACACTAAAGACTCACTTCTTCTCCCTGGCCTTCTAGTCAGAGCGGAGCACGACTCCTGACATTTCCCTGTGTTCGATTTTTATATTTGCTGTTGTAATTTATTGTCTTCTGTTTGCGATTGTAGTAATGTGTTATTTATTATTTGCATGTACAGCACTTTGGCTCGACCAAAAATCGTTTTAAAAATGTGCTATATAAATAAAACCTGATTTGATTAAACAATGACCGATTAAACATGGAAAATGTTCCTTAGAAAAAGGGCTCAGTATAAACTAGGTATCCATTTGTGAAGTGCTGCTGATCCTATTTGTTTCACATTTAGTATCGAGGAAACGTCAGTGAAATCTTATCTGGTGCAGGAACACACATCCTGTCAGGATTACTGACATGGCTGATTTTAAATGGGATTTAAACGGCAGCTACATAGTATTTACACTAACACCCTACTTCTGTAAATGTATCCTGTTGGAAAGGGGCTTAAGAGTGATCAAAACAATCCAGTGTTTTGAATGAAATGGTGCACATCAGCCTGTGGAACAAACTGTGTTCTGCCTGCCTGTGTGATCTGTTCATCTGGTATTTTAATATCCTTAATCCGGTGTTTTCCACAGGGCCTTGTTCACCTACGAGGGAAACAGTAATGATATCCGCCTGGCAGAGAAAGGAGGTGAGTAATCGAGCTGAAATAGTTATCACGTTTTTATTATCTCAACGTGGTAATATGAAATGTGTGCCGGAATTTCGTTGTCAGCATACAGCTGGAATATCTGCACAAAAGGAGTGCTTGCCTCTGCTTTCTCACCCAGACATTTGTAAGAGGAAAAATGTCCACAGTTACAAAACCAACCACAGTAACCACTTGACTTTTCCACAATGTTTATGCTTCAGATGGAGGACTGGAGGAGTTGGTTGAGGAGTTGAACAGTGGAAAAATTATGTACGCTTTCTGCCGGGTCCAGGATCCAAATTCTGGCCTCCCTAAATATGTCCTCATCAACTGGGTTTGTGTTACACTTAACTATCCTGTATTTGTTTGTCCTCCTTTTTAAGTGGCCATCCCTTAACTTGTAGAGTATCTCTTTATGTTTCAGACTGGGGAAGGAGTAAAGGACGCTAGAAAAGGGCAATGTGCACATCACGTCAGCTCCATGGCTACTTTCCTCAGGGTAAAACTCTACACATTTGATTCGAGTCTAGTTTTAACTTGCATTTGAATGTCTGTTTATGTTTGCAGAGGTTCTTTTTTATTCTAAACTGCATGTTGTTGATGGGTTTTAAGCTGGACTTTAAAAACAGAAACGCTATGAGAATGTTGCACAGCTTACTGCATGTGTTATTGTAAAAATGCAACCACTTTTCTGTGAGTTATATCAAACCAGCATACAGTGCATGTAAACAAACTATTGTGTGGTGCATGCATAGACCAAGATAACAATTGTAGGTGTTTCCCCCGTGAATTGAACTTGTATTCCCTGCTGCTTCAGGGAGCCCATGTAACTATAAATGCCAGAGCAGAGGATGACGTGGAGCCCGAGGTGATCATGGAAAAGGTGGCCAAAGCTTCAGGAGCGAACTACAGCTTCCACAAAGAAGCCCCCAGCCGCTTCCAGGACAGCGGTCCTCAGGGTCCCGTGGTATGCAGCGCATGCATTTCCTGCCTATCTTAACTAGGCTTCATAATTTAAAAGAAAGGGTTACTCTTTGTTTTTACCTGCCATTCATTCACACATGCTTCAAAATAAAACATTTGGAAATGGCTGGCCTATAAGGAAGGCCACAATACAATGAATGTAGTGTATCATGCTTTGGTTCAGAGGAAGCAACCATTGGTTTAGAGGAAGCAACCATTGGTTTGTATTTGATAGTCATTAAAAGATCAAAATATAAGATAGTTATAAAATGATAATAAAATGTATTTTCCTTCTTGTAGGGCTCAGTGTACCAGAAGACCAACGCCATGTCTGAAATTAAAAGGACCAACAAAGACAACTTCTGGGCTCAGACGGAGGTAAGCTACTTCGGACATGTTTTACATCATGAGTGTCAGAGTACCTCAATCATCTTTGAAAAATGACTCTCTTAGAAATGTGTTCTTTTAATGTAAGATGTTTTGGATTCATTGACTCCAAAACCACTCTTAAAATGGCAGAATCTGCAAAAGTGCAGGAGTTTTTAAGACATTTGACACATATTTTCATTGTTCTTAAAAGCCTTAAAACAAATACAAGGCATGCAGTTTTTATCCATCGTATTCTTAGTCAGCGAAGGCATTGTTGTAACCTTTTCCTTTGTCTGCAGTTTTGGCTCATCACCTGTCACAGATAGAAAGTGGTGCTCATTGCCTTGCACTTTTACTTGGATAAACTATTCTGAAATCAAGCGGCTGTAATATAGGCAAATTACCGGATTCATCGCTGACCTTGTTGGTCTGTTTGGCTTTTAGAAAGACGAGGAGAAACGACGCAAGGAGGAGCGAGCCAAAGCAGACGATGAGCGCCAGCACCTGGAGAAAGAGAGGAAGGACCGAGAGGCCAAAGAGGCAGGGCAGAGGGACAAGAGGGACAAGGAGAAGGCGTCTCAAATCGACGAACAAAAGTAGGTGTCAGCCGATGGAAGGCCAGTTTAATGTAGCACATATTGAAGGGTTGACATTACCAGTGGTCGACAAAGTAAAAGTACCAATACCACAATGTAGAAATACTTAAAATTTAAAGTCCTTCATTCAAAATGTTGCTTGCGTTAAAGTATAAAAGTTAGCATCAACATGTACTTGTGGTACAAAGAGTATGGGTACTCATTCAGCACTGGCTCATGTAAAAAATATATATATTATTGTACTGTAATATATTTATTGATGTGTTCAACATTTTCCTGTTGCAGCTGGTAAAGCAAAAACAAATGTATCTTAACCTCTTAATAGTACATAATACATGTAAATAACAATATTTATCTCTGAATTGTATTATAAGTATATAAGTAGCAGGAAATGGACTTGCTCATGTGAATTAAAAGTACTTCAACATTGTACTTAGGAAGAGCACATTTAAGTTCTTAGTTACTGTCCACCACTGCAAATAGCGTGTATATATATTTAATATTTGTTCTTATTTGTTCGACAGGAAGTACCAGCAGAAGCAGGATTCAACCACTAAAGAGCAGGAGAAACAACGCTATGTGAGTGAAGGACAAAATGTCGCTCTGAGTTAAGGAAGTGTCAATGTGGACTGGTGTGAAATGAACTTTCCTATATAGCGTTTCTATGATAATGCATGTAGTTAGAACAGTTTTTGGTAGTGCACACATTTCATTTAGTTAGAAAGGTAGATGATGTCAGCAGTGTCAACATTGGTATCGACATCATCATCAGGAGGAGAACCAGGCAGCCCAGACGAAGGGAATCAAGAGAGGTGAATCTGTGGAAAAGGCCAACGTGAGTTCCCCTTCCCGAAAGTGCTCTCTTCTGGCCAAACTACTTCCTGTTCTCTCGCTTATCTCAAAACAAGTTCTAGTCTCTTCGAAGCTCAACGTAACACACCTTGCATTTTCCAGCCTTTACTGCATGGTGTCTCCTTTCTCTGTGATCACTAACGGAAAAAGACATCTGTCTGTTGTGTCGTTTTTTTCTCGGCAACACTTCCCACTACATTATTAATAACCAAAGGCTCTCTAATTCTTATTGTTCCTATTGTTGCTTCTTTTTCCCCAGGAGGCGGCTTCTCTCATCTCTCAGCGCGCTTCAAACCCAAGAGAGATGTTCAAGCAGAGAGAGAGAGGAATAACTCCCAGTGACTCTGACGTCCCCTCTGTTCCCCCCGTCAGCCCCCAGCCAGGTACCAACCTCTACATATAATCTGTTAGCTTTAAATGTCTCAGCCCTTCCTGCAATGAACAGGGTTTCTGCTAGAGGACATTTCCGCCCCATGCTGTCTTTTTCATAGCTCTAACTTTCCTTCAGACTTCTTTTTTGTGTCATACTTAACGCGGTGCCTCCATCATGTGGCGTCTTCTCTTCCTCTGCTTAACCGGTCTGCACTTTTTCCCTCTCGTCCATTTCTTTTTGGACTTTTTGGTGGCTCCGTATGTGTCTCTGCTTAGGGCGTCTGCAAAGCCCTTTCCTGGCTAAGCCGGGGTATGAAGCTGAACGAGCCGAATCCCCTCAGCGCCAAGCTTCTCCTCTGCCAGCCGGCTCCGCCTCTCCTGTCCGTGCCACAGGTGTGAGCTTAGACACACACACACACACACACATACACATACATACACACACACACACATACACACACACACACACACACACACACACATACACACACCTACACGCAATTATACATGTGGAAAGAATGCATGCACAACATATTGGGTGGCAGTCTCATACTTCACTAAATGCCTCATTTCTCATCGTGTCTGTGTCTGATCATCTTCATAATCCTTGTAATCACAAACATCATGAGTCATGCTTCCATTCAACGCACTTTTTGTTTCCCTAAGAAATCAGATTATGTGTTGTTACTCCTCAAGTCCCAATAGCCCCTCTCTGTGAGTCGGGCGGGGCTCTCCTGCATGTGTGGACCTGTGAGTGTGTTCCCTGTGTACATGCATGTCTATGCTTGTGTTTTGGGTGATAAGAGCCTGATGTGGACGACGGACAGTCCAGGTGTGAGTATGAGGAGCAGCAGGAGGAGGAGCAGGAGGAGGCCCCTCTGCCGCAGGAGGAGGCCCCTCTGCCGCAGGAGGAGGTTGAAGGTGGGGCTCATTTCACATCACACCACCCTCACTGTTAAGCATCAGCATTGCAACCCTCCCATCTGCATCGCATGAAACATTTTGTATGTTATAAACACATAATGTTGCCTTCACCTGAGCCGTCAGGATCAGCTGCTGCTGCTGCCCCCTGCTGGTTATTAGACAGCCAACACATCACACTGACTGTAATCTCTCTTTTCAGAGGAGGCACCAGCTGCCCACATCCAGGTGGCTCCTGAAGAGCCTGCTCAGGTGATTGTTTGTTCACCTTTTAACAGGAAATGCTATGCCTGTTTTCTTCCTTCATATCAATCATTCTGAAATGCATCTTTATTCCAGCCCGAGGTGGAGGAGAACAACATCGAGGAGGTGACTCCTGATGAGACGCCGGACAAAGGCGCCTGTGCCAGAGCCCTGTATGACTACCAGGCTGGTGAGTTTCCTTTGTATACTACACCGTAACAGCAATCAATCAACATTGTTTTGGCAGTTAACCTTTTTAGAAATAAATGTTTTACTGTGGTCAAAAGACTCTCGCTTGCTGCCCACAAAGGGAGGCTGGCACCTGTGTTACCGCTGCAGTCTAACAGCTGATTTACATAACCACAATAACACATAATAAAATTCAGATCTCACTCTATTATTGTGACCTACTTGAATACATTTAAGTCTGGTGATGATGATGATGATACCAGAGAAAAATGCGGCAGCCGAATTAAGGATTTTTTTTCCCTCCAGAAGATACATTTTTATGTTGAGGGTGATGATAACATATGACAACAACCAAAAAAAGAAAATCACCTTTTGGCATAGCCGTTAATAAAATGCCAAATTTCTGTACATTTTCAGTAATTTTCTTTGGACGTCAAGACGACAGAATAGCTTATTTTAAAATGAAGCTGGTTAAAACTATTGATTGGGACCAAAATGAAATGATAGTGTATTCCAGTGACTGCTATATATGTAAACTATTATTACGTTTGCATTGTGGGAATGATAGTCTAATAATCGTCTGATTTAAAATGTGAATATCATGAAGTATCTTTCATGCCGTTGATGAGAATCTGCTCTTCTCCTCCAGCTGACGACACAGAGATCTCATTCGATCCCGACGATATCCTCACCGGCATCGAGATGATAGACGAGGGCTGGTGGCGGGGCTACAGCCCAAACGGCCATTTTGGAATGTTCCCAGCCAATTACGTGGAGATGATGTAGCCCCGCCCCCAACCCCACCTCAACATCATCACACTGGCAGCTCCCGGAGGACCTCTGCAGGGAAAACAACACTCTGCACACTCTCCTCCCATTGAGCTGATCAGGATGAAACGGAGCGTCGTGGACCAATGAAACGGGATCGTGGGCCAGAAGCTTTCTAAATCTCTCCCTCTTTTCAAGAAAGCAATTCCATTTAATTGTTGATGTTGTGAGCGACTGATGGCATAGTTTAGGGACTTGTGAAGACCAATACTCCCTCCCTGCACCCCCTAAATTCCATTTCCTTTCCTTTAAATGTGATGCAGTACATTACCAGCCTTTTGTTAAGTCTTAAATTTAGCACTTGTCGTTCACATTCCTTACAAAGTGACTTCAGTTCCTTTTCAGGTATACTTTTTTCGTTACTTGTAGCAAATGCTCCTGTGCATTTCAGGAAAAACAAAGATGGCGGTACCAGCTGCAGTGTAATCTTTTGCCTTGTTTTTTGCCTTTCTTTACCAGCAGACTGAACTTTTTTTCTTTTTTTTTTGTGATTTATCCTGTGTGAATTTCAAACCATGTTTTAGTACTGGTCTCACTGTGGTTGAAGTGAATATTTAAAAATAGAACAAAAAAATCCCGATGTTTGCTGTGCTCTGGATGGATTTAGTTGGGAATGCATAAAACGGTTCAGTTCCCTTTAACTGTGAGTGTATAACGGTTGTTTCCATTTCATGTCCGTCTTCATCTGAACCAGAGTATTTCAACATATTTAACGTTTCAGGGACAAGCTGAAGAGAATAAATCATGTGTCACCATTATTTGACTTTGTTTAGATCTCGCTGGTCTGAGGTTGAGCTTGAGTGCATAACAGAGATATTGTTATGGTGCCATAATGACGGGAAAGTAACATTTTAATTGAAATTGTGCGAGTTCACTGTTTTTATCATGGAATAAATAAGTGGCTCTTTGAAGCTTTGAGGGAAAAGAATTATCGATAATAAACAGAAAAGGGCATCATGTATCCATTATTGTTTGATTCAGAGTATATTGTAATGCAAAGACATTCTTCATAATAAAATAAATAATCAAAACCACGATTTTGTATTTTCTCAGATCATTGCAGTGCATACATTTAATCAAATCTTGACAGAACAGCAGGGATTTTCAGAGGTTTAACAGGAACTCCGATGTATACACAGATTCACTATGAGCTCTTCAGTTTCCTGGAATTAAACAACAGCTGGGGAATTCACCGCTAATGCATAGGTTTCATTTTCACACCATCATCTGATTTCACCTCTCCCACATCCTGCAGTTTCATCTCTGTTCGCTTGAATTACGAGAGATGTGTCCTACTCATTTAAAGTGATTAAATATTTTAAAGTATTTTTTTTAATACTTTATTTTGAATTGTTTTAGTTACAATTAAGCAAAGACATACACAATATACAGTAAGTAGGTACCCGAAACCTTTACATGGCGTACAAGAGAAAAAAAAGAAAGCAATAGTTGATTTTCAATATATCTTTAAACAATTTGGAGATCTGTATACTTGCTTGCTTTGTTACATTATTACATTACATGTCAGACGCTTTTATCCAAAGCGACTTACATACTCAATACTGTGGACAGTCCCCACAGGAGCAATTTGGGGTGAAGTGTCTCAGGGACACAACGACATGCTGACTGCAGTGGGGTTTGAACCTGTGACCTCCTGATCCGAACACCTACGCACAACCACTGCGCCACACGCCTCCACCTTTTTCCCATCAAAAATATATTTGCTGGGGTTTTTGTTCACTTACACATTTTGAATGTGCAAATCAAACATGCCTGCAGAATAAAGCTCCCTAAGAAACACACTTTGAAGTCGTAGGCATTCAGTAAAGTTTCTGTAAAGCCTTGCATTAAATTGTCATCTTTACATAATTTATTATAGTGCGCTTTCAATACTTCGAGAATATTAGTTTCAGCTTGTATGAAATTGTGTTTTTAAATGTAATTTAATATTAGCTTGTCACTAAATGAATCAACCTATTATCTGGATTTAGTTTCAGAGTAATTTCCTTTTCCACCTACACTATCTAGAAACGGGTATCACATAGCTTTCCCTTTTTAACACCTTTAACGCTCAATCAAATGGTTGTTGATGTACTTCTGCTAGTGTATTTGTATCCCTAAAACAAAAACAACTAATTTATTCTGGAAAACTCTGTTCAAGTTATGACAGTTTCTCACCATGACTACAATCTGACTCCAGTTACAGATTGTTCCCAGGATAGTGACTGAAAATTCACAATATGTTCTGTAATCTACATCGTGCTGCCCTCATCTCAACCTCGTGTTTATGTCAGTGAAAGTCTGAAATGAATAGCTGGGGATTTCTCAATCTCACAACTGATGTTTTTGCTCAACGGCTCTCCACATTTGTTATCGCTTGCAGGGGATAGAAGAGATCAAAGCTCGGCAAAACATATTGTCACTATTAAGTGGAATCAAAAGGAATTTCCTATTTAGCTCATTGTACAACTATGAATATATGTAATTCAACAAGTTCAAATACAACAAGGCAAGGCAAGTTTATTTATATAGCACATTTCAACACAAGGCAATTCAAAGTGCTTTACAAAAGTGAAAGACATTAAGAGCATTAAGAAACATATTATGAATTGACATTTAAAAACACTAATTTAAAAGAAAAGATACATGAATTAAAGTTACAGTGCAGTGTGAGATACACACATCTGAAATCTTTAGGTCTGACTCAATCATTGCTAACTTTTTAGCAGAAATAGTTTTATATCACCTCCCTTTCTTTCTACTTTCTTGTTTAACTTGTCCTTTAGTTATTTTAAATGTGTCATGCTAAACGAACCCCCCTTTGGAAAATTCAAATCTGACCCCATGGTACCTTTTAGTTTTCGCCGAAACTATTCCTCACACACACATTATCTCTGCAAGTTACTCTCTTTTCTGCATTCCTCATGAAGTTCACTGTTTTCACATTTAAGAAATGAATCCGAAGTGTTACCTAGATTAGATGATTCATTTCTATATTGTACACCTATAATTGTGTTTGTATGCTGTTTGAACACAACAGTTTTGCAGAGATTCTTGTTAATCATCTCAAAAAGGAAAAACATAACTTTTTTCGTATCAATCAAAAACAAAAAAAATCCCTCCTGAGGTTTGAACATTTTGTAGATATTCGGTTATTTTGACATTTAAATGTTAATCATTTTTGAAATGTCATAGTCTATCCGCAACAGATGGGGGAATAGGGCATCCCCCTTTTAAATAGTTCAAAAACAAGGGGAGGAAATGGGGATAGTGTCGAGTGCAGCTTTATCAACCGTCTGTGTTTTTATCACATCATTTCACTGTAAAAGGAAGATAAGGGGAAAATACAAATAGTTTTAAGTGTGACTGCACGAGAACATAAAAGGATGTGATATTATATATCTAATATCTTCTTGGATAACATATGAAATCTGTAGGAAAGTAACTTGATCTTCTCCCTATGACCATAAGGAACATTAAGTCTTGAGACAACTCCCTTTGACACATAACTGTGAGAAGAGGAATAGGTGGTGACCGTTTATTACAACTTCCACTCATTTCTAGTACTTCTGCATTGTGCTGGCATTTTATTTTTAACCAATATTTTTTCATGCAATGACCAGTAAGGATTTTAAAGAAGTAGTGCTTCACCTCTTCCTTAAATGTAAGGTTTCTATCCTTGCAGCTATCAGCCGGTTTCAAACCTTTTACTTATTCGACTAATTTACCTATGTGTTTACTCATAATATCAGCTGTAATGAGTCAAACATCTGCCATTAAAGCATGGAAACGTGTCACAGTAGAGGCACAACATACTAATGTAAACCTGGAAAGTACCATTATAGGGTCCCTTTAAAACTTGTGCCGTTACAACAGCAGATTTTTTCTATTTTACTTACTTACCTTACTTTTGGGTTTGGGTTTAAAGCTTTCATTTAATTGTTTATTTGAATGTTATGATACTCGCAAAAATGCAATATACACTAGAGCCGTTAACTCATTTAAACCAGTTAGTTATAAAAGTTAGTTTTATTATAAGGGCTGCTCCCAAAATAAAACTCCCATACGTGTTTTTGAGCAAACACTCGCTTTGTTGGTTTTTCTTTTTTAAACTTAAAGGGGACCTATCATGGCTAAAATGCATGATCTGTTTGGTATTTTGAAAAAAAAACTTCGTCCCCTTGTGTGTTATGTAGCTATGTAAACGGTCTGCAGAGTCACAAACCCTCAAAGTACACCCTGTAGCGAGTACAACTCTAACACAGAAAAGGCCTGTCTATGCTGCCCCAGAACGCCTCGTTGGAGATTTCTCTTTTTCCATTGTTTACTTCTTGGGTATAGTGACGTATTTCGGGTATAGTGACGTAACGTAACATTTGGACCAATCCACAGAGCCGTTACGTTACGTCCGCGGAGCCGTTACGTTTGGACCAATCCGCGGACTTCCTCACACACACACACACTCGGCGGGACGTTGCGAGGCTCGCTGCTGGTTCACTGGTGTGGGGTCGGCGAGACAGCGAGACACCGCGGAACTCAGCCTGGGCACACACACAAACTCCCAGCCAGGCTGCGGGTGCGTGTGTGTGTTTCGGGCTAGGTTTCGCTGTGTCTCGCTGTCTCGCAGGCGGCCACTGGGCTCACGGGGGGGGGGGGGGGGGGGGGCAGGAGCTCCAACAAGTCGTTTAGGACAGAGAGTGAATACACATACTATACAGAGATGCTGTATGAGAAACCAATGTGAGTTTGGAAAATTGCACAATATAAATGTATTTTAGTATACCTCAACAATGATCAGTAGAAATGGCCATGACATGGGACCTTTAATTCAAATTCACAAACAGGTTCCTTTTAATGTGCTTACTCATTGTGATACTTCATACTTTGTGTTGTGCTTCTTAGAAATATGTTGTGGCACCAGGAAATGTCTCTTCCTTTAAACACTTTATCAAACAGAACATTAGTATTCATTAGCCAGCTCCAAGATGATTAATCAGCAATGATATGAACAGCCGTGCACAGCCGGGCTTCCTTTATTTGACAACATTTTGGAAATGTTATTGTACTAAACCTTTAAAGGGAAACAGTTAAATGTTGGTTTCACTTCCCCAAAGTGAGCTATTTTGGTGAATTTGAGTCTGTACACTGAAGGTGACCAGACTAAAATCATTGTTTAATAAACTGTATTTAATACATCATGGAAGCTGTATGGAAGGAATGTGTTTGTATTCTTTACATACTTGTGTGCACAATACAACAAATGTAAACATAAGCTTCATCATCTTCATGTTAATTTTTCAGGAACTTGATAATGAACTACAAAGTGAATATTGCATCAGAAACAATGTCAGCCTATGATATCAAACAATGTGAGATGTGAATAACAAAAGAAAGGACTCAGTTTCCCAGACTCATTTGCTGCGGTGCGAGCAGAACAACCAATGAAACTGTTGCGTGGAGACAGCTTCCTGTTTGGTGGTGTGAAGTTGAAGAGAGCCCCGCATGAATTACTGTTACTAAACACTGTCAGACAGAGAGCAGCAGACCACTTCTGGAAATGGGTGAGAAGAGCTTTTGACTTTTAAAAAATACTCTTATTTACTGTTTTATGTAATTGTATGTATTGAATATTGTGGTATATACTGCATGTATAGACACTTAAATTGTTACTAATGTTGTTTATACAATATTCCGAAACTGTCTGTTTTTGCAAAATTAAGGCAAATATATTAATAACTAAGAAAAAAAACTAAATTGATTTACAAAACCATAATGCTTTAGGAATTTATTATAAACTGCAAGTGCTAAAATGATTTCATCACAATATCCTGCCTGAGATCACACATGATAAATGGCTAATGGATTGTTATTTGACAACAAAACAAACCTATAAAAGGAACCATCACTTGTTTGAATGTTCTTGGGTAAATAATACAGTTTGTCAAAAACATTTGTTCAACACACGGGAAATGGAGAAGTAAGAGGCTACTGAAAGCAGAATTAAAGGTTCAAGCCACAGCACAGGAAACAAGCGATCTCAAAAGAGAAGCATATTGGTTTTGCACACAAGTGATATCAATGAGGGGCGAGGTTTAGAGTTCACAGTTTGTGAAGAAAAAAAAAACGTAATTCTCAGAATCACATTGTATTCCCAGGGCTTGTAATTTGATTATCCTTTCCTCATTTCTCACAAAATGCATTAGTGTGCTCCTCAATGTTGACACATGCATTAGACACGAGATTGAGTACAATATTGCTCAATATCTCATATTCTAATACTAGAAACATAACAAGTGCAGTGTTGTTTATATAAAGCCCATCTGTCCACTTGTTACCTATAAACAAGGAATGATAAGTAGTAATGCTTTAGGTTAAGAACATTGCAGTTTATTTTCTTAGATCACCTCGAATATCATAGTGTATGTGTTCTGATATCATACAGTGCAGCATACAAGTGGTTATGTACACGAGCAGGAAGTGGTTTTGTAACCTGTGGTTTTTTATATCAAACTCAGTTGACAATAAGCTCATCAGATTTCAATTTTCTGTGTTTATCTGTCATCCGACCATCAAGCAAATTACGTAAAAAACGACCCAATTCCCAGCAGTGATGAGTTTCTGCTTTAATGCGTTCCTCTGAAAGATATCTTTAAACCTGTTTTGCATTCAAGACTAACAATATTTCTTGTAATGAAGAAGTGCTTGCTTCCTCGACTGAGGTTCTTTGAATTCAGATTCCCACTACTCTCAATAACTGTCTTGTCTTGCTGTGTTTCTCATGAAGCTCAAGAGGATCAGAGTGAGACGTCACAACAAACAGCCTCCAGTGACGAAGACAAAGGGCCGGAGACGCAGGTGATAACCTCAAAAGTCAGTTGGCCGTCTGGCAACAGTTTGGGCAATTTCCATCAGTTACAGTTAATCAGTGACTACAGACATGACTCCTCACAGAGAGCCATGCTTTTTGCTTTCATTTCCCTTTTTCCTGGTGAAATTGATACGTTGGCTAATTTTTTTTTAATAGTGTGTGTACAGTCGTTTCATCTTGATGGCTGATTGTGAAATGACTAACAAGGAATGAGTGTTACTTCTCTGTATCTTGAGAGGGTCACAGATCGCACGCACATCTCACCCCATCAGACACACCACAATATTTTCATTGCACATACAGAAACTGTGAGGAGCTCCTTGTGAGATGCTGTTCTGGTAACTGAATCAAGAAGTTACAATATGAGAGGCAGAAATTCGCTCATGAAATTTCCAGAGCTGATGCTAGATGAAAGCGCGGTGGTTTCTGTGGTGACCTCTGGCCCGCAGATAGCATCAATCCAGCACGCCACCGACAATCATTGTGAGAATCACATATTCACACACTGACATCAACATCACCCACACGGCTTTCCAAAAAAATGAAACTAGAGGAAATCAAGAGAAGGTCTCACAATGATATTCAGTGTATATAGAGCAGTGCTGGAAAGTAATGAAGTACTTCACTAAAGTTTTTAGGTACTTTTACTTGAGTATTACCTGAGTATTTGCATTTAATGCTCTTTTACACTTCTACTCCATTACATTTTAGAAGCCAATAATGTAATCTTCCATCCACTAAATATATCTACTGCTAATACAGATTCAGATTATTAGGTAATACAAAAGATAAATAAACTTTGACAAATATAGGCTAAGATATCCAAATAATTCAATAAGCTTCATGTTTACTAGCTGTGGTGAACACATTCTCGCACCAGTAATCAATGTAATGTAACTAAGTACATTATTTATTGTAATTAAGTAACACATTGAGGTACTAGTACTTTACGTAAGTCTTTATACATACTTTATACTTTTACGCCACTACACTTTGTAGACAATGTTGTACTTTTTACTCCACGACATCTATTTTATATATTTACATTCCATATGTTATTAATACTAAATGTAAATCGACACACATTATAATGTATCATTATGGGTAAAGCTACCCAGTAGTGTGTAGATAATTTAAACCCCACCTTTACCATGTGCAACACTGCAGTGATGATTAATGCATCAATCATTTTAGTGAAATAATTTAAAAAAAGATCTGGTGCTTAAATGGCTATTTTGCATAATGAGTACTTTTACTTTTGGAACTTGAAGTATTTTTAAATACTGATACTTTTTTACTTTGACTTCAGTACAATTGTGAATGCAGGACTATCACTTGTATATGAGTATTTTGTTACAGGGTATTGCTGATACTTTTACTTATGTAAATAATCTTCTTCAACCTCTGAATTGAATATGATTCTGAAATGGGCCTTAACACATACTTTTATTCTTTGGGAATTTTGGTATATTTTGATGCCGAAACTTTGTTTAATTTGACTATAGTAAGATATTCAATGCAGGGCTTTTACTTTTAATTTTACAATCCAGTATTGCTGCATTTGACTTTTTCTTCCACCACTGATATGTGAAATGTGCAAAGGGGCACAGTGTAATGTCTGAGTGCACACATTTCCTGTTGGCAATCATTGATGCATTTTGTGAATCAGATCTCAGAACAGTGACTGAAAATCACCTGTGAACTTAATTCAACATACCAAGCAACATTTAGCATTTTAAATAAATAAATGCATCCCATTCTTTAGATTTTAGATGCAGCTGCAAACTGGTGTTAATCAGCCTTACAGTTCTGAAAATGAAGAATTTTAAGTGGTGTGAAATTGAAACATCCCCTTTCAGATGACTCAGAATAGCATCAGAGAAGCTGTTTGCTGGGAGGAGCGGTGAGGATCTGCTGAACTGTGACTCAGTCGGTGCTGCTTGGTTAGAGGCCTCCACCTTCACTATTACTCACTCTAGAGGCCTACTTCTCGGAACCAGGAACCACATAGAGGAACTTTATTCAATATGAAACCACGTCGAGCTGTTTTGTTTTACAATGACTGCGACTGAAATAAAGCAGCTCTGGCCTGTGCTGATTCAAAGTAAAAATATTGACACTGTCCATTGTGGTCTCTATTGACAAGCTAGCGAGTGGGCAGTTGTGCTCATAAAGCCAGTTTAACAATATAGTTGCACTTATAAACAAACAAACCCCAATTATTTCTAGCACTTACTGTATGTTGCCCTTTGAAAAGTTATTTTGAGAGATAAATTAAATGCACAATCACAAAATCTAACTTTTAAAGTCATGCAACAAGTCTTCGTTCTTTTGTACTTCTTGAAACGTTTCTATCTGATGACATTGTTTCTGCATGTCTTCACTGTTTCATTTCTCCTTTCTTGCAAACCACAAATAGTGACATTGTCAATTTCTTGTACTGCAGTTCCAAGTAGTCTGGGTTATAACGCTTGAAACATTTACATTTTCTCAGTATATTTAAATTATCTTCAAAGTAACTGACCCTATTTCTGCAGAACAATAGCAAACATGCAACTAGTTATTTCTTAGAAAATTACAAAGCAGCCTTGAAGTCTAGCTTCTCATCAGTCACTTCTGATTTTGTAACAACACTTTAATGTCTTTAAAATCCTTATTTTGGCTTATGTTTGTGTTTCAAAGTGACATTTGTGATACCATAGACTGACAACTCTAGACCAAAAACCCCAAGTCTGCTGCTTTCTCTCCAGACAGGATGTTTAGCGGTTATCTATTGAAAGTAGCGGTAAAACCCTGCTCTCTGATTTAGATGTTTCCTATAAGACATTTGCATCCCATACGTGTGGCTTATTTCCCATCCATGACAATACCTTCAACTGTAAAACAGGTTTCTATTTCGGTGCAGTAGACTGTGTTACCACTTGATTTTCATACGGCATCTGTTTTCTCCTCGCCAGGCTTCTCCCCCAGTCATCGAAATTCAAGACTCAATGACTGAATGTGAGGAAGAAGCGAGGCCCGGTAAAGTGCAGATGGAGGAGAAGGCGTTTGTATCCAGTCTGCACTCCTTCATGAAGGACAGAGGGACTCCCATCGAAAGGATCCCACATCTGGGCTTCAAACAGAGTGAGTTCATTGGGGCGGTTCCTGCTGTTGAATGAAAGACAATATTAACTTGGTATTTGATTGAAATTAATACTGTTCTCATGTTTGTTTTCCCCCAGTTAATCTTTGGAGGATCCACAAAGCTGTGGAGAAACTTGGGGGCTATGATTCAGTAAGAATGTTTTACTCTTCTGTGGAATATTACTGTAATTACTGGCTGCTACATTATTCTTCTGGCTGTAACATCATTGTGCAACACATACTTTTTTACAATGAATTGATGTTGTCACTGACTGCTTTTTTATTTACTTGTATACAGTGGTCGAAAGTAACTAAGTACATGTACTCAAGTATTGTACTCAAGTACCTTTTTGACATATTTGTACTTTACTTGAGTATTTCCATTTAATGCTACTTTATTCCGCTACATTTCAGAGGCAAATATCCTACTTTTTACTCCACTACATTTATTTATTATTATTTAACACTCACAGTTACTTTTTATGTATAAAAACATGATATGCTGATATGGTATAATGCAGAACTGTACTACTAATCTACACAGTATTTCAAATTTGGTCCACCTTGACCAACTACAAGACCGTAATGATCTTAGATCTATAAAAACAGGATAATAAAATAAACATAATAACAATACAATACTGTGATAAGATCAATTCCACACAACGAGTACATCACTGTTGATACTGAAGTATCTGTACTTTATATTATTCTGTAACGGGTAATTGTGCAGAATGAGTACTTTTACTTAAGTAAAATTTGGACTTTTACGTGTAGTCGAATATTTTAAGTCCAATAGTATTTGTACTTTTACTTAGTTTTAAAGGATCTGAGTACTTCTTCCAACACTTCATTTATATGCTCACTTTCATAATGCTACCATGGATGTGCAATTATTTTATTGATGTGTTCTTACCTCTTTATTTAATGTTAGTCTACACATTTTATTTTTGCCTCTGATCCTCAACCTCCCTTTCCCTGTAATGTAGTAAATGTCCCCGATGTGTAACCCATACATCATTTCTGACTCTTATCTTTGTTCATAGTCCTTTGAGTGTTGTGTGTTTGAGTGTACATGTAAGTGGAACATTACCAATATAGGTCAGGTGCAAGGTTTCAACCACAGTGGAGGACATCTAGCTCTCGCTGCTCTGTTGTCTTTGATGTTGACAGTATGGGACCTTATAGTCTATGTGTCAGGGTGTTTGTTAAAATAGCATTAAGGGTGGGGTTGAGGCCCCAAACAGAGTTGACCCCTCACCACCAACATCTCCGCTGCCACTGTGTCGCAGGCTGTCCACACAATATAAGCCATCCACACATTGTGTACACTTTAAAAATGAAAGTGTCTTTGAAAAACAGCAGACATGGCATTTTAAATGTTAACCAGCCAACTCCCTTCCTCAAAATGGTTTTAAAACTAGAATTGAAAGCAGACCCTGGTCAAAGCACATGACACATCTGGGACAGGAAAGCACACAGGGAGAAATAAGAAATAATATTCCCTGTTTATTATTTATCGTAATCATTCATCAAAACTCAATTTTAAGAGTGTGTGGTTAATGTTGTGTGTTTTATATTTTAAGTTTGAGCTCTTCTGCGCCCCCTAGTGGCAGGAGGAAACTAAGCAGCCCTTTAGTTTAAACACGAGAAGAGCACTGGGAATATAAGCCTTTATTTATCCTAAAATAAGACAGTTTCTTCGCACTTATTTAAATATATTTTTTTCCACCCTTTGTTGTCCAACAGGTGACAGCTCGACGTCTTTGGAAGAAAGTGTATGATGACCTGGGAGGAAGTCCAGGAAGCACCAGCGCTGCTACATGCACTCGCAGACACTACGAGAAGTGAGGGAGATTCTGTTTCTACCTTACTTGTCGATACCTCACAATAAAACTGAATTTCTAATCAGATATGTGTTTCTTTAGGTTGGTGTTGCCTTTTGAGAGACACATAAAAGGAGAGGAGGACAGACCTCTGCCTCCAAGCAAACCGCGGAAGCCATATAAGAGAAATTCGGATGGCAAGATCACGAAGGTTGAGAAGAAGAGGAAACGGACTGAGTCGGAAAGAGACATGGATTCAGAGATGGAGGTAACATGTTATAACTATTCAAATGCATCATTAAAGGTCACCTATTATGCAAAATCCACTTGTTCATGTCTGTTATACATCAACATGTGTCCCCTCTGTGGAAAGAGATTCTGAAAGTTTCAGGAAAAAAGATTCTCTCTCTTTTTGTCCTGATCCATTTATATAAAAACCTGTCTGAAAATGAGCTGATCAGATTTTGGCCACTTTATGATGTCATAACGATGTTTTGGCTTGTGTAACCATTAGCCAATCACCAACCAAGGTAACCCCCCACCCCACCTTATCACCTGAATCTCCTCCTAGAGCACCATTGGGTTTGTTTTAACCAAATATCTCTCAGAGGGGCGTGGGGAGTGGCTCCTTATTTTCATCTAAAGTAACAGACAGAGAATCAGCACTTTTGAAACAGGGCTGAAACAGAGGGGATTATGGGATGCTGCAATGATCAGTTTGGTGTTTGGAGTCAAACACTTCAAAGATATGTTTTGTATATATCTGAGACCTATAATATATTGATGAAAAAGAGTATAATAGGGGACCTTTACGAGAAAGAAATATAGCCTTTTTGCATATAAAGTGTCCTAAAACATAATCTTTATCGCTTTGTAGGTTCTCACCCAGAGAAGTCCAGAGGCCTCCAGCCAAAGTGAAGCAGTGCTGCCTCCTCTCTGGACCTCCACCTCTGATAGACACCACCCAGACTGCTCTCCACCAAACAGAGCCACCACCAGCCTTTGCTCTCCTATCTATACCCACCTTGTCCAGGTCCCTCCATCCGGACCCTGGACCTCTCAAATCCCCTCAGCTGCCGGAGAGGTGATCTCACCCCTGGAGAAAAAGAAGCGTATGGCTCAGGCGAGTCTTAACCGGCCCTTGAGTCCTCAGAGAGAGGATAAAGAAAGGCCCTCCGTCATCCACTGCTCCCAGTCTCCAGCCAGGGCTTCTTCTTCAGGCCGTAACTGCAACTCCTCTGACAGCTCCCCGCTTCCTTCATCTCCTTCATCTTCACGCAGCACTTCCCCTCTCTCTGTTTCCTCAGAGGACGGTTCTGAAGGAAGTAAAGAAAAACCTACATCAAGCTCTGAACTACCCAAAAATGGTGTAAAAAGGACCCCCTGTGGTGAGGAGGCTGTGAGCTGTAGTCAGAAATCAAAAGATCCTGCAAGACAGAATAAAGACATCACACTCCCATCTGCAGACTATATCACAGCCCAGATTAAAGACTGGATGCCAATCCACAAAGGGAGTGTCAAATACTCACATCCTTTGCACTCATCCTCCTCTTTCATGGTGAGATCTGACTGGGCTCCAGCGTCTACCTCTAGTTTTACCAAAGTTGTTCCAAAATCCTTGCAGCTTCTGCGGCCCGCTCCTATTCGGCCGAGTTATAAAATGCAGCAGGACAACTCTGTGACCTGTCTGAAGAAGAACAACACAGCACCGTGGCTTTATCAGACAGAGAAGAGGGAGAAATCCAGGACAATGCTGCAAAAAGTTCCCCCCACTCAGCAGAGTCCGGCCCACCCCCCCTCCAGCCTGCCTATGTCCTACGTTCTGTCCAGAGACCCTCGGCTCCAGCCTGTGTTACATCCGGCATTTCTCCAACACAGAATGAGACTACCTCCCTCTCAGATAATGTACCGACACCACCCGATGAGTTCTGCTCACTCGGCTCTCATTGGGTCTGCTGTTTACCCGTATCCCTACTCCATCCCTCTGTTAAATCCCCAAACTGGATATACCCTACCTGCCATGCATCAAATGTACCCTCACAAGCTTTGATTCTTTGTATTTTAACATCAGACTTGAATTAAAATAACTTTAAAGTTCATCTTTACATTGAGGAAAGCAGCCATTGGTCCACTTTGTGTTGCTCTAATTTCGGTGACGGCTGAAGATTGTAACACCCACATATTTAAGTTATGTGGCTTCACCAGTTACTATCATTAACCGTGTGCCTGTGTTGACCTTCTGTGGCCTGAACCAAACTACACTGAAGGGAAATGAAGATATAGATATACAGTATTTATAGGATCACAGGTTGAATCATCCAAATGCATCACACGGGCGCATCATTTATAAACTCAAAGCAGAACTGTGCAAATGTGTTATTGTTTTTATAGCAGTAATTATATTAAATCATGACATTGATAACCTGTAACGTGTCCATTTGTTGAGTGAAAAACTCTTTGTATATTTTACTCTAAAACATAAGGAGATGAACAAACAACATTTTTAACAAGTTGTCGCACATTGGATTTTCAATACTTTGTGTTAAATAACTTTCTCACTGTACTGTATTGTGAAGTTAGTCGAACATTATGACACGGTGTAAATACTGTATGTACCATGGATCAGTGTTTAATATTTTGAAAGATATTATACGAAGATCTTGTTGTCGTTCATATATTATTGTTTTCTTTTGTAACTAAATTATTGTAAATAAATAAAAAAACACATCAAAATCAAAAAATGACCCCTTGTTTTGTATTTAGAAAGATACTGAAAAAATATCATATACTATTTCACAATAAGTGCCATAATCTTTTATAGACAACTTTTCTTTAATTATTAAAGATTTTTCTAAATCAACTTGTCCACCATTTCATTTTCATTTTATATTGCTTACATGCGTTAGTGACATCATTATTGTATGGTTTTATATGTTTTTTTATCAGTTAATAAGTGAATAACAGAATAAACTAGAGAATGCAATTCCTGAAGAAATTGCTAGTGGGAATGCTTTATGCTGAAAAGCTGACGCTAAACTGCTATGCTGAAATGTAATGTGTAAGAAGAAAGTGAAGAATTTAGATTGAAATGATACATGAACACTGGGGGCTTGAATGTGTGATGAGAGAAGAAAAGAAAGTAAAAAGGCATGGAAAAGCAGCAGAATATTTGAACTGCACACTTTTGAACTAACTTGATGGTGAATGATCTGTCGCCATGCCAACGGCATTTGATGACATCCCATAATACGCTTAGATGCGTTGATGGCTGCACCGTTACCAAACGTGTGAAGTTTTGGGCCGTTTGGAGCATTTTCACTGAAGTTATGAGAAAACCGTGTTTCATGGTGAGCATTGTGTTGCCATGGCAACGGCATTTGAAGAAATCTCAAAACTGTCCCGTAGATGTCTTCACGGCTGGACTGTTAGCACACATGTGAAGTTTGAGCACTTTTTGAACATTTTCATAGGAGTTATAGCGACATCGTGTTTTATGGCGAGCGATGCGTTTCCATGGAAACGGCATATGATGACACCCCATAATTGACGTAGAGCTGTTGAGGGCTGGACCGTTAACCATTATCTGAAGTCTGGTGCTGTTTTGACCCTTTTCATAGGCGTTACGACAACATCGTGTTTTATGGCGAGGGATGCGTTTCCATGGAAACGGCATATGGTGAGATCTCAGATTTGACGTAGAGCTGTTGAGGCATGGAGAGGTGATATACAGGTGAAGATTGTGGGACGACCGGACCGTGTCCATTGGAGCTAGGTGTTTTATGGTGAGGGATGCGTTTCTATGGCAACAGCCTATGGTGAGATCTCAGATTTGGTGTAAAGCTCTTGAGGCATGGAGAGGTGATATACAAGTGAAGTTTGGGGAGCGATCGGACCAGACTACACTAAAGGTGTGCGGCTGCTGTGGTGGGGAAAGATTAGGCTGAATTTACAATGGGGTTTAATGGAGAATAATGTTTAATTATTTTGCTTAATTATTTTAAATTTTTCAAGCTACGAGATGTTTTCCTATGTTTGTCATGAAAAATGATGTCTCAGGAATGTAGGGTTTGGGAATTATGGCAGGTTTAAAAGAAAATATGAAGGCAAAATTAAATCTGTCCTCCACTCTAGCTGTGACATCACGCAAAAACTCTAAAATCTGAAGAAGGCCTCTTTACCAAGGTCTGAACAATGTTTAATATCTATAAAAGTACGAATCAGATTTAAAAGTTGTGTAACACGAATAATGTCAGAAAGATGTGTAACATTTTAAAGTTGGAATGAGGTTTCTGAGTGAAAGTATGAAGGAGCAGTTAGCAGTTGAATTTGCATGAAGATTGTTCAAGTCTGAAGAGTTTCTCCATTGACTTTCATGTTAAAAATGTGATGAATTATGGGATGTATCTCTGGAATTATGAAAGTTATGAATGAGAAAAGTAATAGCCATCGATTCCCGACCGACCTGAACGTTTTGATGTTTGAACGGAGTTTCTGCGATGTGGAATGTGGGAGGAGAAGAGGTGCAAAATAACCAGGCGGAATAATAAAGAATTTCGTGCATAGCATAACAAGTAGTTGGAATGCTGTGTCAGCATTCCAACTAAATGACATTAAAGGTGGGGTAGGTAATTCACTTCAGAAACACTTTTTGCTATATTCCATGGAATGCTCTTAACATCCCAATAGCAATGAATACATTAAATGCTTTGACAATAAATACATACACAATTTCATCTGTGGAAGCCGTGGCGCTGTAAAAAGCACGACCAATCATCTGAGCCGGCCCGGGTCAGATAACTGGATGGCCTACCTGCCTGTCAGCCATCCATCTGTGCACAAACTTATCTCGTGCCCTCATTGGTCATGTGCGCGTTCGTGTGTGTTGGAGGAGGGGCTCTGTAAGGAAGTCTGAAGCAACGGGCAGATTTCTTTCGTCTGCGTACTTTCAAATTCTAGTTTACTCGAGCTGGTTTCTCCATTCTTACCTACCCTACCTTTAATAAGTCATAATGACAAAAATAGATAATACTGGCCAGTATTTTCATGTTTCTCCCGATGCACAGCTATTCAAACAAAAATAAAACAACCTTTTTCTGAATTAAGTGATTATTGTGTCTGTTTATCTGCTTTATAAAATGACTGCGTCTGTACAGGATTTGGTGTGACCTGGATTAAACCCTGCAGGATGTACAGCAGCACAGATAAACCCAGAGGCTACGAAGAGAAATAGTTTGCAGTACTAAACGTTACATTGCTTGTACAGCGGATGGAAGATCATTAGTGGTGAAGAAAAGCGAGGAATTCTGAGGCAAGAGCAATGAAGAGGAAAGAGAAAGAGGAAATCAGACAAATGAGACTATGCTGCAGGCCACAATGTGGTCTGAAACAAGGCAGCTGGAACAAACCAAGCAGATAATGCATCCCTTTTAAATCTACACTATAGCTGATAGTGATGGACATGGGTGAAAGAGAGACACAATTGTCAAGATGAGACATGGCATGTTGTGACTTTTGGGATCTCTGTGGGAAATGGGAAGTTACAGGATTGACTGCAGAAATATTTAAGTTTTTATTTGTGTGTGTGAATAAACTAATTTTGTGCTTTGTTTATATCCCATGCTGTCATTGCCTGCAGCTATAGTTCCGTTTTGTCAATCCTTTCACATTTATAATCACATTTTAATGACTATTTTTTATGAAATGCACATTCATTTTGTATTATTTAAAATAAAGAAATATCAGTAGAAATAGAATTTGCTGTACATGTTACCATCATTTCACAAAACAGAGTAGGCCTATAGTCCTTTTATTATTATTTATTTTAGCAATATTGGTGCTTCTTGTGTTGATAATGCTGGTGTTCAGCTCCCTGAGTTCAGACTGTCAGGAAGCATTGCTCCGCGACAGTGTTATAATTCCCTCTATTAGGGTTGGCAAAGCAGAAGCTCACACGAACAAAGATAGGACATCTATACTTAATGTCTATAAACGAAAGTATTTTATTGTGTAACCTGTTTATTTGTGTTCAAACGACATACAGCCTGTGTCACACATTGCCTTACAGCCCTATCGTAGGGGAAATAACAACACCATAATCTCGCGAGAACAGGCGTAGTGGCGCGAATAAACAAGAGCTTCTCCAGTAAATACACGCTGCTGTGTAGCCTGTGTTAGCCTTTTAGTAATTTTTTTTCCAACCTGTTCTGTTTGATTCTGTGTACAATTTAGTGTAAGAGCTTCACATACTGTTAGCTTTTCGGTTAAGCTTAGTACTTTGTCTGTTTGCTTCGTAAAGGAAAACTATGTCGGACGCTTTGTCTGATGACGGGAGCGTGAACCAGGATGACAGTCAGGAGGATGTTATGACCCCGGCGGAGCTCATAGCCAAACTGGAAGAAGTGAGATGATTTAACGCACTTAACATTTACTGTCACAGGAATTGCCATATACTTCCTATAATGTGTTTAGCAAAATATACTCCTCCTGTTTAGACAGCATGCTCATAGCCAGAGTGTAGGAATACTCTGTTACAAGTAAAAGTCCTGCAATCAAAATGTTACTCAAGTAAACATAGAAAATAATTAGCATCAGAATTTACTTAAAGTACCAACAGTAAAAGTACTCATTATGCAGATTGGCCAATTTCAGAATAATGTATTATATGTTGTCATTCTGATGTATTAATGTGTTTATTGAAGCTGGTGCAGCTCATTTAATTACTTTGTATACTGCAGGGTAGCTTTTGAATGTTGAACCAGGTGTAACTAAAATCATATTGAAGTGTTGATTATATTTCACATCATTAATCCAAATCTGCAAAGTAACTAAAGGTATTAAATACTCAAGTGGAGTAAAAGTACAAAGTATCCACAAATTAAACACTCAAGTAAAGTGCTAGTAAGGCAAGGCAAGTTTATTCACATAGCACATTTCGACGCAAGGCAATTCAAAGTGCTTTACAAAAATGAAAGACATTAAGAGCATTAAGAAACATATTATGAAATTACATTTTTAAAAACACTCATTTAAAAGCAACGATATGAAATGGCATTTAAAAACACTAATTTAAAAGCAAAGATACATGAATAGAAGTTACAGTGCAGTGTGAGATACACACATCTGAAATGTTTAGGTACCTCAAAATTGTACCTAAGTACTTGAGTAAATGTACTTAGTTACTTTACACCTCTGCTCACAGCTGTGCTTCTCTCTCGCTCTCGCTCTCGCTCTCGCTCTCGCTCTCGCTCTCGCTCTCGTTCTCGCTCTCGCTCTCGCTCTCGCTCTCGCTCTCTCTCTCTCTCTCTCTCTCTCTCGCTCTCTCTCTCTCTCTCTCTCAGGCTTGGCTGAATGAGAAGTTTTCCCCAGAGCTGCAGGAGAACAAATCTGAGGTGGTGGAGTGTGTGATGGAGCAGCTCACTCACATGGTAAACTACACAGGGAATACCTCCACATCCATGTGTCATTTCTCAATTACAGAAAGACTCATGAGTCTACATACATTTCCTAAATGTCACAAAACAGCTCATACAGCACGGCGACGGAGTTAGTTTTAGGATGAGTATTTCATAGTCAGTTTTCACACACACCCCAATGGTTTTTTAAAATACCTCTTTGCAAACTTGCTCAAACTAGTAAAAATGATGGTTAAAAACATTTCTGCGGCACACCTTTTTTTGATTACTGATGTGTCGTTATCTGATTTTAGAAATATATTTTAAAGGAAGACCATTTGAGTTATTTTCTATAGTTTCTGTTACTTTTGACCCAGTGACTCCTAATCCATACCACATATTATAGGTGGACTGGACTAATAAGCTCTTTATATTGGGTTTTATAACTACATATATTTCATATGAAAATCTTAATTAAAACTCTTATATTTCTATGACTTTTTTCAATAGCTTCCGAGATAGCACATTGCCTGACGAGATAGTTAGGTCTCGTTTATTTTCAATAGCTTCCATGTTATGTGAACCAGTGACAAATCCAAATCAATAGAGCATTGTAATACTACATTGGAAAAATAAGACACATCAAAATTGAGATTTGTCAATAATGTCTGTACTTGTTCAGTGACGTAATAAAAAAATGTCTGACCTTTCCAACAGGAAGAAAACTTGCAGCGGGTGAAGAAGGGAGATGCAAAGGCCAGTATCCATCGCATGGAAATAGACCGGATTCGCTTTGTGCTCAGCAGTTACCTGCGCTCCCGTCTGCAGAAGGTCAGTAAGATCAACACTACGGCGTTAAAAATAAAGCTCTATTTCCACCTACTGCCTTTTGACAAAATGACCTGATCTTTATAAAACGGACATGCGTATTTTTCTTTCATATTGCCACACTTGGTAACCGTTTTATAAAAGCAATAGCTTAAAGGTAGGGTAGGTAAGTTTGAGAAACCGGCTCGAGTGCGCTATAATTTGAAAATACACAACCGGAGAAAATCTGCCACTTCCTTACAGAGCCCCTCCTCCAACACACACAAACGCGCACATGACCAATGAGGGCACGAGATAAGTTTGTGCACAGATGGAAGGCTGACAGGCAGGTAGGCCATCCAGTTATTTTAGCCGGGCCGGCTAAAATGATTGGTCGTACTTTTTACAGTATTACGGCTTCCACAGATGACATTTTTTTATGGATTTTTTTGTCAAAGCACTTCAGATATTCATTGCTATCGGGATGTTAAGAGCATTCCATGGAATATAACAAAAAGTGTATCTCGAGCCGGTTTCTCAAACTTACCTACCCTACCTTTAATTGTACAACTTATGTCTAGATTGAAAAGTTCTTCCCTCATGTCCTGGAGAAAGAAAAGTCTCGAGGGGAGGGGGATCCATCTCTACTTTCACCTGAGGAGTTTGCTTTTGCCAAAGAGTGAGTATAATGGAGTTTATAATGTGCATACAGCTGTTTCTGTGACATTGAAGTGTAATAACACACATTCATCTGGCTTGCAGGTACTATGCCAACACAGAAACCTACCTGAAGGCTGTAGCTTTGAAGCGCATGCCCCCCAACCTGCAGACCGTGGACATGCTCAAAGCAGGTAAAACCTCTTTTGTATTCTCTATCTTTTCACCTGACACGCTCTATTTATATTTGTTCTCTCTTGGATGTCTCATGCCTGAAATACTGCCATTAGCATTCAGTGGCAGTTGGTGGCATTTGCTCTTGACATTTTCACTGCCCCTCACAATAAACCATGTGTGTTGTTCCAGTGCCTGAGCCCTGCCTGGACTCCTTTGTGTTTCTACGAGTCAAGGAGAGACAGGAAAACATCTTGGTCGAGCCCGAAACAGACGATCAGAGGTACGTTTTAATTGTTGGTACAAACACCAGATGGCAGTTGTCTAGGGCTGCATGAATTGGACAAAAACACTAATTATCATTATTTTGACTGCAATTGCTATATGATTCACAACAGTAGAGGGAATGAGTATTTTTGTATCATTAGTCACATTATCATTGAAAAATATATGTAAAATATATTTACATTTTTAAAGAGGCCTTATTTTGCTACCTTTCAAGTTCGTATTGGATTTAGTGTCTCTACTGCTACATGTCTCCATGCTTTAATGTTCAAAAAGCTCTTTATTTTTCTCATACTGCCTGTGCTGCAGCACCTCTTTTCACCCTCTGTGCTCTGATTGGTTAGCTGGCCGGCTCTGTTGTGATTGGTCAACCGCTTAGAGATGTCCCGCCCCTTAGCCTATCACGCACAATGTGTTGGAGCGCTAGCCAATAGAAGTGCGAGTGTTATATAGTGATGTTGTCACTATGTTATGAAAAAAAAAAGAGTACAATTGAAGCATTTCAGGCAGGGGGGGGGGAGTGTGTGGGAGAGAGACTCCCTCTGGAGGGAAATTTGAGATTTCAGCCTTTGCAGACCATTTACATGCACTTAAATCTATATTAAACACGACAGTAAAGAGAAAACTAGAAGACAAAATAGGGCCTCCAAACAAGGATTTTTTTTATTAAGTCTGTTCAGTACTGTTTGTAGGTCTCTGTCTGAGTTCACATATTTTGCCTTTTCCAAATATTGCGCTTTCTGCATTTGGATATTACACATTGCAATTTCAATAGACTTCGGATTAATTTTGCAGATCTAGCAGTGTCCACTATTCACATTCAGTACTGTTTGATTTTTCTGCGTAAATAACTGATTTATCTCTACTCTGTCTCTTCTATCAGAGAGTACGTTGTAGATCTCGAAGAGGGCTCTCAGCATCTAATGCGGTATCGAACTATAGCACCACTTGTCTCGACTGGAGCCGTGCAGTTAATTTAAAATGGAGGTAAGTAACAATGAGTTGGACTGTGTTTTACTCAACGCTGCCCTCACACCCTCTAGTACTGACATCTGCTAATTAATTTCTGCAGATCTTACATAAGCGACGTTGCAGCTACATCTGGGCTTATTTTTAGCTCTCACTGTTTTTTCTTTTTTTGTAGCTTTCATTGTCTCTTGGCAACTGATTATGAAAGAAACGTGCCTTTTTCCAAGTCCAAGATAGATATACAATAAGGCACACTTGTCATGTTTCTGAACTACATTTCACATTTGATACCATTAAAACACTGTCACTTTTCTTTGTTGCAGGTTGCTGCTTGTGTGGATGCTTTTGGTTCCAGTTGGTCAGAAAGAAAGCAGCAATGATGTGAAAGGAGCACATTAACTTGGAGAGATTACATCTGGAAGTGCAGCCATCTCTCTCTCACTGTTGTCAGGATTAAGGACTTACTTGTGGGACTCAAACACAGACATTTGTGGCACCATGTCCCCAAGACACCTGGGAAGAAACACCTGACATAAGGTCCTTTCTGGTGTTAAAGTGCTTGCTGATGAATGATGCCTGTTCGCCAGAGCAGCGTTTGCAGTGTGTGGTGTTATTTTTGTACTTTTTTTAATCATGTCACAACAAGTTTGGTTACATAACTGTTATGTATTCTGGTGTGTTGGTGTTTGTGAGGCTGGTTAAGATTATCTAATGCTAATTCATTCTGTTGACTCACATCATTGGATTTTTACAAGATACACCCAAAGGTGACATTTTCATCAGTTCGCTTGGTGCACAGTGCGTACCAACACAAAGTGCATGTACAAATGTGTGTATGTGTGGTAGAACATTTGTTTTAATGACATATACGCTTAAATTAACATACATTACTGTCACTTTAAATAATAGAAATCCTGTTAAAGTTCAGATAACGTCTGTGCCTCTTCTCACCTTGGCTTCCACTTTCAGAAGTGTATATTATATGTGTTTAACTCCCCCCTGCTTCACAAAGTTCTTCTGACTGTGCATGTTTTAGTTTTACCCTAAAGGGGTGTGTGGAACATCGTTCTCTGAGACATAATTGCTATAATAACATTGTTATATAACGGTCTCAAAGGGAGCAATCAGTGCTTATTGTTTGCCGTCACACATTGCTCAGTTTTTGGAACTAATAAGGGACTGCAGGAGAGCGAGGCTGCAAAACTGAGCCACGTGTCAAATTATTGTTGAACTGCACCGCCAATCTAATTAGAAACCTAGTGCTCAGTTTGATTGTGAGGTTAGGAGAAATGCACTGGGAGTGTCTTCTAGATTTAACCAGGAAGAAAAGCAGAGAAGCAGAGAACATGAAAGCATTCATAGAAAAAAAATTGAAAATGAAAGAAGGGTTAAAAAAATGTGTAAATTACTTTATTGTTGGTTTTCCCATTATTCTTTTTTTTTTTTTTTTTTTACACTTATGCTTTTATTGAGTTTTCACAACAATAATAACAGAACAACAAAACATAATACACACAAATCAGTTGTAAAATAAAGCACAATAAATACTAGTTGTCTGAAGACCTTCAATATTCACACATACCGTACAGGATTGAATTAGTCATTCACTTACTCATTGGTGTCAACCATGTAAATATTCCACTTTTCCCATTTCCTATTGAATGCATTCTCTTGGATTCTCAAAACATATGTCAGCTTTTCCATGACGAAAATATCTTGAACAATTTCCAGCCACTGCTCCTGAGTCGGAGCGTTCACATTAAGCCAATTCCTAGTTATAGCTTTCTGACTCGCTGCAAGTAAAACCTTAATCAAATATAGATCGCCTCCCATCACAACATCCTTAATGTTCCCAAGATACATCACCGGGCAGGTATTTGGGATTCCATAACCCAAAATAATTTTGACAACTGCATTAACCTTCTCCCAATATGACCTTATCTTTGTACAGTTCCAGAAAATGTGTGAGTGGTTAGCCTCCATGTTGCCACACACCCTCCAACACTTGCTGTACACCAAGTTGCCTGCCCTTTATTTTGGGTGTTATGAAAAAGCGAGTCAGGTTCTTCCAGCAGAATTCCCTCCATACTAATGAGTTTGTGGATGTAAATTGCGTCTCGAACATTTGAAACCATTCTTCCTCTGAAATTTTAATTTGTAACTCTACTTCCCATTTTGCTTTTATGTAGATAGTCGATTCCCCCCTGTTTCCCCCCAAAGCCTGGTAGAAAGCAGAAATGATCCGGGACCCCTTCTGCTGATACGCATCCACAATCACCCCAGTTACAGTATCTAAAGATTCATCTGCATTCAGCCTTATCTCTTTTACAAAATAGTGTCTTAACTGCATGTATCTAAAATAATCCCTGTCTGTAGTACCATATTTTGCCTGTAATTCCTGAAAACCCATCAATTCACCCTTTTCTGAAACCGTACACATTGCTGTTATGCCCTTTTGCACCCATTCTTTGAATGCTGGATCGTACACCCCTGGTTTAAAATTGGAATCGTATGCAAACCACCTCAGCGTGTGTATCCCTCTCTTTAATTTGTATTTTGCTACTACAACATTCCAGACCTCTAGTGTAAACGCAACTATCGTATTAATTTCACCTCTCAGAGCCTTCACCAAATTCCTATCTCCTACCAAGGCCTGAATGTGGTGACCCTGTACCTCCCTTTCCATGGCTTTCCATCCAGACTCATAATCTGGTCTACACCAGTAGGCCAAAGGTCTGAGTTGGGCTGCATAGAAGTATTCCCTAAGATTTGGTAAAGCCATTCCCCCCTTACTTTTAGGCAACTGAAGTGTCGTAAATCGTATTCTTGGTTTTTTACTATTCCAAACAAATCTAGAAATCGTCCTGTCCCAGGTTATGAATTTTTTTGGGGGAACATCAATTGGAAGAGACTGAAAAAAATACAGCAGCCTAGGTAGGATATTCATTTTAACCGTTTGTATTCTGGCACTGAAGTCTAAAGGGAGGGTGGACCACCTTTCTACATCCTTTCGGATATTGTCATCAATTTTGTTATAATTGGCTTCAAACAGGTTGGAAAATGTTTTGGTTATAGTTACACCAAGATAAGTCATTGTTTTGGAATTCCATTTTAGGTTATATGCATGTCTAATTTGTTGGGATGGGGAATAATTGAATGAGAGAATTTGAGTTTTTGTTACGTTCACTTTATACCCTGAATAGTAACCATATGTGTCAAGTAGGTTCATCAGGTTTGGGAAACATACATCTGGTTGCTCAAGGAAAACTATAACATCATCCGCAAAAAGCCCAATGATATGATCTTCCCCCCCTATATTGACACCCTGCAGATCTTCACTCTGCCTTATTGCTTGCGCCAATGGTTCAACAAATAAAGCAAAGAGAGTAGGAGAGAGACAGCAACCCTGTCTAGAGCCTCTCTCCAGCTGAATCCTATTGGACAAACTCACATTTACTTTGATCCTAGCCGTAGGTTCGTGATAAATAGTCTTAATACACCGAATTGCATTTTCATTTAAACCAAACATCCTTAGTACTTCATATAAAAAAGACCAACTGACACTGTCAAATGCTTTTTCTGCGTCCAGACTAACCAGAACCATACTTGTGCCCTTTTTATGCGCATTGTCTACGATATGGAGAGTCCTTCTGATATTGTCTTGTGTTTGGCGCCCTCTAATGAAACCAGTTCTTCATGATCTTCATGAATAAGATCTTGCATAAAAGTCTCAAATCTTTTACAGATAATTGAGGTAAACAGCTTGTAGTCCACATTTAAAAGAGAAATTGGCCTATCATTTTTACAGTGGTCTTTGTCTTTGCCTTCCTTAGGCAAAATGGAAATAATTGCTTCCCTCCAAGATGGGGGAGCCCTGCCTTCTTTAAGAGTCCAATTAAAACAAGACAGAAGCAGAGGTGTTAGCTCCTTCGTGAAAGTTGTATAGAACTCTGGTGGGAACCCATCGCTGCCCGGTGATTTACTGGTCTTTAGCCTTCTGATTGCAGCTTCCAACTCTTCAACTGTAAATTGCGACGTAATGGTGTCATTCTGTATCTCACCTATAGATGGCAGATCAAGCGAGTTAAGAAAGTTTCTTATTGTGCCTTCATCAGCTAATGGTGGATTAGAGTAGAGTGTCTGATGCGGCTTTCACACCAACGCTTTTCCCTTTCTAGCTCCTAGCGAGAGCTTTTCTGGTTCAGCTCCGGTTTCCCTTTTCAGCTCCCGCTCTGTTCACACCGCCCAGAGCTGCCGCTGCTGCGTCATGACGTCACAGTTTACGTCGCTGATTTTCTCCCACAACAACAACGGGCCGGGGACTGCGTCGGGTCGATGATCGTGTTGCTTTTAATCATACGAAGCCAGATTAAATTAAATAACGACTTCTCCAACCTTATACTTTTCTCCAGAGTGCCGTGGTTCATTTAAGCAATAGCTCACGACAGGCCGTGGTATATGCTCATTATATCACAGCTAAGGGGCGTGGTTCGGCCCGACGCGAAGCGGAGGGTCGACAGCCCCCTTAACTGTGATATAATGAGCATATATCACGGCCTGAAGTGAGCTATTGCTTTTATAAAACGGTTACCAAGTGTGGCAATATGAAAGAAAAATACACACTCTAATTTAAATAGTTTTTATTCGTAAATAATGATGTTCAAAATAAAATAGTCCCTCTGTTGCCTTCTGCACGAAACATAGTGCGAGGTGGTTGCTATGCAACAACACTAACAACAGCTAGCGAACATATTAGACAGAGAGCGTTGATCCATTATTTGGCTATTTATTTACATTAATGTGTATGTTGCCGTTTATTGTGCACCCACTGAAAAACTGTCCAGCATCAGTAGCATGGCTTACGTGGTTACTTGTATAGGCTGAGGTTGTTCTAGGCTGTTGCTTGGCGTGGCGAGAATATTGCTCCACTTTCTCCGGTCCCCGAGATTCGGCTTCCAGTAGCTCTGGAGAGAGCTTTCGCACCTGTGGCCACTAACGGTCATAATTTCTCTGCTTTGTTTCAAGACCCGCATCAGAAAGCTTTTGAATGGTGATACTTTTCCAGTTGGTCTACCTGCTCTTCACGTAGCTCTGCATGTCGTCGTTTAGGTGCTTTTTGTTCTGGAGATAGGCACTCCTCAATCCACTCCTCCATAGTAAGACCCCCCCCCCCCCCCGGAGGTCGAAGTTAATCTTAAATGTTTTTGCGGACCTTTTTGATTACAGATTTGAAAACATTGTTGCTTGCTTTAAAAGTAGCACAATTCATTATGTCAAACCTTGGAAAGTATCTAAATATCCCTGCCCTAATGCCAAAGGAGCTGCACACTGAATATGTTTTTGCCGTTTGATGTCTATGTCTGGACCGTTGCGTAAAAAGGAGGGTTTCTGCTCCGTTACTTCTCCGCTGCTTTCTTGTTCCAGTTTGAAAAGCAAACTGCAGGCAGTTTGCTTTTCAGCCCAACTGTATACTGTTTATCTCAGACGCGGAGGGATACTGAGTTGTTGTGAAAAGTAACTTACAATTCTACCCGTGGTATACGCTCAGTATACCACGGCTAAGAACCAATCAGATTGCTTGATTTGACTTGTCCGTTTTATAATGTTTATTAATGTGTTTCAGCGGCATTTACCGACCGCTGCAGTGCTGGCTGCTCTTCAACGGGAGTTTATTCTCCCGTTAGCTCCGGGTTAGCTCACACGGCTCTAAAGTATTCACTGTCTGACTGTCACACAAGCAGCTGATACATATCCCCAGTTCCCCTTAAGTGAATGTGTGTCAGTCTGAATTGACGCTGTTTGGCATCACAACGCTGTTATGAAAGTTTCTCTGGTATAATATGGGTGATGTTAGCATAGCAACCGAAGCTAAACTGACTACTTGCTAATCCGTTTTCTACAGGCACATTTTACCGGCGTATTTTTCATTATGATTCTACTTGTGATAGTCGGACATGACAACCTGTACAGCCCATGTATTAATTCCATCCGATAGCTGCTATAATAACAAACAAAACGTCTGCCTGCACAATGATCAATAACAGCGAACGGATGGTCAAAGTAAGGTTTCCTGCACGCCTCGACGTAAGAGACGCCGCGTCATAGCTCCGAAGCTCTTGCCTCTGGACCGACAATTTTTTGGAGCTGGAAGTGAACCGCATTCCGGAGCTATGACGCGCCGCCGCTGCGGTGTGAACAGGAAAAACCGGCGCTTTTCCAGCTCCAGCTCCGAGCAGGAGCTGGAAAAGCGCCGGTGTGAAAGGGGCATTATAGTACTCTTCAAATATTCTTTCTATCTCATCTGGCTCATACAGTAGTTGATTAGTTTGGGGGTCCCTTGTTCTATGAATTGTATTAGAGGCTTGCTGTTTGCGCAGGCATCTAGCCAGGAGTCTAGCTGCTTTTGAGCCTGATTCATAATAAGACTGCTTTAAAAACCTTGCCTTTTTTTCTATTTCTCCTCTAAGGATCTCATTTATCTCCCCCCTTAGCCGCGTTCACACCAAGTACTTTGCCGTATTTAGTGCCGGCACTCAGAGCTCCGGCACTTATGACCCCAGGACATTTAGTACAGATCGCGTTCACACCGGAGTACCTTTCCCTGAGGGAAGATTACGCAAATGAGCCGCTGACGTCACTTCGTCTTCTTCTGCTTTGGGTTTACTGGCAGGCAGCAAACAACTTCACGGCGTATACTGCCACCCGGAGTCCCCGGCCGGAAGTCCCCGGAGTTGGGGACTGGCTTCAGTAGAAGCTGCTGGGACTCTACTGAAGCCTTCCGAGTAAATCGCCAGAACGCCGACACCTCCTCATCTCCACCGCTCCCATGTTTTGTTTTGTGTTGCCATAAGTTAGTCTCTCTGCGTTTGTGCACTGGGCGAATGCTAATGCTAATAATGCTAATGTGAGGATAATACAATGGCGGCTCTACAAAACATTTCAGAGTTGTACGAGGCGTGGTTTGCAATTCGCCCAGCCAACCAGAACTAGGGCACTTTTTTCCCCCAGGAAAGTACGATCTCTCAGCAGGCACTAAAAATGGGGGTAAAAGTTCCCGAGATTAAGTGCTCTTTTTGGTGTGAACGCGACATAAGGGGTACTAACGGAACTAAACGCGAAAAGTACGATGAAAAGTACTCCGGTGTGAACGCGGCTCTTGTTTCCTTAATTTGTTGTAATGCCGATTGATCCCCTGTACTCTTATGTTTTGTCTCCATTTCTCTCAATTCTTCTATTTTGTATTTGTATGTGCTAGCCGGGCCTTTTTTTGTGATGCTGTTAGGGCGATCAGCTTTCCACGGAGAACAGCCTTCAAAGCATCCCACAGTATCCCAGGGTCCACATCCCCATTATCATTCTCCTCTATATATATTTTTATCTCTTCCCTTAACTGTTCCACGGTCGCCTTATCATTCAAAACACCCACATTGAGCCTCCTTGAGTATTCTTTTGTCTACTATTCAGATTTATTGACAAGCTAATCATATTATGATCCGAAACATCTGCCACCCCGATTTTACTCTCTGTGATCCTGTGACTTTCACCCGTATTTATTAAAAAGTAGTCAATTCTGGAGTACACAGAATGGGGTACTGAATAGTGTGTATAATCCCGTTCTAGGGGGTGAAGTTCCCTCCAAATATCAATTAGTCCCATTTCCTGTGTCAGTACCATATGTGTTCGCCCTGCCATATGTGTTCGGGGTCCGTCGCTTACCAATGACGTCACGCATTGTGATTGGCTGTACGGTAATCGCACGCTGATTGGTGTAACTAGGGGCGCTGACTAGGGTATACCGGGGGTCTGATCAAAGGATGAAGCTGTTAACGTGCTGCTACCATAAACTGGCTGTAGCCCACAAACTGAAGCAGAATTATCTAGGGCTGTCCCGAATACCAATTTTCGGGCTCCGGATATTCGGTAGTAATCAGCAGCGAATATTCGAATATTCGGCCTGCGCGGGGGGGCGTAGTAATCAGCAGCGAACTACTACTTCAACACGTGTATTTCGGTGTATTCACGGCATTCATTTTGTTATTCTACAGTATTGTTGTTTTATAGTTATTTGTTAATGTAACCCAATTTGTGTTCTTTGAAATTGAAAAGGATATCGCATTGTGTTTGTTACTTTCGTTGCAGTTGTATACGTCTTAAGTGTAATTTGGCTTGGCTTCCTATTTATGGACATGCTTTTATTTTGAAGGAGAGTTAGCGCAGTTGACAGGAAGTTGTTGTTGCTTTGGAAACAACGTGAAAGAGATTAACGGAGAAAAGTAATATCTACATATAAAGACGGAGAAAGTAAACGATAACGTTTATGGTTAAGTGTTAGCACCCCCCGAAGAGGCACAAGCTCTTACGTTGATATTGGAGATTTCAATAAATTCAATTTGAAAAAAAATGAATATCCGAATAACGAAATTGAAACCCGAAATAGTACTCCAATGAACGAATATTCGGATATTCGGATATTCGGGTACAGTAGGGCTGTACCCGAATACTATAATAAAGTTATAGTAAATAATAACAAACTCCAGTGTTAGAATTCCATAATTCCATATTCATAAATAAAATGATATGCAAATAACATTTTATTGGCTGTGGACTTGTACTCTACATAATTATGTTGAGCTCATGGTAATCTAATTCAATAAACAATAACTGCAATGAACAGATAGCATTTTCTGACTCGTAAAATGATTGGATATGGTGTAATTTGGTAAATGATTCTGTGTTGAAAAATGTATATCTTTAAAAACTGCGTTGGTGTATTAGGGCGGGCCATACTATTTTTCTTTTGTAAATCGATCGAGAGGGGTGTTCAAATAACGTATTTTGGTGTGTGGAACACACATCTATTTAGATTTATTTATTTTGAAGTTGTTGCTATGGAAACAACATGACGGAGAAAAAAGTAATATCTTCTACATATAATAACGGACAAAGTAAAGAATGAAGTGTATGTTTAAATGTTAGCATCCCCCGAAGAGGCTCAAGCTCTTACGTTGAGTCTGGAGTTTCAATACATTCGGAATTTGACCGTGTAAAATGTCCTCTTGGGTTACCGTACAGCCAATACGTGACGTCATTGGTAAGCGTAACGGACCCCGAACACATCTGGTAGGCCGAACACATATGGTACCTACACCTGCACTGACGCATTAACAAACTTGGTCAGGTGCTTCTTGCTATTTTTGTGACTTGTAGTGTCTATGGTATGATTCAAGACCACATTAAAATCCCCTCCACATATCAAAATACCCTCAGTCTCTAATGCAATGACGTCAAACAGATTTTTAAAAATAGATTTGTTACTCTCTGGGGGGGCAATGTCACCACTGCATTTTCAAGCTTTCCTTTCACCAGTGGCGAGCCGTCAGGGCCCTCTAGGCCCTCTGTGAGGGCCTAAGATATTCTAAAAAATAATATTTAAAAACATTTAAAAAAAATATATATTTTTTAAATATATATTTTTTTAATATTATTTTTGTTATATTTTTCATTAGTTTTGCCGAAAAAAAACTTGATTTAATTGTATTTAAAATAACATTTTCAAAGAAATAAATCCTTCGAATCTGCCTGTTCAGTCTCTGTTGAATGTGAAGGGTTACATGAAAGAAGCTCGTCTGGCCCTCTCTGCGATTCACAGAGGGTCCGCTATAGTAACTGAACCAAGCGGCAAACTCTGGGGAAGAGCCGGGACGCCAATACGGAAGTGCCACAAACTGCAGTTCATATATTGGCCGATAGGCGATGACTGCAGAAAGGAGCAATTTCCATAGACCCCCATGTTAAAATGCCCAATTTCACAGCAGAAAAAAAACGTTTCTAGCCCTGGATGCAATAAATATTATTATGTATATAGTTCGATTCCACCTTCATGATTATGAATCTGTGAGTGAATTGTTTTCTAACATGATCCTTTTATTTATATTAGGTCTTAAAGTTTTTGCATAAATTAGGGCGTGGTCACATTGAGTGACAGCTCTGTCAAGTGACTGCTGCTGTTAGCTTCTTGTCTCTCTGCTAGCTGCTCCGTCTACGTGAAGCTACAGGGACTCTGCCTGCTCAGTTCATCCAGGGAACACAACTTGACCCCGGCCGTGTTTGTTTGTTCTTCATGCTTATATATCGGACTATTGTGACTCGCTCTGCGGTTAAAACAGATGGTGCATGAATGCCGTTTTGCGGTAAGTGAAATTCGAGTACTTTATTTATGTGTTTATGATTTCAATCAGCTACGTAATGAATGTTAAGGCTTGGGTTAGCGTGTAAGCGAGTGGTAGCTACATCGGTGCTAACAATGCTAATCTTAGCCTCCAAGTTAACTTAAAACCGTAGACTGTATATATAAAGGTTAAAACGAAATAGACAAGTGGGATAATACTGTAGAACAAAAGGCTTCTGTTTGAGGTTGATAAAATAAGGTCATCCTTGTAACTTAGAGAGATATTTTATTATGTAGGTAGGAACTGTATGCATCGCTAAGGTTAATTTAAATTGGCTATGTTGAAGTATGTAGACAAGCTAACGTCGAAGTAGTGTATGTGAAATCAACCTCACAATAAGATGTGTGTATATTACAATTATTAATGTCATATTTCAAGATGATTACTTAGATATTACAATATGGTTGGTTGAGCTGGAGTTCATTATTGAGCTTACACGTTAACATCACAGTCATCTGAAGAACGAACCCAAACCTTGCTGTTTTTATTAATTGCATTACCAAATTGGTATCAAATAAACAGTAAGCATTGGTAACACAACTTCCAAAGTTACAGTAAAATAAAAAGCACCCTGACTCGGACAATACACAATCCAACATGTTCAACAGAAGAGAATAAGTTATATTGTTTGTACACATGGTACTTTACATATATATCTGTTTGTTTAAAGTGTCCAGGTGATGCAGACAGGCTGGACCAGAGAGTGAGAGACAGAACTGGACTCCTCACAGCAGTGAACTTCAGCACAGGTACAAATACTCTTTTTTCATACTGTACAAATAATCAAGAAAGATATTGGTTTAAATAAATGAAGTATTGACTTTAATACACTGCTATACATTCCATTAAACAATACTAAATACTAGATCACCTACACATCAGTGAAGTTGAGGGTTTTTTCCATGCAAAGGGTTACATTTAGATGTTAACAAGCAATATGACTGTCAGCTTTCTAATTTAATGTATTGAAGGCAAAGATATTTAACGCATAGTGACAACTGCTATTTATCTCTCAATATTGTCTGTAAAAACGTGGTAAAAGTTATTCTTTCATTGAGACAACAGAGCAAGCTTGTTTTAATAACAGTTCAATATTATTTTGATAATAAAATACATTTCAATGTTGATGAATTTCATACTGTTCATTCATAATCTGATTGTCTTTGTAGCTCACTGTTGAAATAAAAAAAAACATTACAATTACAAAATAATTATATCTACAGCCCCTAAAAACACAAACACACCTCTTTCATAAATAACACACTTGTTCTGCAATAATATGTTTTATGTTTCCTGTCATCTTTGTTAGGAAAGGACATGCCTGAAAGACACGACTCAGCATCTCCTCTTTCTCCGAGGGTCAAGAAAAACATCCAATAGGAAAATTAAAAGCTGATGTTATGAGATGTTAAGACCAGTACAGGACATTCACTAATGTGACTCAGTCCTCTCCGGCCAAACCAACAGACAGGACGTCCATAACACGGAGGTTTCTCTCTGAAGTCTCTGCAGCTCTCTGGACACCACGCTGTCTCAATCCATCCACACTGAATATGAGAGGGGAAAAATGAAAATAATAAATGCTTTAGACAATAAGAAATATAAAGTTGACTGTTGAGTTGCTCAGTTTTTTTAGATTGTCAATACTATTACTGTATAACTAATATCTCAGGTTAAGAGGCACCTTTAAATAAAGATTGGTCTTTAAATACATTTTGTCTTTTGAATTGTTTGTCTAAAGTCAAGGATCTAGAACTGGTACTTGTAGTTTTAATGATACAGTCTGGTTATAATGCTGTTTGGAGGAGGCCTCACAGGTAAGAGCACTAACTAGCTATCATCACATGTACCTTAGCTTAACTTGAATGTATTAAACGTATAATTAAGTGATGGCAAAATATAAATAACTAATGTCATGCAAACATATTAATATTTGCTTGATTCCAGTGTTGAATTTAGCACAATTGCATACAAACGTTAAGGGATTTTAAGATTCTGAAGTATTATGCTAAAAACTCAATTTAGATTATTATTTATAGTTTTGCTGAATAGTCTCATGTCTGCTTACTTTAGAAACGTAAAATGCGACGGCAGTGTGCAGATGGGGAGCATGTTAGCTTAGCTTGGTAGCTTCAGCTAGCTCTGGAACTTCCAGCCCGGTGGCAGCAGGTCCCGCCTCGGCTCCGCCTCTTTGCCCTTATAGAGTGGCGAAGTCACGCCCATCTACTTCCGGTCCATGGGACCTTATTTCGGAAAAATAATGTATTGAAGTCAATGGAGAGAGAAAACTTATCTTTCGATCCCGTTTGAATTGTGCCATGAACACATATACACATATGATGTTTGTCAATCTTAAAAAATCATTTCCATGTCAAAAAAGTCACAGTTTGTCGTAAAACTGTTGAAATATAAGACTATGAAAAATACGTAACTAGAAAGACTATAAATCCCAGAGTCGCGTAAGTGATGTCACAATTGTTTTCCTCCACTAAAATAGAGATAGCTAAGATAAGTAACAGTAAGAGTAGTAGTCATATTTCGTGAACCCTTTGAAGAGTACTGTACCGGTGTGGTCATTCTATAATACACAATTTAAGCCCGGGGGAGAAATGTTAACGCTAACGCTAGCGATCTTTTCTACTTCATGCTATCTGCACAAATGGTTGACATTAAACATTAAAACGACCAGGCAGTTCAGAGAGAATCAAAGGAAGGCAGGCAGGCAGCTTTGCATGACATTCTTCAGGTCGTGTTTCATTGTGGTGATAGTGAGGGTAGTCAATCGTTTTGTTGACAAGACAGTAGTGACGGCCATCTTGGTGACGTGTGTTGTTGACCAGAGATGTAGTTCATTGAGCGTTTCACACAAACAAATGTGTTACTTCACAGTTTTACGACACATTTATTTTTTTTTGACTTGCAAAATTATCTTTTAAATTGACAAACATCATATGTGTTATTCGTGGCACAATTCAAACGGGATCGAAAGATAATCTTTCTCTCTCCATTGACTTCAATACATAATTTTTCCGAAATAAGGTCCCATGGAGGTCCACCGGAAGGGGAGGGACTTCGCCACTCTATTTGGAGCAGGCTGGAGCAGGCGGGAGTGGAACTCTGACGCCACTGTCGAGCCGTTAGTGGCCAACTCCGCCTACTAAGGGCTTCTCGGCAACTCTGCAGAATCTTATGGGTGACGTCACGGACCCTACGTCCATTTATATATACAGTCTATGAACTGAACGAGAGAGTAATGTCAAATGACAGTACAATTGACCAATCATATCTTCCCTCTAAATGGGTGGGTTTTATTATCGCGGACTTTATGACAAGTTCCGCCCGCTGTGAAACTTTTCTTGTTTCCATAGCAACAACAACTTCCTGTCAACAGCGTGAACTCGCCTTCAAAATAAAAGCATGCCAAATTACACTTAAGACATACAACTGCAACGAAAGTAACAAACACAATGCAATATCATTTTCAATGTCAAAGAACACAAATTGGGTTCACAGGTGTTGTTTTGTGTGGTAGAGGGTCGCTGTCATTGATGCGTTTTGCACCCTGGGCCGTTGTTTTGATATTCCGCTGAAGTATACGTTGTGACGTAATAACTCTTTTTTTTTCTTTTTTTCGAGGGAATTGGTGGGGGTCAGAGGGCCTAGGTATAAAGCTCACGGCTCGCCACTGCCTTTCACTAATATATATCGTCCCTCTTTGTCCCTAACTTCTTTATGGAGTTCAAATTGAACTGCATTTGAAATAAGGATAGCCACTCCCCTCTTCTGGCTAGGTTTGTAAGAACTATAGAACGTATTTTTAAAACCAAAGCGTTTTAATTTTTCATGCTCCTGTTGAGGCAGATGAGTTTCTTGTAAAAATAGTACTTGGGCCTTTTCTTTTTTCAATTTAGCCAGGACCTTGCTCCTTTTAACTGGATTATTCATCCCATTTACATTAAGTGACACCACTTTTATATTATTGTACGGCATTTAAATTACCCAATCCTTTGCATTCACAAAACTCCAGACAACTGAAAACTACACAGACCTGAACATCTGGCCCACATGTAGTGAACGTAGAACGTAAAAGGAAAAACGTAGACTTCCAAGGTAGTGTGATTCCTCGCCACCCTAAGTCCCCGTTGGCAGGAAGAGGGGAGAGCCTCCTCCTGGAGGGCCCCTCACTAGAGGTGAAACACGCAATCTCACGCATCCTAGTAGTCCAACAGCATTTATATCCAATAGCATTTATATAATCCAAATGAAGTCGTGACAAATATATACAGTGAATATATAATATGAATCAGTTAGTCCCGGGAGGGATCCGCTCATACTCTTGTAGCCTCTTCCTTACTCTGCTCGCGGTCTCGTCCCCACCTGCACTACTCTCTCCGACGCGCTGCCATGTCTTGGTCTGGTGGAGACGCTCCATCTCCGGGTACAGCTCCGAAGCATTGCGGTCTGGTATCTCCACGGAGAAACCTCTCCTCCTCAGCTCCTGCGCTGCATCTTGCGCACTGTCGTATGTGCGTGTTCCCGAGTCCCAGTGAATACGCATCCTGTCGAGAGGTGTCTGGAAACGTATATTTTTCTCTTTAAGGACCCTCTTTATTCCCACGTACGCCTTGCGCTTCAGGACGACCTCCGTTGCATAGTCGTGATCGAACGATAGACGTCACCCTTCCATCAGTATCTTTTTTTCCCAGGCCTTTTTCAGTACCCTTTCTTTGGTGTTAAACTCCAGAAAGTTCACCACTATGGACCTTGGCGGTGCATTCCTTTCCGGTTTGCGAGCCACAGCTCTATAGGCGCGTTGTATCTGTAGGTTGGTGTCCGGTAAAGCGAGTTCAGTTTTCAAAAGTTGATCCACAAAGTCAGACATGGAGTCACCTTCCTTCTCTTCGGGTACTCCATAAATGCGCATATTATTTCTCCTGGATCGACCTTCCAAATCCACCAGTTTCCCCTGCATGGCTCTCTGTTCTTTCATTGATTTAATCAACGCATCTGACATAGCCATGTTTACTGTCTCCGCCTTATCGATTCGTTCCTCCGCTTCTTTCAGCCTAGTTTCGTGGGCCTGGGTTAGCGCGGAGTTAGCAGAACGTTTTTGGTAAATTTCCTGCTACATATCTTCGAGTTCAGATTTCATGTCTCCCTTGATTTCTTCTTTAAGTTTGTTTAAGTCCACTTTATGCTCAGCCCTGAAATCGCGTATTTCCTGGAGCACTGAGCGCATGGTGTCTGCCGAGCAGTGTTAATTTCGTCAACGAAAACTATGACGAAAAATGTTCGTCAACGACCTTTTTTACATGACTAAGACGAGACGATGACGAGCTAAAAATAGATTCTTGATAACGAAAATTTGACGAAATGTATATTTAGTTTTCGTTGACGAGACGAGACGGGACTAAGGTGTTAATGGTGGACTATCGGACATTAAAAATGCAGGGTATTTCCCCCCAATTGCCCGTCTTGTCTGTCAAAATGCATCTTACATTTCTAACTTGCAATATCATTATTTCCGCTCTTCACTCCAGAAGAGCGATCTCCCTAGACTGTGTGCGGGGGGCGGGGCCTAACAGACACGCTGCAGCGGCACACAGAGATCTGCCGGGGACGGAGCGTTCAGAGAGTATAGAGACACTCTGCAAGTCTCGATGTGGACAAAGCTCGTTTGCCATGTTTTCGCGTTGACACGAGTAGAGTAGTCTGTCCAAACAGCCGGCCAAAAGGCGTCATATTCAGTCGGAGAAATGCACAATTTTCGACTTCCTTAACTCGTAGCTCTGTTGCCCCAATTACGAGTAACGTTATCACATCAGGTGTGCAGAGGTGGGAGAAGTACTAAGATCTTGTAGCTAAGTAAAAAAATACCATAGTGTAGAAAGAGTTCCTCAAGTCAAAGTATGATCATCAAAATATATTTAAAGTAGCGACAGTAAAAGTAGTCATTGTGCAGATTGGTCCATTTCAGAATAATATATATGATATGTTTTATAATGATTGATCATGAAAGTGTTCTCAAAGCTGGTAAAGGTGCAGCTAGTTTGAATGACTTTGTATACTGCAGGGTAGCTTGTGAATTTACTCCAGGTGGAACTAAAGTCTGATTTAACACTTGATTATATTTCACATCATTCATCCACATCTGTAAAGTAACTAAAGGTATTAAATACATGTAGTGGAGTAGAAGTACACCATTTAACTATGAACTGTAGTGGAGTAGAAGTACACAGTAGCATAACATTTAAATACTCCAGTAAAGTACAAGTACCTCAACATTTTACTCAAGTATAGTACAATATTTAAAAATAATTATATATATTTCATTTATTTCACATTTAAATAAAGCAATTAATTCGGTTAACAATTTGTTAGTTTTTTCCTTTAAAAAAATAACAAAAAGTAAATACAAGAATGCCGTTAAAGTACCGGATCGATAAGCAGTATTGATAAGACTAGTAGTACCGTAGAAAACCTTAACGATACCCATCCCTAGATATTACACAAGTAAAGTGTTAAGAAAGTGAAATGTTGCTTTACGAATTTCAACACTTGATGCTGTCACCTTGATTACAATGTCAGAAACCTGTTTTGCCTAACTGAATTGGTTTAAAGAGAGAAAACATTTTGACTAAAAGTTGACTAAAATGTAATTTTTCATTGACTAAAAGTAGACTAAAACGTTTTGAGTTTTCGTCGACTAAAACTCGACTAAAACGTTTTGAGTTTTCGTCGACTAAAACTAGACTAAAACTATGAAGGATAGAAATGACTAAAATGTGACTAAAACTAATAACCATTTTCGTCTAAAGACTAAGACTAAGACTAAATAAAAAACAGCTGCCAAAATTAACACTGCTGCCGAGTCCTGTTGTGAGCTAACGGAGCTAACGGAGCTTTGAGCATCTTCCATCTCCGGTGAATTCTGTCTTTCTAGTTTGTCACCTTTCTTTTGACTTCTAGTTCTCTTTCCCCCTCTCATTCCAATAAAATTACATCGATTTGTATATTATTTGGCGAGTTAAGGGGGTTGATTTCCAATCGCTATCGAGAGCTAAAAATTAAGCAGCCATCTCACTCGCCTTGCTCACCGGAAGTCTCCCATTATTCTTTTACCTGATAACATAATCAAAGAAATCAAATAGATTCCCTTTGTTCTCAGTACAACAGACACCACAGGACAGGACTGCATTTGTTTCCAAGTAACCTGCCCAAAGGAGCCATTGATAATATATTTTATGTCTGTTGATTTGCATATTTCATATTATTTATGCCTCCTCTGTAAGCAATTTTATAGATTAGTAAATTATTTTGTTGATTTTCTTCAAAGCAAATGTTCTCAAGTAGCCAGTGATGCACTGGATATGTCAAGGTCTTTTATTGTGAAAGGGCGATTGTGATAGATTTGCATTGTGAAGGAATACTCATAGGGAACCAATGTAAAAGCTCATGGTGTCGTGATTTAACACAGTGATTTAATGATAAGCAAGGGCAAAAGCTACTTTTTTATGGTAGCCTTAACTAGTCTGAATGTGACTGGTATAACCCTCTGTAACACATCCCTCAGTCAACAAAATGTCTGCAAGTTTCATGACAAAATACATCTCAAAACGTCTGGGACCACTGTGTGCGTCACAAAGATGTTTCATGTTGGGTAATGTGGACACTAGCTTCCTCACTTTGGTGGCTTGCAAACTCAGTCGGTCTGTAACCCGGTCCCTCCTCAGCGTCACGCAGACAACGATACCTTCAGGACCGCAGCCAGCCAGCAGTGAATTTGGCTCGAGACCTTGGTGTCCACTGACAGGTCTGAGAATAAACCAGGGATGACTGGAATACTTTACAGAGTGTAGAGGAGAGTTATATTCCGTATAATCTGACTGTGCTCGCTGGACAACACCGTCATGATGTGACAAAACAAAGACATCGGTCTCCAGTAACATTTTTCTGTCGTCTGTCAAATTAGAACTAGGGTGGCACTAGCACAAGTTAAACATAAGGGATGTTGCTGTAAATAATCTGGAATGGGTTTTATAGGCGGGTTTGAAACATTACAGAAAACCAGATAGCACTTCTGATTGGTCAGGAGAGTAGAGAGGGCGGTGCCTACAGCATGACATCCTAACTGAGGTGGTATAAAAACCGTCCTGCACGATTCTACTGCAGAGGGATGAAACACTGCAGGCAACTTGCTGCTCGTGGGAGTTTGTAAGTACGTATTGAGACATATTTGAGCATTTTTTTGAGATTATAATTGCTGAATTCCACACAAATAGAGGTCTTTAATATTTTTACATAAATGCCGCATTGATCTATATACTGGCATTAAATGTTTTTTTTCTGTTTTCTAGAACTACAACAAAACATTGAGGATAACATTTCCATTCTTCAAGATCACACTATCAGTATTGAGATGTCCAGTGCAACGTAAGCAAACTAAGTGACTCGTTATGCTGTTGCTTTGGGCTGCAAAACAGAGCGGGGAATATAATGTCATATCATCTTGATCTTGGGTTGCATGTCATTACTACAACTCCATGATATTTAGACGTTTATTAAGACTTCCATGGCCGCCGTTTTTAATGAAATCCCTTTGTCTCCAGTGTTCTGCCAGGGGTCGGCCTGGGGTCAATGGCCCAGTCAGCTGGACTTGCAGAGATTGCGGTCAGACTGTGCTTGAACCAACGTAAACAACTTTGTCCTCATGTTTGGGTTCCCATCCTGAAGCCTCGGCGCCCGTGCATCCGGCCTAAAGTGTCTGATCAGCTTTCCTCTGAAATCTTTAGCAAAGCCTATCTGACCCACCTCTTCCCATCCTTCTTGGAGGACTTTGATGAAGATGATGATGATCTTTTATTCCCAGTCAAGAACAAACGTGTGATTTTCGCTGACTCACGGGGAATGTCTTTGACAGCCGTGAGAGAGTTTTCTGATGAAGAGGAGCAGTCTGACATTAACCTGCTGCCGTCGCTGCAGGATTTGGGGAGCATGATGGAGGATGGCTACAGCTGCACCGTCAGCACCTGCTGCCCAGGAACAAGCCTCAAACTGGGCTTCCCGCAGCCTTCTGCAGATTTCCAGGCCTTTCGTGCAAAGCTAGCCGAGAGCATGGTGACCCTGGAGAACTGCAGCGTTAATGAACAGGCGCTCCACGGGACGGTGCGCGTCAGGAACATCAGCTTCCAGAAGGAGGCGCGTGTTCGCATCACCTTTGACTCGTGGCTGAGCTACAGAGACGTGGCCTGTGCTTACCTGCCGAAACGCTTCGGGGGCCCTCAGACAGACATCTTTGAATTTTACATTGCCATCCCTAAAGTTCTGGATGCCAAACGGAGGATTGAGTTCTGTCTGAGTTATTCTCCCGGTGGGCAGAGCGAGCCGTTTTGGGACAACAACAACGGACAGAATTACAGCGTGGTCGTGTGCGTCAGCTCACATCTCTGCTGCGGGAAGAATCTGAGTGAAAGGGCATGACGTGCTTAAGCTAGAAATTATTCCTTTTTTTTGTCAGACATAAATCAGTCCTGGGTAAAGATATTTTTTATTACATTTGAATTCATTTTCAGAAATGTTTAGACATCTTAGTTAGTGCTTTGTATAAAACTCTTTGAAACAGGTCTTTGCATTCGATTTTCTTTCACATTCACTTTCAATGGTTAAGCTTTTTATTTTTCAGTGCGCGCTCTCTTGACATGCCCTACATTCTGACCACTTACCAACGCATGCGTTACTGTTGTGCACCAGGGACGGGATCCCTTTCACTTTGGACATTTTCTGGGATTGCCATGTAGGTCAGAGATTACTGGGCAGGGCCAAACAGAAACCCAATAGCAGGATGGGAGCTAATCTTAGCTCAGCCCTGTTTACAGAGCAGAGGGTTGCTATCAGAGACTGATCCCAGGGAACTATGTGATACCATCTTCCCCAATACCATCCTTCTAAAATCCCAGCACACTGCTTTCATTGTCACATTGCACCATATTGTTTCATAGTAAAGTTTGTGTAACATTTAGACACTGAGTACCAATTAACAAATCATAACTCTACAACAGCCTTCAACCGAGTGGTTCAAGTATTTGCAAGGGATGCTGACAACTGGAATTAAAGCTACAACGTAGGAATAATATTAGACATTTAGCAATAAGTCATTTTTTCTTTAAACAAAGAACATCTGGCAGTGACTTATAGAGTATTGCATGAGGTAAATATTGCAAAAAGATTTGTTATACCCTAATATTCTTCAGTTCTGTAATGTTTTAGTGTAGGGGCATGCTTTTAGCTTTTGTACTGTTTAAGTTCGGATAAAACGGGAAATAACATCAAACTAGAAGTACAGAAAAACAAAACATGAAATCCAACACATCTTGATGAAAACATTTAAATTAAAAAGAAGAAAAATATATTAATAAAATGCCACAGAGACAAGGGAGAGCACAGATAACTTTGATCAAATAAGCAGAACTGATACTTTCCAGCATCATTCCTCAAGCTGTTTTCCACTCATCCGTTAATGGACTATATTTCCAGCTGTGATCATTAAATTCTGCAAATCACATTGTAAAAATCTTCTATTTAATACTCACTATTCTATACCAGGCGGGGGGGAAGAGGGGCAGCAGCATGCACGCACCCCGAGAGGTGGGCTGTTTCCACTGTGTTCTGACCTACACTTGATGCTTTCACCGTTTTCTGTCTGGTGCAACACTGTGTCTTTCAATCTTGTAGTTTCACACACTCCCAGCTCTCAGCGCCCCACACTGATGTTGCACACTTTGCAGCTCGGGTCTTTCTTGGCGTTGGCTGTGGTCAGACTCATGAGCTGGTGGTGCCCTCGGATCTGCTCCACGTGGCCCTGATCCAAAGACACCGGATCAGTGAAAATCACCTCCAGGATGACGTCGCTGGCATGGCAGAACAGAGGCTCCTCCCCCGGCCTCTGAGGGGCAGTGTATGTCAGGAAGGGGTTGGAGGCCAAGTCCAGCATGGGGAGGCGGGAGCGACAGAAGGTATCGCCCTCCGAGCCAACAGGGGCCAGCACCAGCACTACGTAGTGGTAGGCTGTGTACATACAGTAGAAGTCTGCAAAGTACAGGGAGATGTTGGGGTTAAGCAGGTGTCCCGCTGGGATCAGGAAACGCTGCGGGCCGTACGGGGAGTCTTTGGGAGGGAGGCCCGTATCAAACTCTGTGCTGCAGCTGAAAAAGACTCCATGCAGTTTTCCATTGACAGGAGATCCATGACTTCCACTGATGTCTTTCAGGGCGGGACGCATCAGGCCTCCACATTCCCCTCTAAGCAAAGATATGAAAAATAAAGGGGGATTATACTTCACATTTTGGATAAAACACTTTCTTGCTGTGGGGGTTAAAGAGAAAATGTATACCATTGTTATCCATGTATGCTAAATGTTTAGTTACAGCAAGCAACCAGTTAGCTTAGCACAACAATTCGGAAACAAATATATAACAATATCCATCAATCAATATATCTTACAGCTAACATGATCGAGATAAACTTGCAAGAACAGGTAGATCTTGAAAATATCTATCCAGAAAAAGCTAGCTAGTTTCACTAAAAGTCATCGTTTCTCAGACGCTGTTGCCACTAAAAATGTCTCTTGTTTTTCTGATAACTTAGGGGTTCAGACATCCGATGACTAAAATACTTTATCTAGTTCAAAGATATGTAGTTAAAACAACCAAGATGTAGAAAGGTTATGGATAATGTTGCCCAACACTCATGCGCAAATGGAGTACATTGGCTTTACAGGTGACCAAATGAAACGAACAATTACCTTGTTGTTTATACTTTCAAGTTTGAATAGGTGGCTTCTTTTTACCATTGGACGGATCTAGGATATCTTTTCCCTTGTTTTCATTCTTAAGCTTGACTGCATGCATTAACTTCTTATTTACTGTTCAGAGACATGAGAGCGTGTTTAATTGCTGCTGGAATTGCTTTGCGGTAATTAGGAGATAAGAAAGCAGCACTGACCTGACAAAGTCGAAGTATTCTGGATGCTGGTTGCGATAAAACACAGAAAACTTCAGCAGCCGTCCTGCAGAGCCCTTGGCCTTGTCGAGCAGCTGCTGAAGGTGCTCCATGGCGTAGTCTGCAAAGTGGATGGAAAGGAGGAGTTAAAGGTCCCCTATTATACTGTTTTTCATCAATATATTATAGGTCTCAGATATATACAAACATGTCTCTGAAGTGTTTGGCTCCAAACACCAAACAGATCATTGCAGCATCCCATAATCCCCTCTGTTTCAGCCCTGTTTCAAAAGTGCTGATTCTCTGTCTGTTACTTTAGATGAAAATAAGGAGCCCCTCCCCACGCCCCTCTGAGAGATATTTGGTTAAAAAGAACACAATGGTGCTCTAGGAGGAGATTCAGGTGATAAGGTGGGGGGGGGGGGTTACCTTGGTTGGTGATTGGCTAATGGTTACACAAGCCAAAAAATCGTTATGACATCATAAAGTGGCCAAAATATGATCAGCTCATTGTATCTGGAGAAGCAGTGTGTGTCCAGGTTTTTATATAAATGGATCAGGACAAAAAGAGAGAGAATCTTTTTTCCTGAAACTTTCAGAATCTCTTTACACAGAGGGGACACATGTTGATGTATAAAAGACATGAAGAAGAGGATTTTGCATAATAGGTGACCTTTAAGTAAAATGCTAATGACCTCCAATGCCTCCCATACTCTTTATAGTACATGTTACTTTAGCTGTCAGATTTAGTTTGTCATACCCCCGGTGCAGAACTCCACCACCTGGCTCCACTCGGACACCAGGTAGTCACCGTCCGGCTGTCGGACAGCAGTTTGGACAGCAACACAGTACTCTGTCCGCGGGCTGAGGAACCAGTGCCCCCTCACTGCCATGGGGAGGGGCACGGCCTTGGCCACCAGCTTGGTTGGCACATCCTGGAGGACAAAACAGGGAGGGAGTCGACATCAGAGACAGGATGCAAGGCTAGAACAGGTTGTTGTGTGTTTCATTTACATATCAAACAAAACAATGTAAATGCAATTGTTAGGTGAGCCATTCCCCTACATAAACTTTGCCTTATTAGCAGGATTTTCACCTTCAAGCGCAAGCTGCTGTAACTAGGAGACATCTCATCAAATCGACAGCTTTGTTTTGTCCAAGGCCAAGAGAAGCATAGCTAATTACTGAATGCTCAGAGGCCCATATATCCATGGCAACATCTCTGATGCAAGTTTGTTTGTTTCACTTTGTGTATCGGAGAGAGAGCGTATCCTGCAGACAGGAACAACTCACACTCGTACCCCTGCCTTGACTTCATAAAAGCACTTTTTTAAAGACGGTTGATTTGCCAGCTGCAAGAAATGGGTCATAATTTTTACAGTCAGCAGTGTTTATCTTAAACAAAGAGAGATTATGAAGGGCTTCAGCTAGAGGAGTTATATTTAGACACAGGATTCTGTAAAAAAAAAGGTCAAATCTCTCCTACAGCAATATTTAATATGAAGAGATAGAGCTTTGTGAGGCTGTATACTAATTGCTAACGTCAGAATGCTAACATGCTAAGGGAAATGTTAAGATGCTGATATATACTGTAGCAGGTCTAATGTTTACAGTTTTCATCACCTTAGCTTAGCAAGTTAGCATGCTTATATTTGCTAATTACCAACCAACTCACAGTACATTTGAGTATAATGTGATTGCTATTAGTTCTGCAGGTAGGAAACACTCATATTTATCACATGATGGCACACATTTAAAAATCAACAGATTAACCAAATATTCTGGGAAACAGGGTGTCTTTACAACATTGCATCAAATAGTTGTTGAGATATTGTATGTTGACCAAAGTTATGGACCAAGTACCCAACCAACAAACAGAACACATTTGCTTAAAATTACATTTTTAACATGTGCAAATCCCATGAAAATATATGTTTTAGGCCTATGTTAGAGATGTGGGGAAGAATAGCACTGAATGCTGAACTAATCGAATTCACTGCTGGAAGTGAACAGACAAATATACAAATATTTTTGTAAAGAGACAAGCCATTACATTGCTGCCTCATGTCTGTGGTGCTTTTTTAGCATGAAGACTGTTCAGTGCTGGAGAGGAATTTGTCAGTTTTTGTGCACTTTAAAAGGAAGCAATGTGAGTCATTGGCCCGAAGCTGTTGACTGCACATATTTTCCTTTTTCGCCTGTATTGGAAGTGACTCAAAGGGCGCAAGTGCTGTTTTCTGTGTTCACACTAATGCAGAATATCGTAAGGCAGTTAGACCCATCTGTTAACCCAGCTAGACCTCTACAAAATGGACATTTGGACCAAAGGGCATACAGTGAGCCTTCAAGGAAGCCTTCCGTCACCAATCCTATAAAAATGGATTAATGTGAATCTGAAATATGAATGTACACAGCTTAGCAGGACACACATTGAATTGGATTGACATGGAAAGGACGGAGGAAGGTACATGAGGTCAGACCCTGTGTTTGAAGCGGTTGGGGTCCCGGCTCTCTTTGCGGCTGAGGTCGATGAAGAAGTGTGTGGACCTGGCACTGTCCTCGGGGGTTATGTCCCACATGATGCGGAAGGAGTCACAGGTCACCTCACAAATCTGGATATTGCAGGGGGTTGCGAGAGGAGCGTCCATTTTTGTTATCTGCCATTAAAACCGGAGAGATAAAAAGGACCAGAGGATAATCACTGTAATACCCGTGCTGGAGAACATCTGCTTAAAGAGATTAAAATACATCACTTAGAGTTACACACTGGACACTGTACAACAGTTAAGAAACACCACATCTGAATTTCCCTCAGACAGAATCCAATTAACCTTTCATTTAGGGATCTGTGTCTTGATTATTTATTCACTGTCCTGCTCTTTTCTCCCTCCTCCTTTCCCCTTCTCCTCGCCCTCAACTGACGTTTCCCATTATTACACAACTCGATACGCTCGCGGCTGATTGACTGGCCTCTGCTTTCCCCTGTGCGTTTCACAATCCATCTACAGCAGTCTCCGAGCAACCAGGCGTCCTCAGCCTCCCTCAATCTTCTCCTGTGATTCTCAGGGAAGGGAGTCACATACAAAAACACCGCTGCACCTGTCAGCTACAATTTAAACTGAGGGTCACTTTTTAAACACTTATGCCTCCTGGCTGAAGTCCACTCCCCCAAAACAGCTGAGTGAAGTGAACTCCTTGCAGCTCGAGGGAAATCTAACAGCTTTTATAATGTTATGGCAGAAACAGGGGAGGCTTAAGTAGGGAACAGCAGCAGGTGATTTATGATCATATTTCCTTTAGTTGCCCATCAGTGTTGCGATCCAGGCTGCTGCACATAGCCTTGAGTCTCCCACTGGGTGCAAATTGTTGGTCGGCCTGTGTGTGCCTGCGTTTGATTAGCTGTCACCATGCCTCTCATAAACTGGAGTGAAATCTCTGCAACATGTGCACAATGGTCATTTTCTCTTGCCCTTAGCCTTAGTACACATCCCTTCCTGCGTAGTTTGCTTGTAATTTGCATCCATCTTAAATGTGTTATCATAAGCTCCTCCTTGCTGACTACTAGTAGTAAAAAACTCATTTTTTCTCTAGCATTTCACAACCAGCGAAGCTCATTGTTGTTATCTTCCTGAGCATATGCTAAATCACAAATGTGCCTAAAAATAACCCTTTGTACAATCTTTTTTTTTGTGCCTGTGTCGTCTTACAGATGCCTGCCGCTGTGTCATTGTCTGACTTTGAGGTCTTCTAAGGTGTTTGATGGACAGGCTGCAGGAGCTCATTAAAGCCTGTGAACTGTGAAATGTGTGCAGCAGCTCGTTCACACAGGGACCAGAGCAGAGAGCAGTGGCATCACGCACGTGTGTTTTCACGCGTTAGCTTTCCAGCTGCTGTTCTCGTTTCTAACCACGGTGTATTTTCCACAGAACTGGGGCAAGATGAGATTCTAGGACAAGTCATCAAAGCCCCCATGTCTCTACATGTGTGCCACTTTTACATCCAACACATGTGCACACAGTTCAAATGCAGGTTTCCATATCATTCACACACAATCCCATTGCCCTGATTTATAAATCAGCCAGTATAAACACTTGTGAGACAATTATCTCTGCTGCAGAACCAGCTCTGATTGCTGTGTTCATTTGGGCTGTTAGAGCTCAGTCAGAACCTCACACTCGCTGAAAACTAGCTGTTATCTCTTTGAGACAGCCTCATGAAAGAAGCTGCTGCATTCATGCATATTGAGCAGGGCACCGAATGCTTCAAAGTCGTTTATTTTTCTCCAAGGAGTTATTTACTCATTTAGATGGGAGAAAGGAAGAGCTCAATTTTCTCTATAGTATTAACTAAAGGGGGTGAAATGGAAGCAACAGAGAGAGACACACTGAGCAATATGATGTGAAGTTAATTAAGAAAGCTTTCAAACTCAGATATTGTGTGACTAATGCAATTTAAGGCGCTGTACCCCCCCTTGCACAATTAAACCAAGCATTAACATTTAAAAATTACATGAATCAGTCAATGCTGCTGTTTGAAATATCCACACAGCCTTGTATGAGATTGGATGTAACAAATGTACAACGTTCACAATAAATGTCATTCAAGAAAAGCATGTGTGCATTAATGGATATAAAACTCATGCTAACACCACAACCACTGCATTCTTCTGACTTAATGTCTACCCTGAGTGATGCACAAATGAACTACTGATGTACACAACTTCATACACTGGGAGTAGAGCATAATAGATCTATTTTGAGAGCACTACACGCATCTATAAGTAGACTGATTTAGAGGAATTCCTTACTTGTATGAGGCTCAAATTAGTGATGGGAGAAGAGAAATCTTCTTTTCTTCTTGCCTCCTCTGCTGCAGTCGATGATAGATATCCCAGGAAAACTGATTAGGAGGTGAAACGAACACACTAGCTTCTCTCTCAGCCTGTTTCCCTCTCACTCTCTGTGTCACACACAAACACTCTAACCTCCTCCCCTCCCTCCCCACCTCCCTCTCTTACTCCCCCTCCTCCCGGTCTCGTTTTCGCTCTGGGCTCTTGAGGATGATGTTTACTTGGCTCCTATTTGCAGCCACACCGGATGAATTAAAGCCTAAGCGAAGCAATAGATGAGAGTTTTCCAACTGGAGTGTGACCACAGTGAGACACTCAGTCAACCTCGTCCGCATCGTGCCAGTCATACACAACACATCAGTCTGCAGTAAGCCAGCCTTGAGGGTCAAAATACACACACACACACACACACACACACACACACTCACACACACACACACACACACACACACACGCACGCACGCACGCACGCACACACACACACACACGCACGCACGCACGCACGCACGCACGCCACACACGCACACACACACACACACACACACACACTAATATAAACTCACACTTGCATAAATGTCACTTCTCAGATATGGGGACAGTTTTGACAGAAAAAAAAACATGAACCAATTTTTGACACGCTCCAATGGCTACTGCGTGTTTAAAAGAGATTATGCTGAGTGATGTCCCAGGAAATTACATAGTGCTCCAGAAAGATCTCAAAAAATGTACGTGTGCCAACTGTTATGCCATATGGACTAACTCCACAGGACATCTCCCCCCATCACATCCGGAGGCAAGGGATGCCACTGTGTAAATCCAGAGTAAGCAGATTTCCTTTCATTTTCAGTGGGATGTTTTCGTACCGATTCAACCTCATGGGGACAACTTCATTTAGGATTTCAGAAGAGATTAGACCCTTTCCAGATTAGTGTATAATCTGCAGTTAAAACAATTGACATGGGGATAGAATAAAGACAGATAACAAAGGGATAATCTGAAAGTGAGTGGAGTCCATTCACAAACACATCATATTTGTTTTGACAAGGATATATTGCCATAATTCCACGGGCTGTGTGTGATATTGAAAAGCTTAATTTAGTCCTAGCCAGCCGCAGAAAAGCAATACCCTCCGAGTGTAATTAAAGTGCAATCTTCCATCATTAGTCAAGCCATGACAGTCTGCCTGTGTCCAAACGACCCTTTCAGCTCCAGAGGTGGGGATAGGCAGTTTGTAAGGGGAGGGTTCGCTGTGCGTCTGATGGAGAGAGAGTATGGCTAAATTTACATTTGTGATGTCCTTAAAAGACACAAAGCCCCAAGCCCATGCATTATCAGCACGGTTGGAGTGGATGTCTGGTCAGGAGTGCCAAAATAGTCAGAGGCAGCTCGGAGCAAGGATTTATTTCTCATTGTTGTTCATCAGCGGGACACAATACTAGAACAACTTCCACTTTACAGAAGATTAAGCATCATATTGGCACCAAGTTATGCACAAATAAAACCAGTTACATAATGCTGACTTGATGTTTACGGACATGCCATGATTTATTTTCCTTGGATGAGTCTCTTGGTAAACATTAACAAAAGTAATTTACAATTATAACGTTTTTTACAGAAGTTACACATTAATAATTTTACATAAATGTGGGCTTGTTGTTGTAGAAGACAATTATCTTTTTAAAACATATATTTGATCCCAACCTGAATGGTGTTTTTTAACCTTTAAAAATATGTATAGTAGGCTATTAAATTAAAAGACAGAGCCATTATTGAATCATTTGTGTAAATCGCAAAAATTACTAAAACAAAGCTGTGTTACCCTCGAGTGTTGGAGATCACCACAAATAAGACTTTTAGAGAAACAAATAAAGTAAAAACAGTTAATAAAAAAGTAATAATAAAGAATACTCTGCTCATTCATAGCAAAACTGCAAGACTATCACATATATCTCTTTAAACACAAATATGGCAACCGCAACCGAGGGCAAACCCTCTTTGATGGTCACACATGCAGAGCACACAGCACACACAGTGAAATGTGGCCCCTGCGTAAACCCATCCTAGTAGTAGGAGTAGTGGGCAGCTATCGTACAGCGCCCTGATCATATTGTACTGTATATTATTATTCATTGGCACTGTGTTCTCCTTTTGCATATTTAGGATAATAACTGTAGGCTATACTATCATTAAAAAACAACAACGGTTTTAAATGTTTTATGTTGCATTTGACCTCGCAAGCCATTAGCTTTTGTTCAAATCATATCAAGTATTTAACTTTGCATTTATCATCTAAAATCCTTTGTCCAGTATCTTGAACAGTGAGCTATGTGCCACAGCCTACACTTTTACATTTAGTAAATTAGTTGCACGTTTTACAATGACTGTCTGTGCATATTATTGATGTACTATAAACGCATAATACATATGTATAAGCTATATAAAGCCAATCCAAAGACAAGATCATTCTTAAAATGATCCCTACGACGATTTAATTCCGATGTAATGCGTATTTGCGGTGTTTCTGCGCAGCACTGATCCACGTGCACTCACTCAGTGACGACACTGCGGAAGTGTCATGGCGCCGTACGTCATGCATTGTCAGAAGCAACACTAGCACCAAACAACTCTTATTGCTTCTTCTCCTAAAGTCTGGACTTGAACATCTAAAAAGGACATTGGAGGAACCATAGCGTAAGTATCTGGAGAAGCAGTGTGTGTCCAGAGATATTATTGACAGCGTTTAGGGGCACTAACATCCACTGTATGCCTGTATTCGTGTTTTAATGTGGCCACGTGTTGCTGATTTTGTTGCCGTTGACGCAATAACATTAAATATTTCGAGCTACAGTCGTGATCTAGTAAAAGGCTGTCATTGTTTGTGCACTTAAAATGTCTGTCAGTTGTTTGTGTCACTAAATTCAAAGCGCTGTTGTGGTGAAAGAGCAGTAGCCCATTTTTTAAAATTATTGTTGTCCCAATTCAGAAACACTGCTTAATATGATACTGTACAAAAGGTAATTAATGCATCCGAACAGATTAATTTGACAGCATATGTAGGTTATTTGAGTATAGCACTGTTAAGTCAATCTTATCTATGCTCTAAAGATAAACTTGATTAATCCTGTGTGTCAGTGACTGTTTAAAGGCATTCTTCTTTTAAAAAATCAATAATAACAAAGACAAAAAAAATCCCATAACACGTTAGGTTATACACTTCAATGCAGTCTATTCTGCAGTATAATTCTACCAGTTCATAAACATTACATTACACTTCATGGTATTTGGCTGACACCTTTATCAAAAGCAAATTTAAATACACTACTATACAGTAAAGATGCCTACAGGAGCAGTTAGGTGTTAAGTAGCATGCCCATGGACACTGTACTACTACTAGAGCTGCACACGTTTGAAAACTATGAGTTATTGCGACTATTTTGACTGATATTGTGATATGATTAGTGATATAAGAGGGAACTTCTAGGAATTCATAATATACATGTTTCATTTGACCAAAAAGGGCTTTCTGCAATTTTGATATTTGTTGAGAAAATACTCTTCCAATATCAGAGTAGCACATGATAACAACAGGGTTCTTACGGTCATTAAAAACCTGGAAAAGTCATGGAAATTCAAAATGCTAATTCCAGGCCCTGGAAAAGTTATGGAAAACAATATTTTCCCAAAGTTTTGGAAATGTAACTAAAGTTGCATCAAATATAATTTATATTTTATCTAATCGCCGAAATAGTAATACTATAATGATAATAAATAATGTATGGTATAGTAATGAAACGTAAAATGGCATTTAACTGACGAGGAGGTATTTTGCTGGTGAGAGATTTTAGTTGCTTTAGCCTGTAGGAGCTAGTAAGCCTACTATTTGATTTGTTTTAGATAGGCACAACATGTTTCATATGCAGACCTTATTTTCCTGTTCCATGTTAAAATAAACAATTTTCAGTGGTACCGCTGAGAAAGAGTAATGTTTTTGGTCATGGAAAATTAGGTAAAGATCATGGAGAAGTCATGGAAAATTAGGTAAAGGTCATGGAGAAGTCATGGAAAAGTCATTGAAAATCATTGGTGAAAAAGTGTATGAACCCTGTAACAAAGGCCCAACAGTAGCTGTGTACATGGCAGGATGTTTGATTACCCAGAAGAGCATCAGGACTGTTTTAGGCATGATAGCTATGTGAAAACGATTAACATGATGATTCAGTCTCTATGGAGATACATGACACGCATGATCATTTCTGACGTGGGTCTTAGCTAATCTGAACAAAACATTGAATACTGCTTTGAATCGGTATTCCTGCATCTTGTGACTGTTTAACACCCTCTCTATAAGCATGTGAAGGACACTTTTCGACTAGTAGTACCCTAGTTGCTCTGTATGTGATGACCACTTCCATTCTTTCAAGGATAATAACATGTATCCTGATATTGAAGCTCAAGCCGGTGACGAGTGATATTTTTCTAACAATATTGCACTTCTCCATATTGCGATAACATTTTGATTAATTGTGCAGCTCTACTATTCACAAGTTAACATTCATTGTAGTAAAAATATGATAATCTTTATGCCACATGTCTCAAGTTTAGGATGGCAGAGTCAGGCTCAGGTAACCCCAGTGGTCAACGTGTGCCAGCGACCCCCGGAGGGAGCGCCACGGGACTCCTGATGGGCCGCCGCACCCCCGCCGCCCTCTCTGCTGGCCGCCTCCCCTCAATGCGCTCCAGAGACCTCACCCTGGGGGGAGTGAAGAAGGTAATGCCCTCGCCTCACTGTTAGAGATTATCGGCCTTCAGGTTCTTGCTCCTTGTTCCAATACTGATGTACGTTTTTCTTTTACATTTTTAGAAAACCTTTACACCCAACATTATTGGCCGGAAAGCAAAAGAAGAGTAAGTTCTCAACGGACCTCAGTGGATACATTAAAGGTCACCTATTATGCAAAATACACTTGTTCATGTCTCTTCTACATCAACATGTGTCCCCTCTGTGTAAAGAGATTCTGAAAGTTTCAGGAAAAAAGATTCTCTCTCTTTTTGTCCTGATCCATTTATATAAAAACCTGTCTGAAAATGAGCTGATCAGATTTTGGCCACTTTATGATGTCATAATGATGTTTTGGCTTGTGTAACCATTAGCCAATCACCAACCAAGGTAACCCCCCCCCCACCTTATCACCTGAATCTCCTCCTAGAGCACCATTGTGTTATTTTTAACCAAATATCTCTCAGAGGGGCGTGGGGAGTGGCTCCTTATTTTCATCTAAAGTAACAGACAGAGAATCAGCACTTTTGAAACAGGGCTGAAACAGAGGGGATTATGGGATGCTGCAATGATCTGTTTGGTGTTTGGAGCCAAACACTTCAGAGACATGTTTGTATATATCTGAGACCTATAATATATTGATGAAAAACAGTATAATCGGGGACCTTTTAAAAAAAGTGTATGAATATGGAATTAGCCGTCTGTTTGAATGTTTGCCAATGACTTTTATGTTTTGTTTTTGACAGAACAAAAGATGAAGGCGGGCGGGGGAGAGACAGGAAGGATGCGGGTCGCGGTCGGGGTCCGAGAGACAGAGGCAGGGGCCGAGGTCGCCCAGAGGTCATCCAGTCCCACTCTATCTTTGAGCAGGGGCCTGCAGAGATGATGATGAAAAAGAAAAGTAGGAGCTCAGCTGCACTGCCCCTCACTCTGTACTACTTTTCCTTTACTAATGTACATAGTCTTTAAAACCCATGTTTATGATGTCTGGCTTTCCTGTATCTCACACACAGGTGGCTATGAAAATGAGAGAGAGGCTCCCACCGTTGGACCTTCACCCATCATCAATATTAAAAAAGAGAAGAGAGAGACGGAGGAAGAGACAAAAGAGATTCTGGCCAAGTTGGAGAGAGATACCGTAAGTCCCTGGTTGTCGTAATCTTTATTAAGTAGCTTTTATTTAACATTTTACTTCAATTTTTCCTTTTCGAATGCATTTTTCAGTTTATAGACGACCCCTTCCTGAGGAGTGAGCAGAGGAGCTGCCCTGTCCAGCTTCCCCTCGCTGTTTCTGGATGGGGATTCACGGAGGAATTTACTAAATCTCCCGTTAAAATTGAGAAGGTGGAGGATGAGGATGATGATGATGAACCCATGGAACATGCAGTTGAAGGTAACAAGATACACCTCAAAATGATTGTATCTACGTCACAATTTCCATGGTTTGTGAAAGCAGGAAATACAAAACAAGCTTGTTGTCCACATAGCTGCTCTCTCAAATGACGCTTTATTTCCTCTTCAGTGAAACAGGAGCCGGCGGAAACCGAAATAAAGAAATCAGAATCAATGTTCAGGCCCCCTCCTCTCCCTGAGCCGGAGTTTCTTCCCGACCTGCTTCATAAATGGAGTTTGGGGAAAGGAGAGGAGCTGTTCTTCATGCAGATGCCCGACACCCTGCCCGGCCAGCCGCCGACCATGGAGCACAGACCGGTGAAAACAGAGGTGCAGTCGGAGGACGGGCAGTCTGTGCTTCTGAAAACAGAGTCTCAGGTACATATAGTTGTCGTCTACATGTTGAATACATGATGGTGTGGAGAACATGTGTTCAGACGGTATTTATTTATGTTGAACAGGAGGAGGAAGCTGAAGAAAACAACTGTAATCTGAAAGACCTGCGGGAGGGTCTCGTGGGAAAGATGCTGGTGAGGAAGTCCGGCCGGGTCCAGCTCATTCTGGGACATGTGACTCTGGATGTGTCGCTAGGAACATCCTGCTCTTTCCTTCAGGTATGATATTAGTATTGATCAGAAAGCATTCATAAATACAATTCAAAAAGTACAAAAATGCGTTGGTAGTACAAAAAGCAACATCTTCCCGCACAACGGCCCATGCATTATATGTTTAATGTTGCGCCTGGAAGAAAAAAATGTCCCAACTGCAATAGCTACTTTTTTTTTTACTATAAATACTGGGGATGTTGTGAATTTCCCTTGGGGATCAATACACTTTCATTGCAATCAACAAATATACATGCTAAATGATTTGTTAATTATATTTTCTACTATTAATCTGTTGAGTATCTCAAACTGTCAGGTGGAGTAAAATGTACAATATTATTTATATATTATATAAAGTAGCAAGAAATGGAAATATTTAAGTACAGTGCTTGTGCTTGAGTAAACTTACTTAGTCACTGTCTACCACCGGTATTGGTGTCTCTTTCTGTCTGTTTGTTTTCATACTGAATCTGTTATTTATGAAGCACAGCTCTGTTTGTATTCCAGTGTCTTTACACACCACTGTTGTATTATTTATCATAGGGTAAATGTTTATTCTGACATTCCTTTCTCTTCTTTTTTTTCCCTCAGGAGCTGGTCTCTATTCGCTCCGAGGGAAGAACGGGTGACCTGACTATATTAGGGAATGTCAAACACAAAATGGTTTGTTCCCCAGACTTTGAGTCTCTGCTGGAGAGCCGTGCTTGATGCATGTCACTGAGCCCTCTGGATGCACTTGTGGTGGGTTGTGATGTTGACAAGACGTTCACGTTTGATCCTTTGGAAACTGACATCAAATACAAGCAGTGTGGTCATTTATTGTGCTTCTGTGTTTTCAGACTGGCTAACATAATATTGAAATACACTAACTATATATATATGAAACGTATGAAGTTTTTGTGGAAAAGGCATATAAATGCAAGGTCAAAGGTTTAATGGTCTGCCAAATCAGCACTGTTTTCATTTCTTCATATCTGAGAATACTTGAGAAGACTGTACATGGATGTAAATGTGTGAATAAAAAAAAGTATTTGTTAATCCAGTATGTTTGTGTGAAATTGCTTTAAATTCACCCACGTTTTCCACTTTCGTCTAGTGACCATGCAGATGTATTTTTGGTTTAATTACTTAGGTTTGAGATGAAGAAATAGACAACTGCTGAGAACAAGAAAAACTAAATTGAACAAATACAGGTAAAGAATATTAAGGACTATTAATATAGGTAAATATAGGTGTATATAAAAAGCAGTCTTGCATGTCTTACAAGTCAAGTTTTCAGGATTTCGTTTATTTGTAAACTGAAAATAGCAGAAATAAATAATCCATTGCACAAAAGCTTATGTTAGCTGTGTTTTCAATGTATTTGTTTTCATTTAAATGCATCTGTTAAAAGATGCTGTTTAAACCTATGGCTAGCTGATGAAGTGGGTACGTTTTCTGTCACCAAAAAAATAATGCAAAGATTTGATTAATAAATCGACTGTATGGGCTGATAATGATGTGTCTATAAACTATATCAGGAATCAGAAACAGGTTTATTACCAGGTAGGTTGACAAGGAATTGTACTTGGTGTCGTGGTGCATACATAAAGTAAAACAAAAATGTAAAAACACAGATAGCGAACTATTTTAAGAACACTATAATAACATACAAAATAAATAAGAAAACATAGTATAATAAAATAAAGCAGTATTTACATTACATATGCATAAACTGTATTTGTGCAGTCCATTGCGCAATCTTTTAACAATATTTGCAGCGTTTTGACTTTCAAATGTATTTTTTGTTTCATTTGAATGCATATATTGCAGCTCAGTAAATTACTACTGTATCCGCAAATGTACATCAAAACATAGCTCTACAGCGCCACTAGTGGCCATTCATTTTACAAACATAATTAAGAATGTGGGCGCAGTAGCGTGTTGTGTCCAGCAGGGATCGCATCAGAGCAGGGGTTGCTCAGCAGAGGGATGGTGCTAAACACGTAACGACTCTGAGCCGCCCGTTGTCTACCCGTGTTGTTCTCCGGGCGGAGTTTGGCTTCAGTCCTCAAGACAAAGACCAGTTACTGACCGGTGGACGCTTACTATACGGATACAATATATGACGAAGGGTAAGTTAACTACTAACTCTACTAAAGTATATGCTTGTAAACTGTTGGTAGGGATAGTAACCTGTAACGTACCTAAGTTACGCTCATAACAAAAAGGTTGGCTCAGCATTTCATGCGGACCAAGCTAGCTTTACGGAGCACGCCAGGAGACAACATGGAGCACAACCTTTAGCTTGGAGGCTACAAGCTAATTTTACTAATTGAATCATCCGTGGGAGTACATAGGATTTGATTATCAAGACCCACCACTAGATAAGGTTGTGTGAATTACATGTGTGGGGGCTTTTAATGATCCTAGAAAGCGTTAACCGTTAACTGTTGGTAGCATGAATGTATAAAGAGAGAGCGTTGGAGGCGGGACCCCGTTCGTTCCTATGAGAGTGGCTCAGTGGAGCATGATGCTCAAAAGTACCCGTATGTGGGCCCATAGAGCATGCGCATTTGAGTTTTCCTTAAGCCCCGCCTCCGACCTTCATCTCTCGGCTCAGTCAAATGAATGGAGAGAGAAAATAACTCTGAATTCAGCTTTTAGCGCATTTTACAAATGTAAGACCCTCTTGATTTAAACAAGGTCTATACAGCAGTTATTTAGCTACATTAAAAAAATGACGTCACTACCGTTGTAGTACCACAGTTTGGCCACTACGGCCATTCCAAAAATCTGCTTCAACGGGCGGTTCACTTCCTAGGGGCTAGGATGATGCTAGCTAATCCAGTGGATGTTAGCATCACCATAGGAGATAGGGACCGAGGGCCTCTAACGTTATATCTGCATTGTGGCTGATAACAGTAATGTAAGCCGAAAAGCAATAGTGTCCAGTTATCAACAAATTCCAGGGTTAGTGAAAGCGTTTCTTTCCAGATTAGCTTGTGGCTGACACTAACTTTGCACACCTCATACAGATGATAGTGATGATTCCTTCTTGCATTATTGTATTACAAGATATGTTGATATATTGTGAGATGGATCATTCTGACCGTTTGTTTACTTCTTCTCAGGTCTGTTTGCTGCAAAGCCTCAGGATCTGCACCATACAAGGGAACCACCAGCTGTGCCCAGTTGCTTTATGGTTTACATTTCTGTCCCCAGCGGGCAGGCTTTGCTCCAATAGCAAACAGCATCTGCAGACAGGACCTGCCCTTACTTAATCTCAACTGCTCTTGCAAACATTTGCCTGGAATTTCAAAAGAGTTTCAAAACCAATTGGTGGTGAAATAATGATATTCATTGCCCATGAAGGCGACGGCAGGATGGTCACTTGTACTTTTGTTGGTTCTCTCTTCAGTATCAGGAACTCCATCCCGTAGTTATCTTGATGAAGTCCTTTTTCTGACAAAAGATAAAGGCCACTTGGGGTCGGGACGTTTATTGCTACACCTCCTCTGCCCCCTGATATTAACTATTTGATAGACTTCATCTGCCTCCTGACTTCAAGATGGAGCTCTTCTTCAACCCTTTTGACAATTTGGTGTGTATCCTGCTGGGCATCTCCCTCACCGTGTGGTTCACCCTGCTGCTGGTCTTCATCATCGTGCCTGCCATCTTTGGGGTGTCCTTTGGCATCCGGCGTCTTTACATGAAAACGTTATTAAAGCTCTTTGAGGTAAGTGCTTTTTTATCTTAAGGTGTGTTTTCCTGCACACAGTCATAATGATGTCTTCTGCCCCTCCTACACCCTTTAACTCAACAAACCTTAGTTTGTCACAGTTGTTGCTTGTTCTTCAAAGACAGGCTCTATTTGCGTTCACTGTACATTTTGTCCAACCTTTTAATCAATATTTAAACAGTTGTGTTTGCTTCTGGGCTTTACACATGTGCTTGTCTGATATGTTCATCTCAGGACATTGGTCAGAAGCAGACTCTATGCTCGTCTTTAGCATCCAACCACCGACCATTGTATTGAAAAGCTGCTGCAGATTAGCATCACAGAGGCATTCCTCCCTTGTTCTATAACCAGAGAAATCAGTCGTACAGACCTTGTCAGTAACTGTTGTCTGTGACACGGCTCCAACAGCCTGGGGTATTGCTTACTGCTATGAGGTTTTCACTTTCGCAAATTGAGGTTGAATCACCAGTGATGCATCAGCTTTATTGTGCAAATGAGAAGCTCTTATGTCCAGATAATTGTATTTACAAGTTTATGGTTTTGTTGCCATATTGACTTCAGACACAGTTATCCAGTTCTCCTCCTTCTGCTATCTCTGGTGTAGTGTACCACTGAGAGCAGGGCTTTGGCCAGAAATAAATGGTCCAGTGGGAGATGTGAGAGATGTGAGAGACAATCTTAGCTCATGATTCCTGCTGCAACCATGACATTAGAGAAAAGGTCAAAGGACAGATTTAGTGCAATATCAGACTGACACACCACTATGTTTTCTGGTTAGTACAATTTGCCAATGTGTCAGTGCTTGCAAAGGTATCCATTTCAGACAAGACATACTATGGCAATTTTGTAACAGGCTGCTAGAAGATAGTTTGTGTCGCTGTTAGCCTATCAGTGTGACAAGTATCACTATTTCCTGCTCATTGAAGTTACTGAGGCCCAGGCTCCACGGGAACGCATACGGCAAAACGCATAGGATTAACGCAAACGCAATCGCCAAAAAGCTTCCGCCCACACGCAATATACACCGGATAGTGTCTGCCCACATGAGACAGCTCCGTTTAGATCCAACCGCTGGAAAAGCTGCAGTACATATGCCGAGCCTGTACGTGGCGCTGTAACTTCCTCCACAAAAGCAGCAACTTCCTCCACAAAAGCAGCGAAGAAGAATGGTTGTCATGGCTGCACTTCTGTTTATTCTCCGCGGTGGGGGCGGAGGGAACCGCGCAGAGTTTTTTCGCCGGTCAACGTGTGTTAAAGTTTAAATCTTCATGCTTCCTCATGCAGCAGCTGATCCAGTAAGTAAACCCGACAGTCAAAATAAACATATTTATAACTAGTTTAGGTAGTTTGAGAGGTAATTAAAATAGCTAAGGGTGATGATCTGACTTGGAAGTGTGTGTTTTGCTCCCGCTGCATCACAGCGGGAGGAGCTGCGTGTCTCCGTCCTGTCAGATTAGACTTCACTCGCGTTTATGTCCATATCGAGATAAAGATAAATAATCTGATTTCAGTGTGCAGTGTACTTTTGCGGGGGTGAGCAGCAGAGGCGGGGAGAGGCGGGGCTATTGCGTCGTCATTATCACAAACGGATGACCGTATAGGCTACCACACGGCCCCGTTGGACCGTTGTCATTTGCAGGGTCCGTTTCTACCGTTCCGTTACGGCGTCGTGTAGCTTAAAGGGCTATACGCAAGAGAAATATGCGGATACAACCCGTTTTCGTTCCCGTGGAGCCTAGGCCTTAATCTAACACTTGTGATATGGATATGTGGATAGAATGTTGTCTTTCACATGCAGCTCTGAAGCCACATTTATTTTGTCACCATTTCCTAACCAGCTTTCTGTGCTCCTCCTCTCTCAAGCCAAAGAATCATTACTGTCAACTGAAGCATAGACTCAGTATTACATCTTGCCACAACACGATTTAAAGGTAGCTGAAAAAAAGGGAAAGGAATGGCCAAGAATGTGAATGCCTATTCTGTCGGAGTAATTATTGCCACCTGAGTAATCAATCATTTGCATAACACTGCTTTGGGCTGAATGTCTTTAGGCTTCAAAAAGTCCACTTCTTCCGACACAGTAAATCTCTCTCTCTTTTTTCTTTTAAGTTGGTAATTATCGTGTACCTCAGACACATTATCCTAGAAAAAACTATTCCAGTTTGCTGCCCAAAGTTGTTGCAAAGTAAATTGTAAAAATATGCCTATTTTGCAACATGGCTTTTTCAAGCGGTCTCTCAAAATTCTTTAAATTCTTAAAATGTTTACAGACTCATGCTACTTCTAGTGTTTCTGGCAAATATGCCTGCTTACCACGACTGCATTTGAATATACTAGCATTGATGCAGCCTTGTTGAACTGTTGCCTATCAATGTTTGGTGCAGACAGACCTTTTTGATTTATCATGTGCTGTGGTATGAACTGTGAAACACATCTCTCACCTCCCAGTCCATACATTCCTGATCTTTCCTGCTTGTCAGGCAGCTAGAACACTGTGTCCTTTTCCTGCCACTCAGTGGACACTACCGGTTTAAGGGTGTACCGATTGAAGAATAAGAAGTGGTAAAGTTACTGTCTAACAGCACTGTGGTCACAGATAAGCACGCATAGTGTTGGCCCAGGGTTAGGTCAACTTCTGTAAATGTGGAATCTTGTTTCCTCCAGTTTCGCACCCTGATGGTTACTGACATTAACAAATACACAGATAATAGAGAGATAATCATTAGAAAACTTGAGCAGGAAGCAGCTGCGTCTGATTCAAAAGAATAATTTGTGTGTTTCAGTTATTTGAATGCTCACATTTAGGTCAGATATAACAACTGCTTGTTAATAGTGGCAGCTGGTTGCTACAAAACGTGTTGCTTGCTGGCTCCCCTACCTTTTCTAAATGTTTTTATGAGAGCATGTTGTTGCTGAAACCAAATGCTATATTTCTTGTGTTTTTACTCACCCTTTTGTTCTTTCTTTATAGTGGGCCACACTTAGGATAGAGAGAGGAGCGAAAGAAAATAACCACCACTTGCACAAACCCTACTCGAATGGTAAGATGTGTTTTTCAGTATGCATGTTGAAGAGATTTGTATGTTTTAGAGACTGGGTATGGCTGACATCCTTTCTCTCTCTGGACTGTTTCAGCTATCATTGCCAAGGAGCCCACCTCCTTGGAGGAGGAGATTAAGGAGATCAGGAGGAGCGGCAGCAACAAGGACCTGGACTCAGCCTCCGAGTTTGAGATGTCTGACATCTTCTACTTTGCTCGGAGAGGGGTGGCGAGCATCATGGACGATGAGGTGACGAAGCGGTTCTCTGCTGAGGAGTTGGAGTCCTGGAACCTGTTGACTCGCAGCAACAACAACTTCCACTACATCAGCCTGAGGCTCACCGTGCTGTGGGGGCTGGGCCTGGTGTTCCGCTACAGCTTCCTGCTGCCTCTCAGGTAGAGCAGGACCCAAAACATGGAGGCTGTCTTTTTAGAAGAATAGCCACACATGTGTTCAAGGAAAAGTGAACACATACAGACAGGGCCTGCAATGGATATACAATACAATGAAACATCATTTGATACAAAATGCCATTGTTTGGTATATTTATCAAATGTAACAATATTATTACACTTGCATCAAATACAAACCAACACAGTGAGATGGTGTGACTCAACTAAAATATAAGCCTGGGAGGTATTGTCACCATACAAGCCAGTCCGGCCACAGAGTTAAAGACTGGAGGCAATCCCAGCATGCATTACACATAAGCTCTGTCAAAGGACCAATATATTTACAAAAGATCAATGGATTTGGGCAGACTGCATGGGGTTTTCAGACTGCTCCATAACACACATGTAATTAAGTGTTGGCACACGCAGAGAGTTAAGGAGGGAGATCCTCAGTCAGGGTCAGCTTATCCACTCACAGGGGCGGTGACTCAGTCCTAAGCCTGGCTGGCTCACTTCCAGTTGCCAGTGGGGAGACGAATCAGGCCACCGCTGCACAGACAGACACCATTCTAGTCTGCCATCCACTTAATAGATTCTCTCATTCAGTTATTGTCTAGTTAAATAGCGACCTGGTTTACTCACTAGCTTCATGCCTTCATCTCTCTAGTGTTTGTTTAATCCTCGACCAATTTAATCAGCACCATCTCCAACCCTGCATGATCGGTTCATCCAGATTATTGCGACCTGTTTAAGCCAATTTAATCATCTCCTGCAGGGTCACTGACAGTTTGGGACAGAGTGTGAATCTTTACATTGAGGACCCTGCAGCCCTGGATAGCGTTACGCATGACCTTTACATGTCATCTGAGCGGTACCTCGGGGGAAGGTTGTAGCACAGGAGGAACCTTTTTAGGCGCCGTTTACACGAGGAGAAAACTGCTTGTATCTGCATAGTTTCGCGTGCGTATAGCCCTATTATTTACACGAGGCCGATAGAAACTGACCCCACAAACGTTAACGGGTCCCAAGGTGGATAGATTTGCAAACGAAACGCTCTGGGGGGTCAACAGAGTCCGTGTAATCACCTCGATACGAATATTTCCTGAAAAAATAGCGATAGCCCCACCTCTCCTGCTCACTGCTGTAGCAACTATCAAAAATAGCTGTGTTAATTAAGCACAAGGGGTTCTTGAATGAAATAATATTATAAAAGGCAAACCAGAATTGTTAACGCTCAATATACTCCTTAAACAAAAATAAACAGAGTCAGATTTCATGCATTGATCCATTATATTGACAATTTTTCAGCCAAACAACACAAACAAAATTAAACAGTCCGCTCTGCGATACACCAAACTTGTCTTTACTGCCTAATCCAGGCCATTATTGTTCATTGCTCCTGCGCCCGTCGGCGGCAAAAAGAGAAATGTTTGTAGGCAGAGGACCGGCGTGTCCCAGAGGAGCGATCTCACCCGGTGTTTGTAGAGAATATCTCTCTTTCTGAGCCGTCCTCTCCACAGAGACGTGCTTCTTGGTCGGTCGATGCAATATCCACAGATTCGGTTTCTTTCAGTTAACTTCCCCGTTGCATTTATCCATATGCTGAGGAAATTACTATATCCCGCTGAATACCAGCAATCGCCACACACACTTCCTCCTGTCAGTAGCTACTGCTAGTGCTACTGCTACTGACCATGCTACAGATATTAGTGCAAAATCTACAGCTCCTCTACCACAACCATCAGCAACAAGTGGACATGGAGAATTACATGAACTACATGTTGCTAAATCCAGCGCGGGGCATAAACAGAAGGGTAGCCATGGCAACATTGCGGCGGGGCTGCTCGGGCTGCTCTTCTTCGCTGCTTTTGGTGTATTTTGGCGGAAGTTACAGCACCACTTACAGTCCCGGCATATGTACTACAGCGTTTCCAGCGGTCTCGTTTGAACAGACACGTTAAATGAAACGAATGCATGTGAACGGAAGACTTTTTTGAATACGCATACTGTGCATAAACGCAAACGTTCCCGTGTGAAGGAGGCCTTAGGGTTTAGGATCATGTTCTTGCCTTTTTAACTCTATTCAAATGCTAATTAGTTTTAAAAATGTTAAACCAAAAAGGGGAATCCTTCCTCCTGAGGTTGCTTGTTGAAGGTTTCCCTGCTGTAAGATTCTGTCCGTCTATCTTTCAGGGTAACTCTTGCCTTCACTGGTGTAGGCCTCCTTGTGTTCCTCACCTGTGTTATCGGGCTGCTGCCCAATGGAAGGTAAGTCAAGCTGGTCTTTTGATCAAATAAATAGATTTTTGGTTTTGAAACACAATGGGGGGGGGCGTGTGGTGTAGTCAGTGGACTAGTGCGTTGGTGTTCGGATCAGGAGGAGCACAGGTTCAAACCCCACTGCAGTCAGCATGTCGTTGTGTCCCTGGGCAAGACACTTCACCCCAAATTGCTCCTGTGGGGATTGTCCACAGTATTGAGTATGTAAGTCGCTTTGGATAAAAGCGTCTAACAAGTAACATGTCATGTAATGAACATCATGATGTATCTTATTCTTGCAGGTTGAAAAACTTTCTGAGTGAGAAAGTCCATCTGATGTGCTACAGAATATGTGTCAGAGCTCTGACTGCCATCATAACCTACCATGACAGGTAAGAGAACTACGCTTTTGTTTTTACACCTCTTTAAGTTATGTGACTATTATTTGTTTGACTCATGATAGAACAGTATTTTAACACAGCAGAAGTGAACTACGTGGCTAAAGGTTTACAGTCGGATAAGATAAGGATGTGAAAAGGGGGAACTGAAGCACATGCGGGACTTATTCGGTCTTGAATAGGCTCTGAGAGACTGCATGCAAACACACGAGACATTTCGACACACAAGGTTATTAAATTAGGTCAGATGCTATATGTGCGGTAATTATGTCAACAGAAACAATGAGAGCTGAACAATGATCCGTAAAAGTAGTCATAGCAGCCTGACCTGTTTCCAAAAACCATAAAATGAAGGTTGGGAAACACACCTGTTTATTTATTTTTTTTTTAGAAAGCTCATTATTTACAAAATATGTTAAATCCACACAGTGTAGCATGCGGTTAGGTTTTTCTCTTTATACGGATGGTTGCAACGTTCCTGCAATACCCATTCCTAGCTGTTGGCTCCTTATCATCCCCACGAGCTGTTTTTGCCACCAGTTAGGTCAATCTTTGCTATTCGGGTCAGCATGTTGGGGGCTGCTGCTAGTTGATAGGTTTAAGGTTTTAACACTGCAGCCCAAGTCACTGACTTCTCAACTTCCTGGTCGATTTCTCAACTTCTGTTCTATTTTTGTATTCTCACTTGACGGCCCAATCAAGTTCTCCCTGAAATGACTATAGATGTGATATATTATTTTGTTCCTTTTACTTTAAGCAATTCTAATCCAATACCATTTTGATAAAAATCTGTGAATATCTCCTCATTAGAGATGTCCCGATCCGATCACGTGATCGGGGATCGGAGCCGATCACGTGATTTTCAAAAGATCGGAATCGGGAGAAAAAATCGGGGATCGGGAATTTTAATTTTAATTTTAATTTATTTTTTATAAAATATTTTAATTATTTTATTTAATGTTACAAAACAAAAATGACCATGTTCACGTCTTAAAGTCATCCTGAGGCCTTAGTTTTGGTTTAAAATTACACAACATCATGTATGTGTTGCTTCTTTTGGGCTTGTTTTCATAGACCTGGTTGCTTATTTCTCTCAAATCTGGCAACAGAGTGGGCAGGGCGCAGTGTCTAATAGTAGCAGTAAGCTAACAAGAGGCTACGTTCAGCTGGTGACTCGGGAGTCGGGACAGAGAAAATGTCAGGAGTTTGGAAGTATTATAAAATTGAAAGCGAAGGCAGTGTAACAGCCAGATGCAATGTTTGCAAGGCGGAGGTTCCGCGTGGTGGAAAGAACAGAGCTACGTTCAACACGACCAATATAATACAAACACCAACAACAACATGACGAGTACAAGGCGGCCACTCAGGTAACGGCACTGAAACAACCTTTTTTTTCTCTTAATGCATTGCATAAAGATCGGATCGGGAAAAATCGGTATCGGCAGATTGTCAAAATCAAATGATCGGAATCGGATCGGGAGCAAAAAAAGGTGATCGGGACATCCTCATGGTCTGCTAGCTTTCCGCTCTGTCCGCTGAAAGTAACCTTGGTGTTCATACACTGCACTGGCTCTTGAAATGGGAAACAAACAAAGCAGAACAAACCACACAACAATATTTCAGGGGGCGTTGAAGATTGTTCACAGGATTATGGGTGTAAAAAGTGAAAGGCAAACCTTGATGCAGGAAGGGAGGATCTGTGTTTTGTCTTTAAACATCACTGATCTTTCCAGAATCACGGCCCTAACTTAAATAACTAATTCATGTAGTTACATATCTAACATGGTTATGGCTTTGCAAAAAAGTCAATTTCAAACGTGTAGCAGTTGGATATTGACTTAAATAAATAACGTTTGTGACAAAGCTCTGTTCTGATGTTCACTTTTTCATTGTAGGGTTAGGGTTAGGGATAGAACACAGAATGACAGCTTGATGTTATAGGAAATGTTTTGTTAACAAAGTTTTATGCAAGGTAACACACATTTCAAGAGAATGCATGTTGCAACTGATGGCTTTCCAAAGGCCTTGACATCTAAGCAGCTTCCTTCTGAAAAAAGTTCTCACAGAAATAATATAAAAAGCACAATATAAAAACTCCACACCACTCAAATGCAGCTCGTCTTTGCCACATGGTCCCACTACTCTTTTCAAACGCTGTTGCCGTGACAGGGGTCTACGTCAGGTGACATAATGACAGATGAGTTATCTCTGGAGAGCAGAGATAACTAGATAACTATTAGCACTCGCCGTACGAGCACCCAGAGTGTGAAATATGAAGGGGAGCCGCCTCAGGCTACTTTCATATTCATTGACTTGAGCCTAAGTGAAGCACAAAACCCTGTGGATACATCTTTCTCACACCAAAGCCTAGGCACACTTTAACATCAAACATGAGGATTGTAGCTGCTGAATTCACATAGTCACATCATTTGCAATGACATGCTTAACTATCAAGAATGCATCCAAATGTGGGCACTGGTGGATATCGGTAGGGAACATTTTCTTCTAAATGAGGCTTTTATTATTTAGATAGGGCAGGGTAAGAGTCTAATGGCGCATTTCCATTGCAGCGCGTAGCTCGCTTTAAGCGTGCCGTGTCGTGCCGTCCCCTTTTTTGGTTGTGCTTCCACTAGGCCTCGTTCCGGCGCGGCACGGCGCGGGGCCACTTTTTCCCCTCTTTTCTGGCCCTAGAAAATTGTGGTTCTATCGGGGCCAACAAACAGGGCTGAGTCGAGCTGAGTATGCTAAACTAGAGAGAGGAGCGCTGGCAAGAGGGCTAGAACTACAACAAGATGGACATATTTGACCGTGATTTAATTGTAATACACGTTTCAAAATGATGCCGAAGTAACAACATACTGATACCGGTTAGTAAAAACCATGAATTAATGCTTTGTCAAGTCTGCAGACAGACGGCAGGCGAAAAACCTTTTAAAATTCGTGTTTTTCTAGATGGAGATTGGCTAAGCTAACGCAGTATATGCTCCGACCGTCCACACTCACAACAACGGCCTATACAGACATAAATACAGCAGCGACTGTATTCACCATGACACAGGCAGTCTGTGGTGTGTACTTGTTTAACTTTTGTCGAGTTTCTGAACATATATAAGGAGCTGTGAGCTCTGAGTGCTCACAGCTAACGGCTGTGTTGTGTTTCTGGATTTCTCATTGAAGATGACGTCACGGCTCCGCCTACACTGCGTTACTATAGTAACTACCCCAGTTCCTAAACTGTAATGGAAGCGCAGCATGAAGTGAGTCGGCCCTGTTAAGGCCCAACGCGGCCAAGCCGTACCGAGCCGTACCGAGTGTGGCCGAGGCTGACCGTGTAGTGGAAATGCGCCATAGGAGGAACATAAAGAGGCTTTTATAAGCACATGCAACAGGATATGGAGGAGGAAGTTGATGCTTTAAGTGTTTGCCAACTGTAGTCTCTTACAGCTAAATTGTCATTTGAGTACTTGGTTTCTGAAATTGCTCATGGTTTTGCTGATTATTTGATCATATCTTAAGATGCCAAACACATTACAAGTGGTTTCTTATTTTAAATTGCACTACAATGACTTGGCTTGTACGGAGAAGTAACTGACCGATCAGAACATGATGAAATATGATCATTTATATCTTTACATTCAAAGGTGAAAAACACATTGAAATACAAAAAAACATACTCGATATTGAACATTTTTTACGACTATCTCGGCCAAAGTAATTGTGGTTAACAATATTATCCTGATAATCATTCAAACTCCTTAAATGGCACTTAAACATAACAAAATCTCTTTAAGTTATGTTTGTTGAGAGATATTTTATCCCATCACCGACTTAAAGGTGGGGTAGGTAATTCACTTCAGAAACACTTTTTGTTATATTCCATGGAATGCTCTTAACATCCCGATAGCAATGAATAAATGAAATGCTTTGACAATAAATACATAAAAACATTTCATCTGTGGAAGCCGTGGCGCTGTAAAAAGCACGACCAATTATTTTCACTCCCGGCTAAAATGCCCTCATTGGTCATGTGCGCGTTCGTGTGTGTTGGAGGAGGGGCTCTGTAAGGAAGTCTGAAGGAAAGGGCAGATTTCTTTCGGCTGCGTACTTTCAAATTCTAGCGCACTCGAGCTGGTTTCTCCAATCTTACCTACCCTACCTTTAAACAGATATTTTTTTGTGAAAAACAATCGGTCTCAAATAAGGTAAACGGGTTCTCCTGCATATATAAAAGATAAAACATCTTGAGTCTTACTCACATAATAAGTATTTTATTATAAGGCTACATTTTGCATTTGTCTACCATGATAGTGAGTCTTCTTAAGTCACTTGTGAGGAAATGTACAGTTATTCATACATCAAACAGATCACCAAGACAGCCTTCTTCCACCTCAAAAACATCGCCCGTCTACGTCCATCCCTCTCCCCCACTGCCGCAGAAACCCTCACCCACGCTTTCACCACCTCCCGTGTGGACTATTGCAACAGCCTCCTCTATGGTTCACCTGCAAAAATCCTCAACAAACTCCAATACATCCAGAACTCCGCCGCCCGTCTACTCACCCACACCCGAATCCGTGAACACATCACCCCCGTCCTCATCAAGCTCCACTGGCTCCCCATCCCCCAGAGAATTCAGTACAAAATCCTCCTGATGACGTACAAAGCCCTCCATAACCTGGCCCCACCCTACCTGATTGACCTCCTCCACAGACACACTCCCACTCGCTCCCTCCGCTCTGCTGCTGCCAACCTCCTGTCCTGTCGTCATCCCCCCCCCCCCCCCCCAACCCGGACCAACCTCAAGTCCTGGGGCGGCAGAGCCTTCTCCGTTGCTGCACCCACCCTCTGGAACTCACTACCCCAATCCATCTATTCTTCCTCCCTCACAGCATTCAAAACATCACTCAAAACCCACCTGTTCAACACTGCATTCAACCACTGACCACCCCCCCCCCCCCCCCTATTTTCTGTTTTGTTTATCTCTTTTTGTATTTTTTATATTCTCTGTCAAAGCGTCTTTGAGTGTCAAGAAAAACGCTATACAAGTATTATTATTATTATTCAGAGAAGAAAAAATGATTAGGGTTTTTATCACGAGTAGCTATAAAACCCTTTATTGCCTCAGCGCTCGGTGAGACAATGATTAAAGTATAATGTCTTGCAGCCTTCTGGATGTGTTCCATGAAGGCCAGGTCTGTTGTATCGCTCTCTACTCGAGGGCTAAAAATACACAAGTTACAGAGAAAGCATAGCTCTCTCTTTCTCTCTTGAAGATCTCTATCTTTGGTCTGTGCAGTCAGTGGGTTCACGACCTGCGTGCTCTGGGTGTCAAATCTTCAAACATAACCACCACGAGTTGCTTTGTTTCTCCCAACAAGACTGTGAGAATCTGGTCAGAAGCTAACCCACTTTTTATACCGAGCGTATTGTTGACTCTTGATTGTTCATTGTCATATTGTTCATTGTATTTTAGACGCTTGCTTTTTAGTTCTTGATATTGAATCCTCTAGGAAGTGCCTTCGTAATACCCTGCTTGACAGTGTTCCTTCGTTTTTACAGTGAGAACAAACCCAAGAAGGGAGGCATCTGTGTCGCCAACCACACCTCACCCATTGATGTCATCATCCTGGCCAGCGATGGCTGCTATGCTATGGTAATAATACTGATGATTAGCAGGAAGCGAGAAACACATTGACACTGGTCCCTGTTTCCACTGCAGCTGTTTGTCTGTTGAAATCAAATTACATCTGTGTTTGTTTTGTGTCGTCAGGTTGGCCAGATTCATGGCGGCTTGATGGGGGTTATTCAGAGATCTATGGTCAAGGCCTGCCCGCACATTTGGTTCGAACGCTCAGAAGTCAAAGACCGACATCTAGTGGCCAAAAGGTAACAGTTCACCCCTTATTTTTATGCCATGTTTTGTCATTGGACAGCTTTTCTTCCTTCATTGAGATGCTTTTTGGCATTCAGCTAGAGTTGTTGTGTACACAAAGTACATTTTAATATTGAATTTGACTGTCTTTTTTGTCAATTCAAATGTTGTCTCTGTCTCAAAATGACTTATTAACCTTCATACTTTTTATATTACAGATTGAGTGACCATTTAGAAGTTAAAACTAAACTTCCAATTCTAATTTTCCCAGAAGGTGAGTTAGTTCAATGATTTTGTACGGATGATAAAACCTCATAATCAAACTATTGTCATCTTGTTTTTACTATAAAAAGTCTTAATTGAACTTCTCTAAATCCTTTGAATCCCCAGGGACCTGCATCAACAACACGTCAGTTATGATGTTTAAGAAAGGCAGCTTTGAAATTGGTGGCACTGTCTACCCTGTGGCCATTAAGGTACGGCGTTTTCCGTTCTATTTTATGAGGTGTTATTTGTACCTGCTACGTCTTATTTTAACCACGTACATGTGTCTGTTTGTTTCAAATACTACATGTATTGAGTTTACATTGTGCTGTGTTTGATGCTTACAGTACGACCCTCGATTTGGAGACGCCTTCTGGAACAGCAGCAAGTTTGGTATGGTCAGCTACCTGTTGCGTATGATGAGCAGCTGGGCCATCGTCTGCAGTGTGTGGTACCTCCCCCCCATGTCCAGAGAGGTGAGACCTCATGGTGAACTCAAAGCTTCCCAACAGATTCATTTTTCTAGAGTGGCGAGAGCAAAGCTTATCAATTTGGTGCATTCAACACTTATAATTCAATGAGTATTGCTTTTATTTATTGATTTTTTTTTTATTTAGTGATATAGGAGTTACAAGACAAGTGCATACAAGTACAGTGTCACAGATACACAGAAGACAGTAAGGTGCATTTACAAGTAAAGACAAATAACAAATTACAAAATATACATGGAGAAAGAAACAAACTGTGTGTTTGAGGGATAAATGACAAAATTATAATTAAAATGGTGTCCTAGAGGGGGTGGCATGTAAATAGTAGCATGACCTTAAAGACCTTAAAGAAGTAGAAAGGGGTGGTGGCTGATATCGGAATGAGGATTATGAATTACATTTGAGTTCCAGATTGCATCTATAGATGAGTAACACATGCGTCACTTCCGGGCAAAAATGACGGCTCCGCCCACTTTTGGGGGGAAACAATGCTGACATTTGAATGGCGGTCAATACAAATTCTGAAGTTTTTGCCAATCAGATCAGAAATGTAAGAAAACCGTGGATTTTTGGATCTTCAAAGAGCCCGATTACAATGGCCAGTCAGGCAAACAATTACATTAAATCATTGGAAATCGACGAGCGGGCTCGATATATGGTTAAATATAGCAGTAGGCGATCGATGTCCATAGATGAGAGTAACATCTACGTCACTTTACGGCCCCGTCCACTTTTGGGGGAAACAACGCTGTCATTTGAATGGCGATCAAGCCTGAAGCCACAGAGCTCTTCTGTTACTGTCCGTTTTTCTCAGAGGAAGTACAGAAACACGTAACTCTGGATTTGTTTTAATGTTTGAGGTGCAATAAACGACACAGCAGCTTTTTGGCATGATAAAACTATTATTTCCCGCCTCGCTCATGAGAGTAACAGCTGGAGAAATTACGGCCTCGCCTACTGATTTTAATTTAACCATATATCGAGCCCGATTGTCGATTTCAAATGATTGAATGTAATTGTTTGCCTGTCTGGCCATCGTAATCGGGCTCTTTGAAGATCCAAAAATCCACGGTTTTCTTACATTTCTGATCGGATTGGCAAAAACGTCAGAATTTGTATTGACCGCCATTCAAATGACAGCGTTGTTTTCCCCCAAAAGTGGGCGGGGCCGTAATTTTCGCCCGGAAGTGACGTAGGTGTTACTCTCATCTATATCAGTGGTTTGTTTTTTTATGCCAGCAGATAATTTTTCCATTGAGTATTGCTTTTATAACTGAGAGTAGAGATGTTGTTTCTCATTAGTGGTGTCATGAAAGGCGCCTAAAAATAAAAAATGTTATTATTAGTTTTGCCCACTTGTTTTCCTGTGTTATTCATGCCACCTTTCTCCAACAGGAGGATGAGGATGCTGTTCAGTTTGCCAACCGTGTAAAGGCAGCTATCGCCAGGCAAGGAGGACTGGTCGACCTCCTGTGGTGAGACCCATTCACTTCAGTGCTCTCCACTGCTTTCTCCCACTAACCTGATGACTGACAAGAGATTATAAACATTGCCTTAACATATGTGACAACCCAGACTGCTGTAGTTTAACGACAGTTTGAAGTGACGTTGTAGGAAAAACACAGGTGTGATCAATTCTATTAATAACTACTATTTATACAGGAGATCCAGTCAAGGGGTGTCATGTATTTTCACTAATTTGCAAGGATTTATTGGGCCTCAAAATAGAGCTGAGCCATAGAGTGCCACAGTGACGCGTCCTAAAACCCGGAAGTAAGTTAGCATTTTACCACTTCCGGTTCCTTCGCCAAAAAGCAATAACAATTGCTATGAAAGTTTACGCAACCATCGTTTTGCAATCATTCTAAGATGACTTGCTACGAGTCAATGATTTATCAAAGTATAGTAATAACACTTAACAATATTTTAACTCAGTCCAATATTCTTATATGTTGTCCACATCACTGACACATATGGTAAAATATAATAGATATAGTTAAAATATAACATACCATTTTTACATTTGACAGTTTGGCCTTTCAATCACAGGTGTTTCCAGTAATATGAATTAAGGCTGCCTTCCTCTCCGACTCCGAGTCTTCTGTTTTGTTTCACCTAATACATTCCTACCATCGTTAGCATTGTCACACTGAAAATGCAAAAGGGCTTATGCTGTTCAGTTTATTACATCAGAAGCACTGTAACAAATCACCATGAGGATACATTTAACATGTCTTCAACAAAATGTGGACAAACCCTTTGAAAATATGAAATGCTACAAAGTTTGTGTTAAGTTAAAGACTGTCAAACTGTATTGTAATGAAACTGATAGGAGTTTCAGTTTTTCATGTCAACTCGGTGTATAGACAAATCATATCAAGTATTTTGCAGCAACGTGAACACGACGTGTGTTATGGAAGCTATTTAGACCAAATCTGCTACAGAATATTAGTGAATTGCATTTTGTACACTTAATACCACAATATAAACATTACAAAACACTGCTATACAACATGTGCAATATTATTATTATGAATAATGTTCTATAAATAACGTGCAATCTACCACGACGTTTTTTGCACTACTAAATACTGTTAATATTTACATTAATTATGTGACCATCTATGTTTCCTGTAGATCACATGTGTCAAACTCAAATCAGGCCCTTTTCATTTCGGCCCGCAGGATAATTTCGAATTCCTATTAGATCTGGCCCGCCGGTATATTGCACGCACACCTTCACTCAATCCTGAGGATCTCCTCAGCTCAGAGCCTGACCCCAAACATTGATGAACTTTCACCCAAGATGAGATGCCAAGTATCTGGCTTGAACTAGCATCACAGAGCAGCACACTGAGTTTAACGGATGTTTCCTTCTGCACTTTCTTTCTTGCGACAACAGGGCATGTTTGTTTGTTCTTTGAGGAAAATAGTTTGTTGAAGCTGTTGTTGGCCTGTGGGAAAATGTAATCATAAGAAATGACTCCGGAGAAGCTGCAGATAGAGCCATAAGAAATGAATGCAACTGATTATTTAATGTTGTTTTTATAGGCAATAATTTAAGCTTTGTTAGTTCCAGGTTTAATATGTGCAATAATTTCATTTCAATAAGTTTTGCAATAAACATTGAACCAGTCCGGCCCTCGACTAGTACCCATTTTTTAATTTTGGCCCACTGTGTATTTGAGTTTGACACCCCTGATGTAGATATTGAATTGCTCTTTTTACTGCTGTACAGTTGTATTATTATTATTCTCCTGTGTTTATTGTATTCTTGTAACTCTGGCACAACAATTTCCTTCGGGATAAATAAAGTCCTATCTTATCTTATACATGGTGACTCATTTTAAACTCTCTTGCAGGGATGGAGGCTTGAAACGAGGCAAGGTAAAAGAAACCTTTAAGGAGGAGCAGCAGAAGCTGTACAGTAAGATGCTGGTGGGGACCCAGGAGGACCGCAGCCGCTCCTGAAGGACCTCTGGAGGAGGACTGGCTCACTTCGGCTCCTCTGACTAACTCGGCAGTCAGCAAGGCTCCTCGCTACTGGAGCTCTTGGACTGGACAATTCCCTCTCTGATGTCAACAGTACTCCATTTGGCTTCCTCGGTCACTGCCTCAGACGGGCGTGTTCAGTCTGCGTCGCTCTTACGGGTCACTCTGAGTCCGCTGCCCTTCGTTGGAATAGCTTGACTGAAGCCTGGCTTGCATTAGAATGAAATTATGGTGCGAACACAAAAGAAGCGTCGTCTTCCATGTTGGCAGTCTTTTGAGGGAAAACTTGTATTTTTTATCTTTAACTGAGTTCCTGTACTTTTTTTTTGGTAGTTTCAACATTTTAATTTTACCGTCATGTTCGTCCCACACTATGTTAACGTTACAGAGCTCATCCACACCTGGGACATAGAAGACAGTTACTGTCTAGTCTGTTCTGATGCTAAAACCTGTGACTGAGTTTGGGTTTCGCATGACTGGCCTCTGCCCGTGATTTAGGGCATAATGCCAGCTTTTGTTACATTTCAAATATTTGTATGGGCTTTTTCCAAGAGAGAATAACTTGGGTTTTAAGCTCTGTGTTTTACATTAAGACTTGTATCAACACATGTGGTCACTATATGAGTTACATTGCAGATAAGCTCTTGGTATGTTATCTGTTTCTGTGTTTCTTCCATGGAATGTGTAAATGATCACATTATGAAATGAAATTGTGTACCTACAGTTACTCTGATGAAGGTTCATGGATTAAGGGAGATTTTTCCAAATGTTCTCGGGCAAAATGCAGCATACCTAACTGGAGAAAAAGGTTTTATAGTCAATTCATTGTCCCTTTAAGGACCATTGCACACAAGTATGTAGGATAATTCACAATTTGTCTCTTGACTAAAAACACATTAATACACTTCCTAACAGGCATCATGTTCTACCGTAGCTTCCTGCCTGTGCAGTGGCCATCTTGCCTAATTTATTTTAAGTGAACACTAAAAGTTATTGTCTTAATTTTCTCCCACATCAGTGGTCTTTCTCCTGTTTGGCAGCCTCCCTGCGGAGAGTGCAGCTGTAGTTTGGACTCCCTGTACGGCTCCATGTGAGGGACTCGGGGACCTCGGGGGTTTCTCCCTGAGGCCCCGATCCCTTTTGTTTACTGTGATCGGGAACAGTTCTCTAGTGTTACATCTGTTCATCAAATAAATGTGCAAGAATGTGTCTCTACCTTTTGACTTCAGGGGTTTTTGTGCCTTTCACACTGTTGGTTGTGCTTGTTATCCTCCGATGCACAAAGGGCTCTGAAGCAAATGAAACCAGAAGTCTCATGACATGGCAGCAGATATGTGTACAATAGAGATTGTTTTAAGGAAATACATGTCTGTGGTTTCTACAATCACAAAAACAAAACACCTAAGCATTGCAAATTTAAATTGGACAATAACAATGCTGCAGGGTGAGCTAAACACTAAATATGTGCAAGTTAAGTTCAATGAATAGCTAATTGCACAAAATTATAAATATGACATTGGAAGTTTCCATTGTATACTTTATTTGCTATTTTTAGAATTTGATGTTTTTGCTCCAAAACAAAATTGTTGCTCGTCTGTGCTATTCTATGCAAGCCACGACTGATAACATTTCCTGTCTTACTTTTTGTCCAGTAGGCACCAAGCTGCTATAACACAGCCTGGCATGCAGACTGGGTTTTTATAATTAGTATTTATTCCCTAGCGTACATTGTACTCAGGGCCCAGTCTAAATAGTATCCCTTTCCCTGCATGTATGCTGTTGATTCTTTTGCAGCTGCTTCATCTAAAACCCAGGCCTCTCCTGGCTGCAATAAACCTCCTCAGTCCTTTCAGAGAGGTTTCCCCCTTTAACTCGCTTTGTTTCCAAACGGGTGATGGACGTGGCAGCATTCTTTAGCATCCTTGTTGCAATTGTTTCAAATGGATGTGTTGACGTTGGGGAATAAAGCGCACAGTGCTCAGGGGAGGAGTGAGAGGAAGCAGGAAACTCAAAAGCTTGGCTGTGACCACCATGGTTGATCAGCTCCATTACAGCACTAAAGAGCCAGAGTTTGGCCCCTAGCAGTCTTTGCTTTACCCCCAGACTGCTGGGTGGCACTGATCCATCGACTCCCAAATAAGACGATTACAGATCTACGCTGCTGGGTAGAGAAGTAGTCTGTAGCTGTGTTGTAAACTATTGTGGTTACTTTGTGGTGATGACTGGAAGCTGTAGGAGGCTGGCAGTTCCAGATAAATGACTAACCTGTAGGTCTTGCACTTAAAAACAAAACGTGCAGCTGTTGCAATGTTTTTGAAGATTACATGCTTTTCCCTCCTAAGGCAAAGTCACAAATAAAGATGTTGTTATTTTATAATTATGAGGTTTGTTAAGTTAAAACAGATTGGTGGATAGGAATTAAATGCAAACTTGACTCAGTGTGAGGACTTTCATTGAAAGAATACGTTTAACAGGAAAAAAGACGAACTTCCTGTTGAGACTTCACAGAATGAGCCTGTGGTATGATGAGTGGTGAGTTGAGTAATTTCGTTTTCATGTCTGTTGAGTTGTACATCATAGGCTTTGGTGGAGAGTAAGCTCAAGTACACATTTGAGTAGCCTATTTACATTTTCAGCTACTTCACTTGCACTTCACTACTTTTCAGAAGTAAAGTGTCTGATCCACTTCATTTATTTGGCATCTTTACTGACCATTCAGAATGATAATACAAATATATATAAATGATGAAATGAACCCTTGGTGAAATTCACTAGCTACCCAAAAGTATGTATAGTACAAAATTAACCCCTCTTTTACCAGCTGTGATATACAGGTTACAGGTTATAATTGTAGTAGAATGTAATTCAATATAAGTTTATGCTGTGATATTAATTAGGTTAAGCTAAGTAGATCATTTGAAATACAGGCCAACATACAAGTTTGTATGGCAAAAAAAAGTCATATAAAACCATTCTCTGATATGGTCTGTTGGCAGCATGTGAATACTAACTAACTACATTTTGAGACCATACTTTTTAAATAGAACCTTGAATGCAGGACTTTCACTTGTAAAAGTAAAGCACTACACGTTAGTATTAATGCTTTTACTCAAGTAAACCACCTAAATACCTCCACCTCTGATTGTAGGCTACAATTGGGTATTTTACTACATCTACCAAGTCATTATTGTAGTAGAACACTAGTTTTTATAGCATCTCATTGTGGGATTTTACACAATCGTATCAGTTGTTGTAGAATAAATCAATAGGGGTTTATGTTGATACAATTGGTTACGTTGAGTAGATCGTTTGGAATAAAGACCAACACACACGTTTCATGGTAATCAATAAACATGGGATAATCTTCAGAGGGATTTATACTTTGAAGCAGAGCTAAGGGGTTATACAACTAATAGGAAGACTATAATGGACTATATGTAAAAGAAAGGGGCGGAGCACCGGAGAATAAGCAGCGCTGCCTGTCTGCTCTGCCCGGTTATCTGAGGGTGAAGGCGGCAGCAGATGCGCCTCCATGCTGCTTTAAATCCGCTAAGAAGCCACTAGTCCAATTAACCGAGGGGAGGCGGACATAAACGCATGCAGGCTATTAAACTCTCCAACGACGATGGATATGAGCGCCTCTCCGGCACATGACGACTTGAAACGACAGATCGCCATAACAAAACAAGTTGGACCAGAAACGACTCAGTATTTTCAGTGATGTACTTTGAGCGGTGGTAGTCTCGGTGTCTGGGCTCAAACATTAAGCCTTTATAAGCTCCTGCAGAGTTGTGTTGTAAGGCCTGCGTCACACGGAGTTTCCTCGCTGTTTGTGGAGGAGCCTCGGTAACATGGACACATACGCTGATGTGCTGCTTGTCACCGCAAATGTCGGCTCACTCTTTGACAATGTAAGTATAATAACAATTAAACCACGCTAAAGTCCTGTCAGGATTATACTTGATGCTGACAGAGGAATAATGAGGAAACCGGAGTAAAGTTTTACATTTAAGGCTCACCTTACATCTTCGGTATAAGGATGTAACAGGTCTTCATGACGCGTTTAATGTTACTTAATCCAATACATAGCCTGTTTTATACTACACTGTGAAGTACTCAGCCGTGTTTATCTTCTCTGGCTGTCACTAACATGTGCTCAATATCCCCTGTGGTTACTTAAATAAAAGCCACAACAGTTGTCTATGGTTAATAAACGTGGGATGTGAAAGTTTCACGCTTCATGTTTTCAGCCCTCATGTGACCTGCTCCTTGTTGCTGTTGCATTGCAATCTGTGATCACTCTGCAGGGCAAGCCATGAAAAACAGATGAAAATATTCACCTAATGTTTGACCTATGACCTTGGAAAAAAATGAAACCAAGCCTATGTAACGTGTTTACAATCATTGCCTAATTTCAGGGTTATAAAGGCCTCTACTGAATATCATGTATTTTGATGCATGTAGGTATGACAATAAGTTCAATAATTCAAAACCAGGGGTCACATTTCATAATATGAAAAACAACCTTGTATGTTGATCTAATTCCTCAATCATTTATGTTTTACAATATTTATTTCTTAATTCTGAGACATGTTTGTTGTTTTTTGTCGTTGTGGCTGCTGCATATCTTGGCTAGGACATTTTTGGGTTAAATAAAAGTTTAACCCACGCAGAATCCAACCTGTCATTTTGCTGATACAGTGGACCTAAAATGTGAGCCTTATCGGAGTTCACATCAGTTGGTCTTTTGTTCCCCCAATCATCCCTAAAATGATCATGCCATTCAGTGTTTTAGGTTTGTGCCCCAAAGCAGTTGTTATCCAGATATTCTAAAATTGTACGCTTTTATTAAACCCCCCCTTCTATATTTATATTCAAATGTAGTCCTCTGTTGACCCTTCTCCATATTCATCATGGCCCTTTACAACTGTATTACTGTATGTGCAGTTAATCGCTGTGGAAAATCACTGCTTATGACGTTCATTCAGGAAGAGTCTGTGTTACTCAACAGTTAGTTTATAGTTTCCTTATCATACTGTGGCTTTTACATCATCGGCTCCAGTGTTATCACTATATGTTCTATATTGTTATCTTACATACGTACTTATTTAAACTATAGTTCATAGCCTAGTCTTGACTGTTTGTATCTTTACCTATCTAGACGACTTTTCCGAGTGTATCTATACTCTTGGTGGATTCAGTTTGGGGCTTTGTCAGCCCAGACAACACTTTTGGACTCTGCAGGGAGGGGGGCTCGTACACTCATGGAAATTTGGCTCAGGACCATGTTTCCGGTTGCCAAATCTGTCTCTAATGAAAACACGTTAGATGCTATTGTGGGAGATATGTAAACAGATGAATATCTCCCCCAGGGGACTTGCGCTTTTTCTACTGGTTTAGGCCCCCGTATTTCCATAAACACTCCAAAACGTTCACCAAGCCTTCGGGATAAGAGCAAGACCTTAAGCACATCACAGGATAAATCCCCCTGCTTTACTGGAGCCGTGTGTCCCGTCAGAGATAAGCCAGTGGGACAGACAACTCAACTATTTATTTATGTAGCACCTTTCATACAAACACGCAAGCCAAAGGGTTTGATGAAGAAGGGACTAACAATAATCAAAATCAAGAAAAATAATAAAATGTAATCAATCAGAAATAAAAAAACAATAAATGGATAAAACATATCTAACGAAAACAATTATGAAAAGATTTAAATGTAAGGCTTATTCAGTACCCCAAATGAAAGCCAGATTAAATACTTTTTCCTGTAAAAGTATAGAAAGTGCTTGTATTTCTAATATCCATAGACAGTGAATTTCAAGGTTTAGTGGCATAAACACAGAAAAGCACTCCTTGGTACTTTTGTGGGACAGATAAGGAACATTAAAAAGCAAATTGGTGGAGGCCATTAGTGATCTGCCTGGAGCATACAATTAGAAAACATCTCAGATGGTTTACTGCTACTCTGTGCTACCAGCAACATTTCAATGGCCCACCAAAGCAGTATCCTGGAGATTTAACCTATTGTTCCTTGCGAGCTTGATTAATGATTGTATAGACTCAACTGCAGTGAAAAGACGTTATTTAAACAAAATCTCGCTGTATATAGTTATATAATGTAACAGGAGATCAGTTGTTGGAACATTTTCTATTGCCAAAGACACATTTCGGCCATGTTTCGTTAACAAAGCATAAACTAAATCACCATGCTGGATTCATTAAGGCTGAAAGTCTTTTGGAGTAGAGTTGCTGTGGTTTCACTTAAGACCTCTCTCATTCAAAGAGCCCAGTCTCGCTGCCTGCCTCAGTGCTGCTAGTTTTACAGAGAGTAAAACTAACTATTATGTAGCTGGATTGTGATGTTCAGTTCTTTAAATTATTCACTTTTACCTCCTCCTTTTATTACTGTATACATAATCTTATCTTCAGTTAGGTCTGGGCAATATGGAGTATATCAAATGTGACAATATGATTGACCTAAAACCACACTATGGATATTGTGCTGATATTGTAGGGTTGACTATTTATGCTTTCACAGGATATTTACACAAGGAGAATTTATGAAAGTATCATCAGTCATATGGATTTATTGACTAGGTGTGTGATGGTAAATAATAGCACAGCTAATACAGTCTGGTTAATTCAGAACATAACATCACATTACTTTTGTGCAGCCTTGAAAACCTAGAATCAAATCAGTCTAATGTTATTTTTAAAGCCCAATATCACAAATTATTGTCTCAGGGGGCTTTACAACGTTACCAGCATACAACACTTGGACCCAAGTAACGTACAAGGAAAACAATTCCAAAAGAAAGCCCACAAATAACTGGAAAAATAGAAGGCCAAAAAGACGTCTTAAAGATATCATGTGTATATTTTAAAAAAGACTATAAAATTACAACATAAACAATCAAACTGACAAAAATGATAATGTGAACGAATAAAATAAAGATGGATCCAGGAGGATATCAAAAATCTACCCGGTGCCGCCAAAAACAGCACTTATGATATCCAAAATCTAAGACAATATCTAGTCTTATATCCCAATATGTATCGACAGGCCTAATATTGAGTGTAAATGCTGTATGGACATCATCTCTAAAACACATATAAGTTACACTTCTAGCTGAATGACTCGTGGTCAGAGTTGTATTTATGTTCAGAACATACAGACTGCTAGTAACCAGAATGGCGTGAGCTGCAGTCCTCCGGCCACTCTGCCATGCAAATCTGTTGTCTATGCAAAGCCATTTCTAAGCCAGTATGAATACACCTGGCGTCGCAGAAGGTTACACAATAAACTGGAAAAGTGGGTGTGTGGGAAAGGAAATATGCATATAGCACACTCTAGGAGCTTTTATTTGAACTTTTGAATGTAATGCTTATGGTCCACAAAAACAGAAAAAGATAGAGGATTATCTGGGATGAGAATCTAGAAGCTTGCGTGTAGGAGGTAATATTTCTCACACCCATTTGTGCTTTCACTTTCACAAATCAATTTAATAATTTCACAGCAAGGCAAAATGTTGCAGCTACAATACTGAACAGGCAATAGTCTGCTAAGTTAGCCCCTTCCCTGTTTGACAGAGCTCATTGTGTATTATTCATGTTTAATAATATACTCAGTATTGCCATGTAACGTAAAACTCACCACCAGAGGCACTTTGGACGGTTGCCAGATTACTACAGGTGCAGCTACACCTGTCTACTTCCTGGAAAACACATCCATTGGAAACACAGGATGATATTTCCACGCAATCTTTATTGTGTGTCTGTTTCCTTTAATGTCACTTCCTGAATTCCACTTGAACTGTTTGTCTGTTATCTGCTCCCATGTCCTTTTAAAAGCCAGAAGCCAAATACAATTACAATAAAACAATTAGTGTTTCTTTATGTCCCATGTGAATGGAACTACCTCATTGTATGTGCTTAAAGTGAGCGTTAATAGTTAAAGCTTCTCTTATAAATGTTAACGTATTAAAGAATATTAAATAAATGTGCGTATTGTTAAAGGAGTTGCTCAGATTGACAAACCCAATTATTGCATTTACTGTATACTGATGTTTCCACAAAAAACAAGCAGGTTTAATATTTAATTTTAAACATTTTCTGAAAGACAGATTTCACGCTTTTGATGTTTTTCCTCTTTGTTTTATAGGTTGGTGAAATTCAAAATGAATGGTTGCGAGAATTGTATAAGGTAAGTTTGGGAAGCCTGGCTCTTGCATTTAAACATTTAGTATGTCCACTCATCACTGGTATTGTCTCATATTTGTCTCTTACATTTTATGGACAGTCTTTTACATTCAAAATAAAGACATGTTAGTGGAATATGGCATCATTACGTTTACAACACACACACAACAGTTACCTATTCAACAGGAAAGGTTTATTAGCACTGATAACACATCCAGATTTGAAATTCCACATGACCCCTAGAGGACAGTTCACTTCATCCTGTGATACGCAGTGTTGACCCCTTCCCTTTCCATCCCTCTGTAATGTAAAACCTGCAGACTAACACGTGTCTCTGTTTCAGACGATCCACAGCCACAAGCCGCAGTTCATCGCCCTGCACTTCCAGGAGGTGGGAGGGAAGGACTACATGGCCAACATGGGCCACGCCGAAAACTTCTTTTGGTAGGACTAATGTGAATTAGTGTTCACATCTTTGACTGAAGTAAACTTATATAAGTCCTGAACTCATAACCTTTTTTAAAGAGGCCTTATTATGCTTGTTGGGGTTGTCCCTTTCCTGTTGTGTGCTATATAGGTTGTTGTGCATGTAAATGGTCTGCAAGGGCTAAAATCCTAAAGTTCAACCCAGAGGGAGTTTCTATCCCATACTTTTTCTATGCATAAATGTTCATACAAAAGTACTTCATAATCATCAAATGAAGAGTTTGCAAGGGTATGAAACATTCTGAGAAGTAACTTATGCTGTCGGACAAATGTATTGGGGTTCAAAGTATTTGTCACTGGGATGGAAACTTTTCCAGCAAAGTCATGTTTTTCCACCATAAGGAAGAAAGTCGTTTGAATTCTACGGCTGCCAGTACCAATTATTTTTGACCTATTCATTTCTACATTTATCAGTTCATCTTTTAGTCTGTTAAAAAAAAAACTGAAAAAATGTTTCCCAAATCGATATCTCTGTTGTTCTTGGTCTGTTCCAGGATCATTGAATCGAGCGAGGAAATGAAAGACTATGACAGGGTCTGCATCTATGTGGACAACCAGTTCCAAACAGAAGACAGTTTCACGGTAAGAAAAACACAATCTGTTCAGAGTAGTTCATACGGGCCGCCACATGATGGAGCCCTCCTCCATGTTAGTGGTTAGCGCTATGTGCAGCTGTTATGTTCTCTCTGACAAACAAGAGCTGATTTCTGGTCATCACGTTAGGTGGAGAGGAGCATCGCAACATTTATTTTACCATAATACAACATTGAACAAGTGAACTTTAAAGGTCACCTATTATACTGTTTTTTATCAATTTATTATAGGTCTCAGATATATACAAAACATGTCTCTGAAGTGTTTGGCTCCAAACACCAAACAGATCATTGCAGCATCCCATAATCCCCTCTGTTTCAGCCCTGTTTCAAAAGTGCAGATTCTCTGTCTGTTACTTTAGATGAAAATAAGGAGCCACTCCCCACGCCCCTCTGAGAGAGATTTGGTTAAAAAGAACACAATGGTGCTCTAGGAGGAGATTCAGTTGATAAGGTGGTGGGGGGGGGTTACCTTGGTTGGTGATTGGCTAATGGTTACCAAGCCAAAAAATCGTTATGACATCATAAAGTGGCCAAAATCTGATCAGCTCATTTTCAGACAGGTTTTTATATAAATGGATCAGGACAAAAAGAGAGAGAATCTTTTTTCCTGAAACTTTCAGAGTCTCTTTACACAGAGGGGACACATGTTGATGTAGAAGAGACATGAACAAGTGTATTTTGCATAATAGGTGACCTTTAATGTATCCACTGAGGTCCGTTGAGAACTTACTCTTCTTTTGCTCACACATGGTGATGTATACAAGACGATTTTGCATAATAGGTGACCTTTAAGATTGATCAAGATGGATTGAATTTGAACATGGATTAATTCCATTCTGTATACTATTAGAGAAAGTAATTAGATCTATTATTTTGCCGAAGAAAACAGGATACATTTGAGTGACTTGTGATTTAAGTCTCAATCTTAAAACTCATAAGTGGATATTTTTTATTAAGTGAGAAGGCTTTGACAGGATGTTTTGATCCTGTTTCCCATAGCTGATGAAGACAAGCTACATAGTTGAAATGTTCCATTATCAGAAGGATCAGGTCCGACTCGTCCTACATTTTGTTTTGTGTGTGAGTGTAAACAGGCTCCTCCTTGTTTGCATCTCATCACAAAACAGATCAGTGAAACAATGCCCCCACATCTCGAAGGGCCATGAGTTAAGGACCTACTGTATCTAACTTGAGCTGAGATTACAGGTAAAGATCGTATCGGAGTATTTTCCTCTCAGTGAAAATTTCCAGGCACTGTGTTTTTGTTTCAGAGGGGACCTTTGACCTAAAGGAAGCCTTTAAGACCAAGATGATTAAATACCAACCCCTTCTAAAACCATCTCATTAGCCACAAATACAATGTGTACATGGCCTTACTTTATAAGATGTTGGATTTTAGTAGATGTCGAAATTGTTAGTATTAGTAGAAAAGTATAATTAGTGAGATTAAATTGCTATTCAGTCTGCTCATAACAGCAGAAAATAAAAACTTTGATATTATGTCAACAAGTTTTTATTGAGAAGACTATGCTCAAACTAATAAGGCTGTCTAAGGTTTTTAATTTGTGATGAAGATAAAAGAACGAGGTGAAATGTCATCGACGGTATCGGGGTCAGATTCGTCGTACTTTTTCTATTATGCGTGTGTTTGTGTGTGGGTAAACAGGTTCCTCCTTGTTCTTGCATCACATCACATCAAAGATAAAGATCATGTCAAACCTTTTTCGTGTCAGTGAGGACAAGCATTCATTTTAAAAACGTTTCCGTGTTGCCAAATGAACCTGGGGACTTTTTCATATTTGTATTCATACAGCAGAAATGTTCAATAAAGAGTCCAGAAAATGTTTGTGGTGTTTCTATCCAAGAGGAAGGCCTGTTGTGTTTCCTTTTGTGAAGACCTACGCTGCTGGTTCCTGGTTATGAATGAATCTATATCCATTAATCATGTGTCCTTGTTGTTAAAGTGTGTTTGTGTTTACTCGTCTGGGTTTCTCCTTCATCAAGGCTCACTGCACATCTCGGATATGAGCAAACCAGAGCCCTTTGTACTGTGAGGCAATTACATCTCAAAGATATGGCGTGAAACAATGTGAAGTGGTTACACACTTGAGCACAGACATAAGAGATGCACTTAAAGACAGTTTTGTTAAGTAACTTTCCCTACCTGCACGGATGAAGTGAGCCTTGGTCCGCTGCAGTGCATGCTGGGACGTTGTGAAAGCCATTTCCTGCTTCAAACTTCTTCTTTTTGTGACCTCAAACAGCACAAGCAAGTTCTCAGTCTTCTCTCTGGAGTCAAACTGTTTTCAGAGTTTCTCCTAACGGGTTTGTCAGCATTAGTTTGCCTGAAATTCTGCCCTGGTTGAAAAAGGGGCTGAGTATTTCTTAAACTATTAACCCTTACTCCTCCCATGTGATACCCCCACACTGGACGTCTGACAGTAGGGGTCAGCGGCTGCATCTGTAGACTGAAGGTGTGTGAAGTAAAAAGGAGAAAGTCAATGGCCAGGTGTGGGGGGGGGGACAGGCCAAAGTCAATACATTTAACTCTAGATTAAAACTATTGATCCCAGCCCATTTGTGCACGATAAATAAAGAGTGAGGGGGGACTGGGAGACAGCTGGGACTAAGTTTCCCCACGTTGAGTGTTTGCACCCTCCACTGTTTGCCCTGAGAGGGTTGCAGCCCCCCCCACCCCTCCTAATGCCTCATTCTCATTTCGGCGGTGCCACCTGCATTGATTTTCAATTTGTTTCCCCCTGGCTGCGGATCATCAGTTATACGGCCGAGAGAGAGTTTGGGGGGTTCTCCTTTCAGAGGGGCTGCAGCAGCAGAGGGGGCCGACCTGCATGCATTCAGTACAAATGGTGTTTTGATAAAAAATCACTTGTAAGTCAATATTTTTTTATTAAACTGTGCACAAACCTGATTGATGAAGGTGTGTGTGTGTGTGTGTGTGTGTGTGTGTGTGTGTGTGTGTGTGTGTGTGTGTGTGTGTGTGTGTGTGTGTGTGTGTGTGTGTGTGTGTGTGTGTGTGTGTGTGTGTGTGTGTGTGTGTGTGTGTGTGTGTGGTGTGTGTGTGTGTGTGTGTGTGTGTGTGTGTGTGTGTGTGTGTGTGTGTGTGTGTGTGTGTGTGTGTGTGTGTGTGTGTGTGTGTGTGTGTGTGTGTGTGTGTGTGTGTGTGTGTGTGTCAACTTTTTTTTTTTATTGAATATTCTTCATTCTGCTTTTGAAAAAGATCTGTATTTGGAGTCCCAAAGTATTTATATTACAGCTTTATAGTAAAGAATGTATAATAAAAAATGTGCACATTCATCATTAATTTGATGAATACAGTGATTCCTCTTTTATTTTCTCCATATAATTAAACACAATCAAAGCACAAACATAAAATATACAAAAAAACAAGATAAGACAAGGGGGGTTTTCCATATTAAGGAAAAGGAAAAGGAAAAGGAAAATCCAGCAGGGAGTTTCCTGAGGCGTATCCAAGCTAAGGAAGGGAATTATATCACTTACACTTTTGCCAAGTCTGTATTCTCCTGATGCCTCATAGAGAAGGGATTGTTTCCATGTAAATTATTTAATATATAATCTCATACCAGTCAGTTTAAGTTAACAACCTTATCAGATTGTTCAAATAACAGCCCTAGTTTTGACAAGTTGCTCACTAATTGCCGCTCACTGGAGCCGATCACGGAGACACTTCCATTTTATTAAATGAGAAGGACTTTGGCACCGAAGATAAATGATCTCTTCAGGGAGAGATCTCTCATGCTCTGGCTGGGTGTTTTTTAGGGGGGGGGGTTTGCACATCAGTCCGTCACGCCCCGAGCCCTCGGAGCCGCTGATTTTTCTTCGGCCCCCAGTCAGCGCTGGCAGACAGCAGGCCTACTGCTTAATACCTTTTAAATTGTTTTAATTTTCTGTCTTTATTGATCTCTCAGGGCATGATTAATCAGATCAGTGGAGCAGGCAGTTAGTACATTAAAAATGGTCAGCCTCACGTCAAGGATGATTTGGTGCTAAAGTGTGTGTGTATGAGAGAGTGTGGGGGGGGGGCAGTTTGTGTACGTGTTGTGCAGTTCACTTTCAACGCCTCTATTCTTTAAAGTTTCATGCGTCTTTGGGAGAGTAACAATATACTGTGTCGCAGTGGATGGTTCAATACGAGGCTCACATGATGGGGAAATGAACAATTCAATTCATCATCAGAGGTTGAGCTCAGATGATGAGGTTTTACTGTCGATCGCTGATGTGAAGCCGTTGCTAATGGACCAGACAGAGCTCAAATGTCCCATTTAAAAACTTCAAAAAAATGTTTTATCAAGTGCAGATGGGGGTGCAGTATTTAAATTGGCACATTTCCAGGCATGTTTGCAGAATTTAATATTTCTAAATGTAGCTTTTGGGGATTTTCTTTTGTTCTGTGCAGTAGGTGTTTGCATTGACATGAAACATGATATTTCAGTGTACATTTCTCAAATTCCTATCACAGCAGGCAACTTGATCATGTTTGTAAAGTTTATGATTAACCTAAAACCATTTTACATTTCATACAGACCTCATTACACTTGTGTTCCTTATGTGTTTCTCTCCACAGGCTTTGGGGAGCATGTACTTCATCCACAAGACACTGAAAAACATCCAACAGTATGATTTTAATGGTAAAAACTTTACTCCTTATGCCTGATGTTTGCATTGATTTTTCTCCTTCTATTATCCGTCAGCTGGTGATATATTCCTATTACTCTCCCCTCGAAAGAAACATGAGTTAAGCTCCCACCATAAAGCACTCCCTTATGTTTTGGTAATGGCTCATAATTGGCTCTTACTTCAAATAAAGAGCAATAAAGGGCAATATTGCATATGATTCAAATGATTATGGTCATCTTTTTAATATCAGGAGTTTCAGGACATTTCTCAAGTGTTTAACGACAGTTTGATCGCTAACTCCTCCTGGTCAGATATTTGCAAAGAACCTGCATTTAAAGTGGAGCTGTTATTTTCCTGCTGCATAGTCCAGTCACGTTAGGCGTGAAAAAGCTCCTCAGAAAAGCTTATGGAAGAACCATAAACATCCCGCAGCTGCCACTCGCTGTGTGGCCCAATCCGATTGTTGTCCACCAAACACAGTCTAATGGCCCGCTTATAGATCCCCTCATCACGTATGCCGCTCTGATGAGGTTAACACCAGTTTATTGATTGCCGTTTGCATGTTTTCTCACTCTTTTACATGTCACCCCTCTAACAGTTAAGGATTTCAAAGCAGTGTCGGGACAGACTAAGCACGTGGGCTCTCTGGACGGGGTCAGCACAGTGGAGAAAGAAAAATTCCCAAAGAATTTCTGGCCTGATGTGAGTATGTGTGTGTGTGTGTGTGTGTGTGTGTGTGTGTGTGTGTGTGTGTGTGTGTGTGTGTGTGTGTGTGTGTGTGTGTGTGTGGTGTGTGTGTGTGTGTGTGTGTGTGTGTGTGTGTGTGTGTGTGTGTGTGTGTGTGTGTGTGTGTGTGTGTGTGTGTGTGTGTGTGTGTGTGTGTGTGTGTGTGTGTGTGTGTGTGTGTGTGTGTGTGTGTGTGTGTGTGTGTGTGTGTGTGTGTGTGTGTGTGTGTGTGTGTGTGTGTGTGTGTGTGTGTGTGTGTGTGTGGGGAGGGGTACGTGAGGGCCAAAGGGAGATGTCACGACAGATGAGTCTACTGGGGCTGCCGCTCTGACAGGGAGATGAGACAAATTATGTGAAAGAATCAATGATTATCAGTATGGCTCGCTGCTGTTTAGTGACTCACTCTCATTTGTCTCTGTTGCAGTTCAAGTGGTCCAGGAAGGGCTTCATGAGGACCCGCTGGATCATACACAACCAGTACGTACCCTGCACCAATCTCACCTGGATTAGATAAACACAACATACTCTGCCCTGGATTTATATCACTTTCACTTTTGGTTGTTTTTTGACTGTTGTGAAATCCAGCTATGCCTGCCCTGATGCCAACTGGCATTCATGTAAGCTGTTCAGGTTTGCTTTACTCAAATAGCTTTGAAAACTAGTTTGTTTAGCGTGTTAAATAAAGAGTAAGTTCCCAGTAACAAAGTCTATTCGGTTTCCCTTTCTGTTCCACCTGAGTGTTAACAGATCATTTACCTGACTTTTGACATTGACAACCAAATTCCACTGAACTCACACCTTACTTTGAGATGTACAAACTCTGCTTCTACAATACATTTTTTCAGAGCAACATTTTCAGTTTAAATCAGTAATACCAGAGCTTTTTAGCTCGGTTTGGTTGTACAACCACAATTTTAACTGAGATCTGAACACATACAGGATCTCAGAGCTGCAGCAGGGGCTACAACTAATACTGTCTCCCATTACCTCTATCACTATATTACATTACATGTCACTTGTTAGACGCTTTTATCCAAAGCGACTTACATACTCAATACTGTGGGCAATCCCCACAGGAGCAATTTGGGGTGAAGTGTCTCAGGGACACAACGACATGCTGACTGCAGTGGGGTTTGAACTGTGTCTGTGTTGTCCCCTGTGGATTTATTAACGAAATATTTTGTTATTATTTATTTAGTTTGGCAAAGTAATTGTCCACTTGATCGAAACAGAGCCAGTGCAGCATGGTGTCCTGCTGCTAACCCACACAGGCTACATTTTACAGAACACCATTTTATATAATGACAGAAGCAAAGAATATATTTGTATAGTGTATGTTCTGAAAAACATTGGAATTATGTAAATAAAAGCTAAATATAGCTCTGAAATGAACATGATGAATGGCTCCGTGCTGCTGCTACAGCTGCACGTGTTCTCTGGGAACAATAGTCTCTATTTGCTCTGCTGAGTCGTCACCCGGGGGGGGGGAAACAAAGGCAGGCCACAATCTGTGTGCAACAAGATCAGGCTGTAAGTCAACTAAGCTCTTTTGTTGGATGCAAATTAATTGTTTTGCAGTGACAGCCAAAAAAAAAAAGGAGCGGACGTTTCAACAAAAGAAAAACGTGTTTGTAGACTCGGCATTAACACGAGAGCAGCAACTGATAAGAGAGCTACCCATGAGTGACACCCGTGCACACACACAGCACACACACCTTTCAGATGTCAGATGTTATCAAATCGTTTCCTGTTTCCTCTCTCTGCCTAACACATATCACCATATTCTGTCTGTGTGTTTTACAGAGGTCTGGACCTGGTTAATGTCCACCTGTTCCACGATGCCTCCAACCTCATTGCCTGCAAATCCAGTCCCTCCATTTACTCGGCCAACCGCAAAAACGCTCTCAGATATGTCATCAACAGGTCGGATACCCAGGCGCAAATTATGCAATGGCTTTTCCCACCTGGCAAAACACTGTTCCTCTATAAAGTGACAAAAAAACATTGTATTTAATGTTTTCTAACTGCTTTGTCTTTTATATATATAAACACACACACTAATACACTTCTCACAATCAACTTTGTTGTTCTAAAAGTCTGCCATCAAAATAGAATTTTATTTTTTGTATAATAATCTTGTGTTCTCATTGTGTATTTACAAATTATTTAGGTATAGGTTTCATATGAGCCCAGTGGGTTTTCTCCCTCCTTCTGCACTGCATATTGTTTGTTATCTGTTACTCACTCTATGAAGGGAATGGGTTTTCCCACAGATTTGGCTAAGATCATTATGTAAACAGGATATTTCAGGAACTCTGATCTTTGAAAGCACTGTTCTGAAGTGATTGCACACACATAGACAGGTTTTTTTTTATAGAAAACCACCCAAACATCTTTGTGATTCCTGGTTTCTATTTCCTTCCAGGATATCAGACAGCCGGTACACTCCTCTGCCTTTCTTCCTGTTTGGAGATTTTAACTTCCGTCTGGATGCACTTAGTCTGGTGCAGGTATGTGACAGCATTTCTCCTGAAGGAATTGAGGAAGTGCATCACCTTGGCCTTTTGACACAAACTCTTGCTTTTTGTTTTGTGTTTCTGTGAGCAGCATCTGTCCACTTCAGCAAATGTGCAAACAGTGAAGAAGGACAGCAGTAACGAAGTAGAGAAGATCATCTGCGAAGAAAAAGACAACGACCACCAGGTGATTAATGCAGTTTTATCAAGAAAACAATATTATTTTCTGTGCTTCCTTTCCTATACCTAGTTTTATTCCACCCACAGGTGCTGCTCCACATTGAGGACAAGCTGTTTGCCTACCTGCACCAGGCGGTTTTCAGGGAGGACAACGGCAGAGCGGTGAGAAATCTCTCAGCTTTGACCCACACTGATCCGGTCAGCTGCCCCACAGTCTCAGACAAGCTATGCTGTGACTCTGACCTACTCTACTACAGGCTGCTTAGCAACAATCTGACATGTCTTCACAGATTTTAGATTAGACCCTATCAGCGGATACACAATCCTAAGAATGACATTACAGCAAATACACTAGCTGTGGGTTAAACAGAAGTGCGATAACTTTGACAGTAAACTGGGTTTTCCGCCCGCACTTAAGTCTTACTCACTCACACTTGATTTTAATGGGTGTAGAGTTCCTGTAGAGCTAATCAGAAATGGCTTCTATCCCTCAGCTTTTGAAGTATGACAAAGAAGTCGCAGTCTTTCATGATGTTATTCGGGAAGAGGACATCGAGTTTCCACCCAGGTAACCCAGCTAGATGCTGCAGACATACAGTATAAAAACTCTAACATATGTTGTTATTCCCCTAAACTCACTGTGTGTGTGTGTGTGTGTGTGTGTGTGTGTGTGTGTGTGTGTGTGTGTGTGTGTGTGTGTGTGTGTGTGTGTGTGTGTGTGTGTGTGTGTGTGTGTGTGTGGTGTGTGTGTGTGTGTGTGTGTGTGTGTGTGTGTTGTGTGTGGTGTGTGTGTGTGTGTGTGTGTGTGTGTGTGTGTGTGTGTGTGTGTGTGTGTGTGTGTGTTGTGTGTGTGTGATGTGTGTGTGTTGTGTGTGTGTTGTGTGTGTGTGTGTTGTGTGTGTGTGTGTGTCCGTGTCCGTGTCCCACCCAGCTACCCATACAGTGAAGAGTATACCAAACCGACCCGGTACATGAACACTCGCTGCCCGGCCTGGTGTGATCGCATCCTCCTGTCACACACTGCCCAGGAATTCATCCACAGGGTCAGTACATGCTACTATCATAAAGCTGATATTCTTAACCTTCTGCATTTTAGCTCTCCTGGCAATCCCACACCATGTACAGGATATATTCTTGGTATAAGTAAGGCTTATATATACACAATTTGATACAAGATTGCAACTTTTTAATCGTTTTTTGTTCTCGCGTATACAGTGGCTTCTGGGCCTGCCGATATTCTCACATGGCTAGTGAGTTTATTACAAGAATAATGTCATTTATTGTAAAAGATAAGCGTTGACATGTTCGTATCTTCGAAAAGCCTGCGCCTCTTAGTTAGTGATGCAATGTTTGTCAAGCTTTTCGCAGGCTACGTAATTATAACAGTGACAGATTTGGCACTCTAAATTGATAGTAATTTTCATGACGATGACTCCTGTATTTTAGACAATAAAAGACAAAAACAAGTCTCTTATTTTAGCTAGTGACCATCGATTGTGACCATTTGGCTGAATTTAGTGTCGCCAACAGACTATCACCTGCAAATAGCTAGCTAGCAAGCTAATTAAGCTAAAATTAGCTTTATGAGTTGGTTGAAAATTACCGTCAGGAGACTCACGACGCAGAGGCTATAAAATTACCAGTGTCAATAAAATGTATCATTTATGACCCACTCAAAGTGTGTGGTGCTATATGTTTTTGCAGAGATCATGCACCCCATCTGCATGTTCTTATTTAGCTTAGTTTGGAATATTTAAATGGGGTCAATCTCTATTAAAATGTATACTGGTTGCTTGACCGGAAGCTTGCATCCAAGAGGAAGCTATCAGAAATGTCTGACCAAGTGCTGAAAGGACGCAAATATAGTCAGGAGGAACCACAAACGAACACAACCTATGCTGTTGACTTTCATCTGAAGTAAAGTTGTTTAATCAACTACAACATACGAATCCTACTCATTCTGCCCTAAGTCACAGATGTAAGCTCCAGTGTTGATGTCACATTTTATTTCCTTTATCACTAAAAGTTCATTCCTGTTTTTAGGGAGATGACGGAGACAAGAGCCTCGTTTACGACACAGTGGGTCCTAATGTCTGTATGGGAGACCATAAGGTAACAGTTTAAATAGCTTCTCCAGTATATTGTACTGTTTCTGTTCTACATGTGGAGTAACTCTGCTGTGTTCTTCTTGTAGCCGGTTTTCTTGTTCTTCTCACTGAAGACGAATGACCATTGACTTGGATCCTTCTCAATGGTAAGTGCCAGTGAGTGTGTTTCTATACTATACAGCATGTGGAGGTGTATGTAGGTCTATGTGGTGATTCCAGAGGGGGGGATTCAGTGTGTGAGAGCGATCACAGTAATCTCGCTGCGCTCCCCAGAGGGCCGTAACCTAGTCTGGCCCACAGGAGTCGGGATATGAACTAAGATGAAGTGCCTGCGGGACACGAGCGCTGCTTTGTGTCCAGGCAGTCGGACCACAGGCCATCAGCACCTCTCACTGATCTATGTGTATTGAATCCTCTGCAGTGTCACTGTGGCCACACACTAAGTGCATCGCTGGCCCGCTTTTCATTAATTACCATCTGGATGGTCGGCTGGAGAGACATGCATTGTGCCGGACAGCGTATTGGCATTTTTACGGTCATGATTTTGTTTTGCTGCCGTTTAAATTTATTTAGTTTAGGGATGGACTGCTTTTTCATGAGGATCCCTCTTCAGAAGCCTGCAAAATAATGAGTCCACGCAATGAAGCTGCAACCAGCGCACATTATCTTTTGTGTTTGGGAGACAAGTTAATTCCAGTAAAACAAATTCTCTGTATTTCTCAGGCTACGTTTACCCAGTAAAGAGAGACATTACGGTGCATCAAATGTTAAATGTTACATCTTGGATTTCAAATTAAGAAGTTTCAGAATAACATCATTTGTGATCACATGGGCATCATTTCCACAGAAGGTTGCTTTAAATTAATTTTTCATTTGGGAATAACTTGGAATTACTAACAATAATTATATAATAAGTAAGAGTCTTATAATCATAATCAGCACGTTACTTTATCTCCTCCCACTTTATCCTTCACGTGCACTGTGATCTATTCTTAGAGGAAAAAAAGAATTTCCACATTATTTGGATAAAGTCCCATAACTATTCTTGTGTGTGTGTGTGTGTGTGTGTGTGTGTGTGTGTGTGTGTGTGTGTGTGTGTGTGTGTGTGTGTGTGTGTGTGTGTGTGTGTGTGTGTGTGTGTGTGTGTGTGTGTGTGTGTGTGTGTGTGTGTGTGTGTGTGTGTGTGTGTGTGTGTGTGTGTGTGTGTGTGTGTGTGTGTGTGTGTGTGTGTGTGTGTGTGTGTGTGTGTGTGTGTGTGTGTGTTCGTTCTTTCCTCTCAGCTCTGCCACAGTATCAGTACAATGGTTACCAGCCACAAAAACACACTCGCAGCCAGCAGCGGGTCTCAACTCTGAAATTCCCCGCTGTGAAAACCCCGTCGTCTCATCACTGGAGTCTCACTAAAGACTGTCTCTCTGCCACATACTGTCGACCTCAGCTCCAGAGCCACAAGCCCAGATTAATCTGCAGCTGGGATGGATTTCTGATGCAGTTCTCACCTCACTCTCAGATCTAAAGTCCCTTGACCTGAATGCAAAGTGTCACACAATATATTCCATAACATGTTATTAAGCTGATGCTTTTATCCAAAGCGACTTGCATACACTTCAATTTTGCAGTCATGCCTACAGGAGCACATTGGGGTTAGGTTTCTCGCCCAAGGACACTTCAGCATGTTGACTGCAGGTGTTGGGATCGAAACTCTGACCCTCTGATTTGTAGATTACCACATTAAGCCCCACTATTCCTGCTTCCTTCAGTCTCATGATGTAAAGACTGCAGTGTGTAATTGTTAACCAACTATTTACTGTACATGTATGTGTATGCAAACATTCCTCCTTATTTTAACAAAAGATATGCCATTTTCTTACAGGCAGCATCCGACAAACCCCAGCAAAGGCATCAGAGATGTTCCCATACCTCATTGGCCATTTAGCAGACAGGTCACTGTTTCAGGTCATGGCTTTCACCCAGTAGGTTTTAAATTAGCTGTTCATGTAGCTAATCAGAATCCAGTGTCGAGAAACAAATCATTTTGTAGCTAAACATTACACCAACATTATTATAAGGCTCTAATATTAGTACAACTTAATACATTTTTTACGAAGATTTGGATCAGTATGCTTTTATTTTATGCCATTTCTAGATCACGTTTTCTTTTTAAATGTTGTTTACTACATCTGTAAGTAGATTTTATCCCACATGTAGACACAGTTGAGGAATGCTGCTATGTCAGTTCACTGCTTACGTGTTTGGTCTGATGCCCTTTTTAGATTAAACATAATCTATGAAGGTATCTTACATGTTATTCATTTTCTTAGCTACTTTCTCACAGTGGCTTTATTCCTGTCACATACTGTATCTCTTAACTGAGTCACTTCCAGATCTGGTTTTGTGTCTAACAATGACACTAGAATTTCTAGGCATCAAGATTATGTTTTGAATGCAGGAGTAGGAGCTGAATTGATTACCACATTACAACAGAATGTGTTTCACCCTGTTGAATTTAAAGGTACATTATTTGTACCAACTTTACGTCAATAACAAGTGCTTTATTCCACAAGCTATAACTCATCAGTTTTCATTTTTTCGATTTTAGCAATCCTCACTCGGAAAAGGTTTTCCTTACAGTTTGCTAATGCAGACATCTTCTCCTCCCTGTTCGGGTTGGCATCAAAATGATTCCATTGCCAAAACAATTCTAATGTAGGCCTCCCATGTGTACTCGTAAATGTTCCTAAAGATGCCCTATTATGCTTTTTGGGGTTTCCCTCTCCTGTAGTGTGTTATAGTTTTTGTGCATGTACGGTAAATACTCTGTCAACTCCAAATCCCAAAGTTTCTCTCTCCACCCCCCCCCCCCCCGCCTGAAACACCTCCATTGGACTACTTTGATTACTTCTGTAACATAGTGACATCACTATGTAACACTTGTGCTTCTATTGGCTAGTGCTCCAACACATTGTACGTGATAGGCTAAGGGGCGGGACACCTCTAAGTGGTTGACTAATCACAACAGAGCCGGCCAGCTAACCAATCAGAGCAGACTGAGCTCTGGTTTCAGACAGAGGGTGGTGAAAAGAGGTGCTGCAGTACAGGCAGTATGAGAAAAATAAAGACCATTTTGAACAATAAAGCATGGAGACATGTCACATTATACAAATATGAACCTGGACATGAGCATAATAGGGGCCCTTTAAGGGTTGTGGATGCATCAATACCACAGATTCACTTGAACTTCACAAAATCCTGTATACATACAGTATATGTACGCGTGCACCCACACACAACACAATAGGCACTGTTTGCTTTTGGATTGATTTTTGTTTTGTTTAGTTGAATCATATAGTCTTAAACTGTAGCACCAGTGCTGTATAATATTGTTGATGTGTGAAATGCTAGAATGTTTGACCTGGTTTTAATAATGACTAATTGAATTAAAAAATGTAAAATAAGTTTGCTGATTGTTACTTCCATCCATCTTCTTACACATTATCTGAAGCTAATCCCAGCTGACATGTATTTTATTTTATTGTGTGTTTTGTGATTCTTATTTGGTCTTACACAGCTTGGTGAAACAATATATACGTCAATACAGGTGATCATATCAATGTTGGTCTGTCAGTCATGCTCGCACAGTGGGACTGAAGCCTTGCCGTAACAAGATTAAGTTAACAATCAGTGATGCAAATGTTTGTGTGGATTCAAGAGTGTGTTGGTGACAATCTTGTAGCAGTTCACTTCATTAAAAGGCCAGTATTACCTTTAGATTAACTCTGGTAACACTACAGCATTGTCATATTTCACTTTTTCAATAAAATATTACCCTCATAAAGGCTGCATTGTGTTTGATTTGCTTTAAGAAACTGTACATGCAGCCATTGTTGCAACACATTTTGATTTTGATACAGTCATCGCTTAATCCTTCATAATAGTCACACCTCTGCGGGAAATGCTGGTAAAGAACATTTGTGTTATTTTCCGGTTGAAGCTGATAAACCTGAATGGTTGGTGCTACTAGGAAAAGAGAAGTGGATCTTGACCTACATTAAATAAAATAATACCATGTTATTATATTAAAACATTATCAAGTTAGTAACTTTGACGTTAAGAATTCAAATTCTCACAAATGTTTATTTTTGGTTGGATTAAAGAAATATCGACCATAGTAGTGCAAAATGCTTGCACAGAGCCTGCCCCAACTTCACTGTCTTTCTGTGTAATGCATTTATTTTCCAAAGTTCTATTAATCCGCAATGATGTGAGCTGCACTTATTTTTCAACGCAGGAAATATTGCATCTAAAACAGAGGAGGTAATACGCTTGCCCTCTAAAGCTGGAGTGGGTTGCCTTTTTAGGAGATTTAGTTTTGATTGAAAGTCTTCCAAGGGTCAACAAATCAAGATTCAAACCTTTTCTTTGGGTAATTTCACTGACCAGATTGCATCAGGTTTGAGGGATACACCTGACCATTCACAACAATTGTATAATACTTAATCGTTTTTAAATATTTGTAACATCATAATGGCAATGGAGACTTTAGCAATATTTGACAGAATTTGCGATTGTATGATTCTGACATTACATTAAATGTAACTAAACTATAAAAATACCTAAAGAGGTTTGACTTATTTAAAGCTAATGTAGGCTACTTTCAAGATTCTTGTTGCTCTTATTGTCACACACACTTTGGATACAAGTGTCAGTTAAATGAAATGTAATGTCAGGAGAATTGTGTTTGACAGAATACTTTGGACTGACATCTGAAACATGTGGAGGCTAAACGCGATGAGCTTTATTGTAAACGAGGTGGTCTGTTGGTATTGATTTTATGTTGTCGTGCGCTGTGGGGGCCATTGTCTTCAATTAAACCCTACCACACTGGTAAATCACACAATATTTGACTTTTGACCTCTGCACTTCTTTTCAGTGTCAGCGTTTTTTTGCTTGCAGTTTCATTCTTACTGTCACCAACAGAATAAAATACTGGCATGATGAGCCTTATACTGTGAATGATTTACAATCATTTATTGTGCATGTATTTAAAAAACAAGTTAACAAAAAGGAAAGGAGATATAAACCTGCAGTGTTTTTTTCTTCTACAAGTCAACATTCAATTTAATAATTTAGCAGAATTACAAATAATACTTGAAAATATTATAAGAGATGATTACCTGTTATTCAGAGTTGTTAGACATGTGGTTACATACAGCCATGTTCATTTTAACAGGTCTTATTTAGTGCCTTTTTTCTTACTAAGTGCACATTTAAATGCAAACTCCCTATAAATAGTTGTACTAACATGACTTAACCTGCATACTATTTATTTTAAATTGAAGGACCAATGATATTTCTCACCTCCACTTTTATTCGGCAGTGGCACTATTTGCTTTTGTAGTGTTTGCAGTGTCAACTGTTTAAAAAGAGAACACGTTAATAACTTCAGGCTACTTTTTATTCCCAATACCAATAGCATCATGCAGTTTTTATAGTAACATTTTCTTATATTTTTACAAAAATGGAGTGTATAACATAATTCCCCCACACACCCGTGTAACATTAAACAGGCCAGAGATACAGTAACTTGTAAAAGTAAACGTCTTTTAGATTCATTTCTGCAGCCTGTTGATTGACCCCAGTGATACTTAGTTGTTGTACCACATATGACCTCTTCTGAACATGCTTTTTTTAATTTAAAACGAATAACTCTCATAACAGCATGCATGAGTGCTGTGCAGTGTGTGATTCGCCGGAAGTGGGTCAGACATGGTGCGGGCCGAGGCGCAGCACGGAGAAAGCTCTGTGGTGTTTGCGCAGCAGCAGGCGGATCTTATCGTCGTCAGAGTCCGGGTCCAGAGGCTTGTTGTACTCCTCGTCCTCCACCTCGTTCTCCGAGGCCTCCCCGCCGGTCCCCGCCAGGCCGGACTGCGTGGAGCTCGGCTCCGAGGCGCTCTTCTTCCGCCACTTGGTGCGTCGGTTCTGAAACCACACCTACACACAGCAGGAGTCATCTGGTTTACACACATTTCATAGAAAGCCCAGATAATGATCATGCACCAGTAGGTGAATAGGTGAGATGGTGAGATGGTGAGATATAACTGTGACGTCACCTCATGATGCGATGCACCGATTAGAACATTCAAGATGTTTATCTCCACAAGTAGGTCAACGATACTCATACAAAACGTCATTAAAAAAAACTTGACCAATTAACTTCTGTTGCACTCTTCAAAACCAGACTTATTTCAAACAACAATGAAGGAGACGCTCAAATGTGGAGAAATTAAAGCAAAAATAAAAATATTAAATGACTCTGTCTAAATAGAAAGGCACCTCTTTCAAGAAGCTATATCTAATGGAATAGGTCAACTTTATTTCTATTGCACTTTTCAAAACAAGAGTTGGCTCCCATCAAATCACCATAAAGGTCACATATAGAGAAATAAGAGAAGGTATAACAAATAAAGTGTTGGAGTAAAATGTTTAAATTGTGAAGCACATATCACAAAAGCAACATTTTAAAAGCTTTACCTAATTAAATACATCAACTTATTTTCTACTGCACCCCTTAAAACAAGAGCTACTTCACACACAAATCAAGGTAACGCTCAAATGTGGAGAAATTAAAGCAAATATAAAAAGAAAAACATAAATTATTGGATTTAAAGTGTTTAAATTGCAAAGCACTTCACATAAAAGCATCATTCCACACGCTTTAGCTGACAAGGTAACTTTTTTGCTATTACACCTTTCAGAACAAGTGTTACCTCCCATGAAATAACCAGAAAGGTCATATATAGAGAAATACAAGTAAACAATTAAAAACATGGACGAACAGGAGTTAAATGTTTAAATTGTACGGCACGTCACACAAAAACTTCAATTCAAATGCTTAAGCTAATGAAATAGGTCAACTGTATTTCGAGTTACTTCACCAGAAAGTTCATATAATAAAAAGGAAAAATATATACATTATTTGAGTGAAGTGTTTAAATTGTTAGGCACTTTACACAAAAGCACATTTCAAAAAGCTTTAGCTGATTAGGTAGATCAACGTTGTTTCCTAAACAACTTTTATCCATGTATTTTTTCTTTTAATGTTTATTTTATTATCTTTTCTTTTTAATGACTGATTTTAAATGCCATTTTCTTAATGTCTTCCATTTTTGTAAAGCACTTTGAATTGCCTTGTGTTGAAAGGTGCTATATAAATAAAAAAATAAACTTGCCTAAAGAAACATAGAAAAGGTGAAAGAAAATAATACTTAATTAAAAAAGCTTCGGCTAAATGTTTTGTAATCTTTACCTTGACTTGTGACTCGGTCATTCCCAGAGAATAGGCCAGTCTGGCTCTCTCCGGCCCGGCCAGGTACTTGGTCTGCTCGAAGGTTTTCTCCAGGGCAAAAATCTGATGTCCACTAAACGTTGGTCTGGTGTGTTTCTTCCTGCCTGACATCTCCCCCAGATCACTACCTGCAAATATAAGGAGAAAAAAGTATTTATTAAAGAAACGCTGGATTTTCCTTAGACTGAAACATATAAGTTAAATTATATTCTATTGGTTTCTGCTGGAAGTTTGGGACAACAAACATTACGATTTGTTCTATCACCCATCGTCAAAAAAACATCGTCCACATATTATATGAGTGCCATTTTTTGAATATTTGATTTGATGTTACAACTGCCCCATATATTTATTCACTGCCGCGTTGCCCGTGAGCAAAGCATCAGACCCGCACACTGCTCATTAAGCGCATAATAGAATAGCTGCCCACTGCTCCTAATACTAAGATGGGTTAAATGCAGAGTAACAATTTCACTGTGTGTGCTGCAAACAAAATCCTCCATTAACAATTACATTTATATCCATTCGAATTGTACACATTTCAAATACATTAAAATGAATAATTCAATCTAAGAATCTATTTGTCCTATTTTTGAATTTTACTGGCACCATTGTCTTGCAATATTATATTGTATACTTCTATTACTAATTGTATTTATTTTAGATTACATTGCATTTAGCTGACGCTTTTATCCAAAGCGACTTACAATAAGTGCATTCGACCAGGAAGATACAAACTAGAAGAAAACAGAATCATATAAGTACATCAGGTTTCATAGAGCCAAAACATTTCAAGTGCTACTCAACTGGCTTTAGATAAGACAGTCCTTTGATAGTATTTAAGTGCTTTGATAGTATATAAGTGCTTTGATAGTATATAAGTGCTTTGTTAGTCATTCTATCGCTCTATTTTACGAGGCATTATTAGAGGAGCTGGGGACTTTAGATCTTCATTGCCTAAACTTAGCTGTAGCTTTTGTGCACATGACAATAAAGCCTCAAAAACTTTAATTTAATCTTAAATATGTTCAAGTATCTGTTTAAAAAAACACAAACAAAATGTTGGTTAAAACATCTCTCATATACTGGATGTATCTGAGTTTGTAAAGTTAGTTTATATTTTGAATTTGGGTGAATTTGTCTTCTAAGGACGTTCTGGCACGAGTCCTCCAGTGTCCTCAGAGACAAAAGAGTAAACATTACGCAAATGAAACTATCTACTTTCATGCACCAGTTTAAATGACAATGTGATCCACATTTCTATCATTAGGGTTTTCCCCCTACTTTTCTTTGTATTTATTCAAAAAACACAAATATAGATTGTCCAAAAGATATTTAAGATATTAAATCTAAATCTGGAACCTCAATATTCCCAGATTCTCTTATCTTCATCTTCCGGTTTCAATAAGTAATGGCAATAAACCACATCTTATCCTAGGTATGAATATGAATCATGAGTATTTTTTTATATATTATAATACTGTGTTGTAGACTCTATGTTAGAAAAACAGTGTCCTCAGAGACTCATGGAGGTTGTAATGCTGCTGTTGACCCCCCCTCAGCTGAAGGATGGAGACTCACTGTTGGTGCACGGCTGCCGCCCCCCCCTCCACTCACAGCCGCTCTCCGCCCAGCAGCTGCGACCCTTCATGGAGCACTCTGCGCCGGGCTTGGAGAACCCGCCCAGGGGGGAGTTGTAGTCTCGGTTATAGTACATGGAGGTGCTGCTGACGGAGGGGCTGAACCCCCCCATGGTGGAGTATCCGGACAGCAGGGTGGTGGTCCCCGTGGCGCCCATCCCCATCATGGAGCTCCTCAGGATGTCGCTGATGGTGTGCGGCGTCCCCGGCTGCAGCTGGCTGTTCAGAGCCGGGTTGAGCTTGTAGAAAGAGTTGGGCACAGAGTACTGACACACCGGGGCCTTGAGCTCAGAGGAGAACTGGTTCAGGCTGTTGTTGAACAGGAAAGACCCCTGGATGTTTGGATCCATGGGAGGTAGTGTAACTCTGACTCCAGTGACACATCCAATAAGGTCCAAGCAGGAATAGACCTCAGATAGGCCCACACAGAGTTCCTCACCCACAGGCGATGTCTTGGATCTGGGATCAAACCCACTTTCTTTCCAGATATTCAAATAACAAAGAGCGATTTTAAAGTCCCGGTGTTTACAAAAGTTCCTACCACATCAGTAAACGCAGATAAACTCTTCACCTCTTCTCAGCCACAGTGTGTTCTGTGATAATCCCATATCTAACGTCGCAGGCGAGCCCTCTGGATTCAGGTTTAGTTGTTCTGCTAAAGACACATGCCTGCCGCCGGCGCTCTCCTCAGAGGTCATAAATAAGCAGTATCTGGAAATGGAGTGGCACCTTGATAAAGATAGGCCATATTAGAATGCAGCCTGGGATTGGCCTGGGTCTCACGGCTTTAATGCCTCTCTATTGGCTCCTCGCTGAGAGCCAAGCCTTTTATTGGAAGGCAGCAGATTAATAGTGTTTTGAACAGGTGGAGAGGGAGCAAGTTGATTTCTTGATGGCCTGCCATGTCTGACCAAGTGTGGTGGAGCAGAGGCAGCTGAGCACCGAGTACACAGAGGAGGAGAAGAAGGGCTGATATATGTCCCAGTTTATCAGTGGTGAGATGTGGTTTTAAAGCAAAATAGGGGTTTTATTGTAAAAAATAATACATTCCCCAAAAACATAGTTTCCTTTCATGCACCGGTTTCAATGATAATGTGATTCACATTTCTATCATTTGGGTTTTTCCCCTACTTTTCTTTGTATTTATTCAAAAAACACAAATATTGATTGTCCAAAAGATATTTAAGATATTAAATCTAAATCTGGAACCTCATTATTGTGTTTATAATATTCACAGATTCTCTTATGTTCATCTTCCAGTTGGCAATATACCACATCTTATCCTAGGTATGAATATGAATCATGAGTTTTTTTTATATATATCATAATACTGTGTTGTAGGGTTTTATGTTAGAAAACTTAAAAATATCCCCCCAATTAATTTTTTTAATATTTTCTCTGGTGCAGTGTGAAGCCACCATCATGCAACAATAAACTCAATATTCAACCAGCAAAAGTTGAATTTATCCAAAGTTGTATTAATGCTTATGAAGCTTTTTTAGGTTGACAATGTGACAATAATACATTTTGGTGAATCTAATTTAAATGTATAATTGTATTTTCCATTTTTTTTCTTAAACCTCAGATGCACAAGTTATTGGACCCTACAATTTCCCATTAGAATAATATGTTTTTATGCCATTTTTGTAATTTTGTATAAGAATCATCACTATTTTATTTCGTTCCACACAAGAATGATTTCATGTTTGAAATATTTTTTAAATTTTTAAAAATACGTTTTGAACATATTGACAATTGAAAAAGAAGAAAATTATAATGCACACACACGCACACACACACACACCACACACACACACACACACACACACACACACACACACACACACACACACACACACACACACCCACACGGCCTACGCAGTAGAACTGCATGTCTAGAATCAAGCATTCTCTCTTCAAAACATCCAAAGCATATTTGCAGTCACATTAAAACATGCCTGCAGCTGACGTGTATTTTTAGGTCATGGGAAGAAGTCATGTGATAATTTGTTATAGAATGAAAAAAGTTAGTAACTTTCCGAGAGTGATGTCACTTTTGGTTTCCAGACATTGCTTCATCCTGTCACATGCTCCGGGCTGCCAACCAATGAGGTGTTAAGAAATGACGGAGTGTGTGTCCAGCAGAGGGCGACAGAACTCGACACACACTGGTGTATCATCTGAGGAAATGTTCAAAGTAAGGATCATTGCATACACTCATCACTTAACCATGTCTGAAGTTCCCTCAAATCCACTGGGCCAGAAAGGGAAGTGACATCCAAAATGTTGCTGGTATTTCCCATGATTTAATCCACTGCACCTTGGAAAATAACCACCAACAATGTTTTGGGTTATTGAAAGCTTATTTAGTTGCAGGATTCTTGCTTTTTTAAGTTTAAATGTAAAACAAAAAAGATTAAAAAAGGGTCCTTTTGAAGTGTTTCTATGTAAAAAGGTCATGTTGCATTCTATTTCCCAAACAAAACAGCAAAATGTGCATGAGGACAATCAAATATTAGTAAAATAGCAGCTAAGAATCAAATACAGAATATCGGATGCATCCCATTTACAGTAAACACAAGACAGGACAGAAAGTGAAACATGAGAGCTTGCTTGTTAAATACATGTGAGAAAGGTGCACACATACAGGCAGAAATAAGAAGTTATTATAATCTGCAACATTAAATAAAAAACAATTGCAATCGAAGGACACGATAGTAAGAAAGACCTGCAAGCTGTGCATTTAATATATATTATAGTACAAAAACACAATCACAAGACGATGAAAGAGAATTCAACTAATTCTGTTTGATTATTTAATGTCACCATTAAACAATTTCACAACATGATGACAGAGAATGAAACTGATTCTCTTTTATAATCAGCCTAAATCACACAGTGAAGGACATAACATCAACAAAAACTCCCTGCTGTCAGCTGAAGGGAACTTTCCATGCGATGGTTCCTCCCTCAGGCCTCCTGCTTTCAGTTTGATGAGGGCGGGATGTTAGTGTTTACATGCCCCACATGCAGCATACTTTAAAAGCAGTAACACTGCACCTCATGACAAACGATCCAAGAAACAGACGAGAGCACATGCACGCTACAGACCACAAGAACATAACCTCTGCCTCTTCAAGATGGTGAAGGACACTAGCAACAGGAACTCTGGTGAGATTTCTTTTCAATTTTAATCTTTGCAGAGACATTTATATGGAATTTATACTGTCAATAATAACCATCTCAATTTCTCATTACAAATAACTAATAATTTGGGCTTCCTGTAGTAGTCCAAATTATTAATTATTCTTTTTAGTTAAAAAATGTTGGTGAAATATTATTTTGCTGTATGTCAAAATGATCTTTAGTTGCATTTGGTTCGCCAACATTAATGTATAGTTTAATGTTTTTATTTAACCTAGTACTCATACTAAAATAAGAAAATATAAATGATATCAACATTTTCAAATTCAAACATTTTAGAGACATTTATTTTCACTTTTCATGTTGGAGCAAAAGTACATTTTATGTAAAAAGTAAGAAAATAAATGCATTTACAATTTTAATTAAAGCATATTATTGTCGACAAAAAAAAGGTTAGTAAGTCAAAAATTCCTATATGAATTAAGTATTATTAGCCTTATAAATGAATAGACATCATCCATACATATTTTTTTAGGAGATGCTGAAAGCCACTAATCTGGAAACTAAAGATCTGATAATGTTGAACAGAAGCCAGGTCTTTATGTTAATGGCTGTAGAAAGGGACGATTAGCAGCTGAGATAGAGGCCTTTATGATGAAGGAGTTCATCCTTGCCAAAAGCATTTACTGGAAACGTTCAGCTTGTCACTGAAATGCTTTACATACAGCTCGTGGTTTCTTAATGCTTCATTTGGGTAGAGTCTCATCAGTTTCTGCAAGCCGTCCTTTGACAAATGGACACATATTGTGAATGGACTCAGGGTTCACTTCAATGATTAATGCTCTGCTCCTCCAAAGTCAAATCACATTTGCTGGTTTCAGTATTACTCGTGTTCTGGTGAATCTTCTGTTAGTTTATAACCCTAATCAAAATCCACTCAACCTTGCAGTAAAGGTTAAAGATTAAGTAGCATCCGGTTATAAAGGTTGGATAAATTGCCCTTTATAAAGAAATTATTTTGTTACAGGGCATACACAGCAACATCATAAACAACTATGATGAATTACAATCAACTAATCAGATGAAATAAAGACATCAAATAAATATTTCTGCACACATTGGCAGTGCAGAAATCTTCTCAGCTTGTTGTTGTTGTTGTTGTTGTTGTTGTTGTCTCTGTGACGCACAGATTCAAGAATGAAAAATAATTCCCTGTATGCAAAACTTTCATAACGATTCCTAACTTTATTATTATAATTTTTTTCCAGATGACAGCCCTCACAGGTGCTGCTGGTCCTGCCTCGGCCCGCTCAGCTTCCACTCTCAGGCGGTGGGAGACATGGTGCGTCTGAGTCGGGGGGGGCCTCCTGGCGGAGAGGAGGGAAAACACCTTCAAGAACGGCCTGGTGTTCAGCAGCCGCCCGCTGAAGTTCCAGGAGAGGATCCGCCTGCGGGTGGAGAAGGACTCCTTCAACTGGAACGGAGGTCTGCGTCTGGGCTTCACCACGGTGCATCCCATGGCCAGATCTCTGCCCCTGCCCATCATGGCCATCCCCAACCTCACGGAGACCCCGGGGCACTGGGCGGCTCCTGTGCACGAGTCCTTCTGCCAGGCAGGTGTCGAGCTGGAGTTCTGGGTCTCTGCTGGAGGCTCCATGTTCATCAGCGGAAACAACGGCAGGGAGCAAAAGCTGCTGTCAGGAGTGGATCGCAGCCGGCCGCTGTGGGCCGTGATAGACATCTACGGACAGACGTGCTCCATCTCCCTCCTGGGTATGTTTACTATCATAACAACATGCTCGCTGTGCAGCCTGTTTGTCTTCTTCCTGCTTATTTACAGTAGCCACATACAAAATAATAGTTTTATTGTTAGAACATATTGTAATACTTCTACTTCTTGCTGCAGGCTCAGAGAAAAGGGAGTTTTTTCGCACCAGACGCTCCTGTCCTGCACCTGAATGCCTCACTTCACCTGAGGTTGACAACCACTGCAGTTTGTTTACTGATTCTTCAAGTCTGGATGGAAACAGCTATGAATACATCTCCTGTCTCGAAGGCCCAGAAGGTAAGAAAGAGTCCTTCAAACCCACATTTGATTTCAGTGTTTTGCACATTTTGACCAGAGAGAACCTGTCTCTGTTATCAGATTTGTAATCATGGTTCCTCTGTTTTGATCACAGATGGAGACGCATCGTGCTGCGTTGTGTGCATGGAGACACAGGCCAGCATCACTCTGCCTTGTGGCCACCAGTGTTTATGCAACCGGTGCGCCTTCAAAGTCTTGAAGCAGTTTGGCACTTGCCCGCTGTGCCGACAGAACATCAGAGCTCCATCGGGGAACGGGAGGAGAGCCTCCGTCCGTGCCTGAGCTCCACCAGACAGGAGTCACCCAACATAAGCTGCTGAGAGACTGTGACAATGACAACACTTAGAATAGCACATACTAAATGTTAGAATGTGCTAGTACCAGCAGACTACAAATGGTTCAGAACACTTCAAAAGAGATGTCAACTTAAACTACTAAAATCAGTCAATACAATACATTTGATGAAAGGAATATTTGAAAAATGCACTTTGATTGTGATTTGTAAAGAAGCAAGAAGCCATTTGATAAAGACGAGCCTAATATTTTTTGCAAGCACAGCCCGACGTGTAATGTCATTTACACTCACTGTATATATAAAATCCCTAATTTTGTAAATATGAAATCAATCTTTATTGTTGTACAGTTATTTTGTTCTTTAATTTATTGTTGAATTGTCAAAAAATGGATGTAAAAATAAACATTACATCAATCTTAAAAATGAACTTTTCTGTTCTTATTTTGTGTGTGTGTGTGTGTGTGTGTGTGTGTGTGTGTGTGTGTGTGTGTGTGTGTGTGTGTGTGATGATATACTTTATGGAAACATGATCTCATGATTAAACCTTCACTATGCACTCTATTAATCACTCTTTTGGGATAACATGTTGCTGTAAAACTGTTATTGGCTTGTCTTAAATTACACATAAATACTAGAATATTGTGTAGTTTTGGGAAAGTTTGATTTAATATTTCGTAGCACCTTTTTATAAATATTATTGTTATGTTAAGCCGTTCAGGTTTGATCCTAAAGTGTTTAATTTGTGGCCTTGGAATACAAGTGAAATCCCCCTTCTTTATCCTGAAATAACATGAGGCCATTTAGGGACAGCCAAAATTTGTTGTGAGTAAAACATTGACTTATTATCAACCTTTAAGTTGATATGACAAACGTGTTGCTTATTTAAACATCCAGCAGTTACAGAGCAACACAAATGATTGTGTGATGTAGAAAGCATGTGGCGCAGTGGCCTAGTGCGTTGGTGTTCGGATCAGCATGTCGTTGTGTCCCTGGGCAAGACACTTCACCCAAATTGCTCCTGTGGGGATTGTCCACATGTATTGAGTATGTAAGTCGCTTTGGATAAAAGCGACTTACATGTAATGTTTAAACATGTTGTGTCTTGTACCTTTTTAGTTATTTATTACTCAATGAGACTAAGTCCATTTAATAAAGGGATCATTTGATGGAGATAAGAGGTTGTTGAAAGATAGGCATATCATTCATGTCGCAGATAATTACATGTACATGTTCATGCACATGCACACTACAGACCACTGGTGAGACTGAATCTACAGTTATTCATAATTGTTAAGTCTGCACCAGGAGCCATTACAAAGATATATTTAATGAATCCTCAAAACTACTGTATCCTAACATGCTATACTGTTTACACAATAATTATCGTTTCTATAAGACCCACCCATTAATTTTTGTCCTCTGTGGAGCACATTGGGTTTTGGTCCATTACTTTGAGGTTATACATGCCACAGCATTAAGTCCTATTGTACTCCACAGAGGACATCCTGGGCCTTTCAAACATATGACATATGTGGGGGTGTGGCTTTGAAAAAGATAATTTCGTTGTATTTCAAAATGGCGTCCATCAACACAAGCACTATTTATAGAAAGAGAAATGGTAAGTTTGTAATTTTGTAATTACCAGTGTTGTGAGTTCAATATTTTAACTAATTATAGTAAGGGAACATCTTAGGAGTTAGTGTAGTGAGTTCTCAGAGCAGTGTATTACTTATCTGACCTAAAAATAAATGTTTTTATGAATGTCCTCTAAGGAGGACATGGGGATTTGCTAACTTTTTATTTCCCCCATTTTACACAACACACATGGAGTCCACTATGGGCCAAAACTAACACTTAGGTTTCTGTAGGGTTCATGGCAGACGGATGCAGTGGGAAATTATATTATATTGTATATAATTAAATACATCAAGTGCCTCAAGTGTCAGATGTATCTCTGCATTTCAAAAAAGGATGGAGTACTACAAATGAGGGCTCAATATGTGTTGCATTGAGTTGTTGCGCTCTAATGTTGTCTAAATGTACTTGTATGTTAATGTTGTTTATATACTATGCTTCGCATAACTAACACCCAATGTCCTCTACAAAGGACACACAATAAAGCAAAAATAAAATACATATTTTTAGTTTTTGTTAGTCATTATGTTTATACCACCCTAAAGACTTGTGTGATCAAAAAAAAAAGGAAATTTGAAACCTTTTTCTTTCTGGGTCTCAGGAGGATAACTTGATACTGTAGCTTCAGAGAGTTCCTGTAATTTAAGAGTTTCTTTATGACTTACAGGAATAGCTGTAGTCAAAACGAATCTGATCACTGCAGCAAAGGATTAGCAAATGATTAACAAATCTCCACATTAGGGCAGGAGGTGAACTGGGACCTCTCCAAGTAGCAGTCCACACTCCACATTTAGGTCTGGTCAGGGACTTGAACAGGCGACCCTACAGCTCCCAGTCCAAGCCCTATACTGACTGAGCCACTGCCTTCTGGTTGAAAGACGACCGCACTCGCTCGCAGCCATACTCCTTCTATGTTTATGTTGTCTAGTATTAATTGCACCTGGGGATTTGTTTTATGTTTTCCAAATAGCATAATCTTTGTTTTGCTTATATTTAATATTTAATATTTAATAACCAATGTTTTACTTGAATCATTTCTGCTGTTATTACCTCCATTAGCTGTTTCAAATTGTCACCAGAACAAAAAATATTAGTATCATCTGCAAATAAAATAAATGTCAATATATTTGATACTCTGCAAATATCGTTGATGTATGGTAACAGCTTTGGACCCAATACAGACCCCTGAGGTACTCCACAAGTTATGTTCAGCTGATGTATGTTCACCTATTTCAACACATTGTTGTCTGTTGCTTAAATAATCTCTCACCCAGTCTAATCCCACCCCTCTGATGCCATACTTTTCCAGTTTTGTCAGTAAAATGTTGTGATATGGTGTCAAATGCTTTTTATAGGTCTATATATTATTCCCACTGCTTGTTTTTTATTGTCCATGCAGTTTGCTATTTCCTCACTTAATTCCATTAGTGCCATAGAAGTTGATCTGTCTTTCCTGAATCCATATTGACTGTCGTCCAAAAGCTGATGTGTTTCCATGAAATTGTCAAGTCTTTTTGTAAAAAGCTTTTCAAGGATCTTGGAGAACTGGGAGAGCAAAGAAACAGGCCTGTAATTTGTGTATATATATATATTGGGAGGGATGAAACCCTCTTTAATGGTCACACATGCAGAGCACACAGTGAAATGTGTTCTCTGCTTTTAACCCATCCTAGTACCAGGAGTCTAGTACCAGGAGCAGTGGGCAGCTATTGTACAGCGCCCAGGGAGCAATGGGAGTGAGGGGGGAAGGGGGATGTCCATTGCCTTGCTCAAGGGCACCACAGCAGGGCAGGAGGTGAACTGGGACCTCTCCAAGTAGCAGTCCACACTCCATATTTAGGTCTGGTCGGGGACTTGATAGACCCTCCAGAAAAACGCGATTATGCGATCGCATAATTTACCGCATAATCAGCAAAATGGCGCAGATTTTTAAAAGGGCGCATATTTATTAAAAGGTCGCATAATCCCCGCATTTTTCCACACAAAATTGAGGGAAAAAAAAGTTAACGTGAAGTAGTGATGTCATCAGCTCGCGCAGGTAAACAACACCGTAGAGTGAATGTGTGGAACTCACACGAGAGAGAAAACAACAAGATCAGCGCCATATAGATTATTATATACTATTATACTATTATTATTATATACTATTATACTATTATACGGCTCTGACCAAGATGAACAAATCGAATCCATCTGATTTGCCTACGAACATTTCTGCTAAAGACCGGGCAAAGCAGTACGCCGATGTCTTGCACGAAAGTGGGGGGAAACTATTCTGCACCCCGTGCAACTGTGTGTTGGAGCATAAGAGAAAATCGACGGTGACGACCCACTTTGATTCATTCAAACATTCTAAAATGCTTTCTGCTGCTGCGGACAAGAAAGCCAAACAACTCGCGTTCACCGAGGCATCAACCTCCAAAACCCTTTCGAGGGCTACAAGAAACGAGGTGAGTAGCCTACAAGATTGAAGCTGGTCAGATAACGAACGAGTAAATGAAAACAGAATGAGGCGGAGAAGAGTGTGTGTGTGTGTGTGTGTGTGTGTGTGTGTGTGTGTGTGAGAGAGAGTGATTAAAATAGCCCATATATAAATACATAAATAACACTTTGTGATGTAGCTTGCTTCTAGTATGCTTGTGTATCATAGGAACTCTTTAAAAGGGCTCACTTTCATTCAGTAGTAGCCTAGTAACAGGGTGTGGGAGAAGAATCACTTTTTTTCCGCCTCCCGCATATTTCGCAACTTTTCGCATATTTAGCATATTTCCGCATATTTCGCAACTTCACCGCATAAAATCACATAAAAACCCCGCATGTTTAATCGCATAATCAAGGATTTTAGCCCGCATAATCAAGGATTTTAGCCCGCATAATCAAGGATTTTAGCCCGCGTTTTTCTGGAGGGTCTAACTTGAACCGGCGACCCTACAGCTCCCAGTCCAAGCCCCTACTGACTGAGCCACTGCCGGACATTGGTATTGGTGTTTAACCCCGGTTTTATATAATGGTATCATTTTTGCTTTTTTCATTTTATTAGGGAATTTACCAGATTGAAAAGACAAGTTACAAAGATGTGTTAATGGTTCTGCAATTTCTTCAATAATGTTTTTTACTATAATCATATCAATATTATTCCAATCGGTCGAGGATTTGCTTTTACATTTTCGTACAGTGTCTATGATTTATTTATTCTTCTGAGGAAGAAAGAGCTATTGTTTTCATTCCAGAGGTCTGTATCTTCCCCTTTAGTTGTTTCTACAGTTTTAATTTGTTCTGCCAGATCTGGCCCCACAAAGAATCATCAGACGGGAAGCGAAAGAACGAGCAAGACCCATTGCTGGTATAATAACAACCTGGTACTAAGCACACAGGCATCTTGTTAAAGTTATCTTATCTTAGCCAGCGCCATATAGATAGATTATATCTATATGGCGCTGATCTTAGGTATCTCTTAGTGGAGGAAAACAATTGTGACATCACTTACGCGACTCTGGGATTTGTAGTCTTTCTAGTTACGTATTTTTCATAGTCTTATATTTCAACAGTTTTACGACAAACTGTGACTTTTTTGACATGGAAATGATTTTTTAAGATTGACAAACATCATATGTGTAATTCATGGCACAATTCAAACGGGATCGAAAGATACGTTTTCTCTCTCCATTGACTTCAATACATTATTTTTCCGAAATAAGGTCCCATGGGGCGGAAGTAGATGGGCGTGACTTCGCCACTCTATAAATAGTAATATGAATGAGAAAAGACGGTCTTCCTGGTTGAACTTGCGCTGAGCTTCATTTAATACCTTCCATAAACCTATTCTTATTATTCTCTAATATTTTATTATAGTATTCTTTCTTACATATTCTCATAATATTGGTTAATTTATTCTTATATCTTTTATATTTATTTTCTGCTTCTGAAGTTCTATATGTTATGAATTGTCTATATAGTGTATTTGTCTTTTTGCAGGCATTTTTTAGGCCATTAGTGATCCATGCACTGTGAGTTTGTTTTTGTCTATCTCTGCATTGTTTCACAGGACAGTTTTTGTCATAAAGTGATTTAAAAATGTTTAGAAATTCATCATATGCCTTGTCAATATCGTCTCTCTCATATACTACCCTCCAATTCTGATTTAGTAAGTCATTCTTAAATGCATTTATGTTTTCTTCAGTTCTCAATCTTTTGTATTTGAAATGGCTGGCGACTTTAGGTTTCTTATAACTACAGTGAGAGACAATAAAAACAGGTAAATGATCACTGATGTCACTATATAATAGTCCACCTACTGTATTGTTTTCCATAATGTATGTTGTCTATTAATGTAGCAGAATGAGAAGTGATTCCACTAGGTCTGGTGATGTTAGGATACAAACCCATACTGTGCAATGTATTGATGAAGTCTTCTATGCTTTTTTGGATTCAACAGGTCAATATTGTAATCCCCACAGATAAACATACTTTTTTGTAATGATTTAGTCAACATTTGTTCTATCCTATCTGTAAATGTGTCAATACAGGTTCCAGGAGCTCTGTCTATACAACTCACAATACAAATTTTAGACTTTTCCATACACATTTCTACTGTAACACATTCAACCAAATCATCAACAGCTGTTGTCATGCTCTCCACCACCTTATAGTTCATTCCTTTATCCACATTGCCACACCCCCTCCACTCTTATTCCTTCTGTTTGTATCAGTGTTAATTTTGGCAGCTGTTTTTGATTTAGTCTTAGTCTTAGCCTTTAGACGAAAATGGTTATTAGTTTTAGTCACATTTTAGTCATTTCTATCCTTCATAGTTTTAGTCTAGTTTTAGTCGACGAAAACTCAAAACGTTTTAGTCGAGTTTTAGTCGACGAAAACTCAAAACGTTTTAGTCTACTTTTAGTCAATGAAAAATTACATTTTAGTCAACTTTTAGTCAAAATGTTTTCTCTCTTTAAACCAATTCAGTTAGGCAAATACAGGTTTCTGACATTGTAATCAAGGTGACAGCATCAAGTGTTGAAATTCGTAAAGCAACATTTCACTCTCTTAACACTTTACTTGTGTAATATATAGGGATGGGTATCGTTAAGGTTTTCTACGGTACTACTAGTCTTATCAATACTGCTTATCGATCCGGTATTCTTGTATTTACTTTTTGTTATTTTTTTAAAGGAAAAAACTAACAAATTGTTAACCGAATTAATTGCTTTATTTAAATGTGAAATAAATGAAATATATATAATTATTTTAAAATATTGTACTGTACTTGAGTAAAATGTTGAGGTACTTGTACTTTACTGGAGTATTTAAATGTTTTGCTACTGTGTACTTCTACTCCACTACAGTTCATAGTTAAATGGTGTACTTCTACTCCACTACATGTATTTAATACCTTTAGTTACTTTACAGATGTGGATGAATGATGTGAAATATAATCAAGTGTTAACTCAGACTTTAGTTCCACCTGGAGTAAATTCACAAGTTACCCTGCAGTATACAAAGTCCTTCAAACTAGCTGCACCTTTACCAGCTTTGAGAACACTTTAATGATCAATCATTATAAATATATTATTCTGAAATGGACCAATCTGCACAATGACTACTTTTACTGTCGCTACTTTAAATATATTTTGATGATCATACTTTGACTTGAGGAACTCTTTCTACACTATGGTATTTTTTTACTTAGCTACAAGATCTGAGTACTTCTCCCACCTCTGCACACCTGATGTGATAACGTTACTCGTAATTGGGGCAACAGAGCTACGAGTTAAGGAAGTCGAAAATTGTGCATTTCTCCGACTGAATATGACGCCTTTTGGCCGGCTGTTTGGACAGACTACTCTACTCGTGTCAACGCGAAAACATGGCAAACGAGCTTTGTCCACATCGAGCCTTGTAGAGTGTCTCTATACTCTCTGAACGCTCCGTCCCCGGCAGATCTCTGTGTCCGCTGCAGCGTGTCTGTTAGGCCCCGCCCCCCGCACACAGAGAGGAGATCGCTCTTCTGGAGTGAAGAGAGCGGAAATAATGATATTGCAAGTTAGAAATGTAAGATGCATTTTGACAGACAAGACGGGCAATTGGGGGGAAATACCCTGCATTTTGAATGTCCGATAGTCCACCATTAACACCTTAGTCCCGTCTCGTCTCGTCAACGAAAACTAAATATACATTTTTGAGATATCCATCTCAAAGTCCTTGATGGTTGATGCGACAGAGATCTACTTCAGAGTTGTTTCTGCCTTGCTTGACCTTTTCCAGCTCTGTTTCTACCTGGACAATTTACAATAAAGGACTTTTCTTTAAAGTTACTTTGGTGTCCTCCCTGCTCTGCTTCCAGCGTGACAATGAAGGCAAGTAGTGAAAGACAAGCAGATGGTTCTCCCTTTGAGTGAATCAGTTTCAAGATTCCAGGCTGGGGGAGTAATGGATTACATGTAACGGGATTACGTAATCACGATACAAAAACGGTTGCTTTATTCCCTTTTATAATTGCATAAAAAAAGATGTAATCAGATTACTGTAGCTGTTCTACATTAGGCATTACTAGCAGGATAACAATGTTTTAAGCAAATTATGTGTTGATGTTATTTCTTCTCTGTAAACTGTACTGTTCTGTAGGATAATACTTGATAATACGCCTACTGCCTGAACTGTCTTTTGAAAGGCAGGTTTTATACTAAATCTTTTGTCCTGTTACATAATACACTTCAGTAAAAAGTGTATTACATGTATTTTCTCTTGTATGTATTTGCATTGAATTTGACGTCGAGGTAATCCTAAAGTTACTGAAAGTAATCAGGTTACCTTATCTTTATATTGTGATGCTCAGATTGAGTTACTGATTGCATTATTTCACAGGTGAATGGTCATTGTTACTGGTTTCATTTTTAAAGTGACCTTTCCAACCCTCCATTTTATAAATCACATCACATCCATTCAAACCTTCAGACATTGCTCTTCAGCCGTTCACCAACACTACTGCAGTTCATTGGACCCCCTATCAAAATGATAACATCATGTTGGAGTTTGACCTGCAAAGACTCCTTTCTTTTTCCTACAATTGACCTATCAAATAACTTAATTTACTTCCAAAACATCTTTCTGTTGTCAGTCCTCCAATGTCCCATTTTAAAAATCCTTTATTTAATCTATTATGTTGTGTTATGCTGCTGTGTTTTTGTACACTGTCGACATTTGAAGGCGGACACTATAGTGACCACTAACGTTAGACTTCTATCCTACTTGTATTTTGCACACCTTTCCTCCCCCTTTTATATATAGGCCTATTTATTTCATGCATTGTAAAATGACTTTCTGCAAAAACCATATTGGGACCAAATAAGGTTGAAAAAGATGAACAATTTTCAATTTAAATGGCTTCATGTGTCAATAGTTCATGCTGTCTGATGTGCTGCATGGAGGTTATAAAACATTGATGTTGGCACTGAAATGTGTTGTTACATCATGCAGATTCTTTTGCAGATTTAATCTTCAAGAAAGGATTAAGGATTGAACACAAACACATTCTTGATCATATTGTGGTACATAACATGCACTCATCTGGCCGACTGACTCAGCTGTCCCTCATCAATCCAATCATGACACAGCATATCTACTCCAGTCTCCCAGCAACTCACCGCCAGATTGTTTTCTACACCAGTGGTATTGCATCCTCCTGGCTGCTCAGTTCAGTTATCTTGTCTGAGTGTTTTTCTGTACTTTTTGTAACTAGTTTCTCCTTGTGCTTCCAGTGCGATCCCTCAGCCATCGACCACCAGAGCTTCCAGCCAACCTGCCTGCTTCTCCCTTCACCATACCTTCCTGCCTTGTTCTCAATCCAGCCTGAACTGCCTACCTCCACTCCGGACCTCCATAGTCTCCAAACCTGCCTGAGTCTCCGAACAATAAATCATTTAAACATCTTAAGTCATTGCCTGCGCCTGGGTCCTGTTTAAAACGAAATCCTAACACAGTGGGTCACAAACCACACAAACTCAGCCACCTGCCATGGGACACGATAGACCTTTAGATATATTGGGCTAATTTCTGTATTCTGTATTTTGTATATTGCATGTGTTTACAAACTCTTGTTCTTCTCATTCAAAAATGGTAAATATATATATGACAAAGTGATTTGTGTTTATCTTTGTCGCTAAATATACTCAAATATTGAAGCCTTTATGAAACAAAAAAAAAGCACCCCCTTGTCTAAAGGCCTCATTCATAGAGAATTATAACTTGAATATACTGTTAACTTCCTCCAAAATGTGGAAGCTAATGGTTTAGACATTATCTCTGTAGTCCAAAGCTGCAAAGAGAAATACACCTTGCAAAAGCTCTTGATAACGTCAAATTTAGGTCATTTAATCAATTTCTAAATAGCATATTTGACAGTAAAGCAATATTCAATCCCTTACCAAGATATCGTCTGCATTATTATTATTATAATATCTTTTAAACTTTATCTATTTTATTTTTTTGTTTTTGGGTTGACTTGGGAAAGGGGGTAGGGATTTTGTTTTGAAGGTCACCTATTATGCAAGATCCTCTTCTTCATGTCTTGTATACATCACCATGTGTCCCATCAGTGTAAAGAGACTCTGAAAGTTTCAGGAAAAAAAATTCTCTCTCTTTTTGTCCTGATCCATTTATATAAAAACCTGTCTGAAAATGAGCTGATCGCATTTTGGCCACTTTATGATGTCATAACGATTTGTTGGCTTGTGTAACCATTAGCCAACCACCAACCAAGGTAACCCCCCCCCCCCTCCTATAATATATTGATGAAAAACAGTATAATAGGGGACCTTTAAAGACTGTAGGGGGAATCAAGAGCCCTTTGACATTAGTTGATGAAGGTCATAATATGTGTGGAAAAACAAAAATGACATGTTTGTTTAGAAAAAGGGACGCCTCTGGACTTGCTTCAGGGCAGGAGAACTCACACCAAGATGTCGTTTGAAATGCTTTTATTGGTTTAGTGCATATAAAAGTTAGAAAATATCCCAAAACAGATGTGTTTTATTCCTTAAATAGACATTAGGTTGCTAGACTTAATTACAGAGGCTAAGAGGCTAAATTACATCAGCAAATCACTAAATCAACTACTAACGAAGCAATAAATATTCCTCCGGTCTGTTCTGTGGGAGAGAAGGTCAGCAGAAATTATAACATCAATTATGTCAACATTAGGACTAATCTTTTCTCCAAAACAACTTTTCGAATATCTATTTCCTAATTAAGATCGGGATTCTCTAAGGCATAAACAAATGAACGAGTCCCCCTCTGAACCATCGTTGTATAGCCTACTTATGTTCTAATGATGACCTTCATTGGCCGAGGACATCCCAATCAGTCACAATCAATGGCAGCATTATGCAAGAGACAACCAGCTGTAGATAGAAAGATTAGGTGACACACTGTTGTGATTTCTGTGACGTGTTCTGCAGATTTGATCTACATGATTGACAGGAGTTTGTCAACAAATGTTGTTTACACCCTCATGGTGTTACATGACATGAGCGCTTTCTCTTGAGGAAGTATACGTATTCCGACGAAACAGACAGACAGACATAATCAACATTTCAGAACCCATGTGTTACGTAACCATATTTAAACTGACATCTAAATATCCATCTATTCTTAAATTAAGTAAGAGTCAGGTTTCAGCAAAAAAAGAGCAAAAATAGTAGTACTACAAAATGTTTTTTAAAAATGTATAGCATGAGCAAATAAAGAGAAATATAAATAAACAAAAAAGTTTTAGTCATTTAAAGTGAACAGATTTGAAAAGCGGTGGCCTTGAACAGAATTGTGCAAAAATATACAGAGTGATTTTGATTAAAACGAACAAGATGTGCATTAATGTATGCACTAAAACACAATATATTTCCACTGTTATGTATTCATGCACTGCTCTGACCCTAAGATGCACTACACTGTTTAAAGATAGGGTAGGTAAGTTTGAGAAACCGGCTCGAGATACACTTTTTGTTATATTCCATGGAATGCTCTTAACATCCCAATAGCAATGAATATCTTAAGTGCTTTGACAAAAAATCCATAAAAAAATGTCATCTGTGGAAGCCGTAATACTGTAAAAAGTACGACCAATCATTTTAGCCGGCCCGGCTAAAATAACTGGATGGCCTACCTGCCTGTCAGCCTCCCATCGGGGCACAAACTTATCTCGTGCCCTCATTGGTCATGTGCGCGTTCGTGTGTGTTGGAGGAGGGGCTCTATAAGGAAGTGGCAGATTTTCTCCGGTTGTGTATTTTCAAATTCTAGCGATCACGAGCCGGTTTCTCAAACTTACCTACCCCACCTTTAAATATGAAATATCTATATGAAACTGTTTCTTAACCTGATTTACGCTACCTATAAAGATAGTTAAATTTGGACTTAAATAATCACATATCTAATTGATTGTTTTGTGATATTTTGTGTTTTCATTTTATTTCTACAGGTTAACAGTGGCATGTTTGTGATTTTGGCGACACCTGTCTGTATTTCAGTCAGACAACTCACGTGTTTCTTAATATGTTTATTATAAGCAGCATATAGTTTGAGTTTGGCGTCTAGGCTCGGGCCTCATCACTCCACAGATTTACAAAGAACATTGAGTGATGATTAGATAACTTATCCCCCGAGCCTACAGGAGGAAGCTGGGGTGGAAGCTGGGGTGGAAGCTGGGGTGGAAGCTGGGGTGGAAGCTGGGGTGGAAGCTGGGGTGGAAGCTGGGGTGGAAGCTGGGGTGGAAGCTGGGGTGGAAGCTGGGGTGGAAGGAAGCTGGGGCAGGCAAGCAGCAGCAACATGAAACACAGCAGCAGGAACATGAACGCAGCAATAGCAAGTGAACACAGCAGTGGCAGCAGCAGCATAGCGCGAGGCAGAGGCAGGAAGACCTGGCAGCTTAAATAGAGCGGCATGTTTAGGAGAATGTGTTTGGTAGAGGGACCAGGTGCGTCACGTGTTAATGTATCATTGGTGCTCGAGTTGACTGCCTGAACTAGCTCGCAGGCTTCGCCCCATCCATGGTGAAATATAAACTGCACACAGTTCCTTTTGGTCCCACTAAGAGGCAGTGCTGCACTGCTTAACATCTGCAGGACAAAGTCTGTGAAAGGGAAATAAGAGGGAAGTTTGGCACATTGCATCTCTTTCACAGATACAAGTACAACAGTCGTTTGTTGCAGGGAATGTATCATAATTTTAACATACAAACAATTACAGCATCACAACTCCAATTACCAACATTACAAATATATTTGTAAGACTTTTTTGGGAGTGAAAATTGCAAAGGCTTATTGTTCCTTTCCACATCTGTTCTAGCTTGTTGCTCATCTGGACTGTGATTCCCCTGAGAGTAATCTGAGGTGTCATGGTGGAGGGTGAGGTGGTCATCTCTACATGAAGATGGACTGCAGAGAAGGAGAGAGTTGTGACCTTTGGTTGCTGATCCTCCAGCCAACCTGTTAAATATTTATCTTGGATGGCAGAGCTGAGGCTTCTGCTCCTGGAATCCAGCAGGCGTCTGCAGACTAATATCTCCGGACGGAGGGGAAAACATGGGAGTGTGGATCACTGATAAAGCTCCCCGCTTAACGGAAGCTTTACACTTTCTCTTTAGTTACAGAAACACAGCTGAAGTTCTGCTGGGACTGAGGCTTTAAAAAGGAAAGCAGTAGCTACTACTTCTCTTGGCTCTGCTGGAAGGCTTTCCTCATACTGGGTGAGTATGGTGCTGGAAGAAAACATGGAAACAGTGAGACTTTTGAAGTGTGTGTGTGTGTGGGCATGCATCTGTACTCAGAAAAAGCTGTTCTTAAATGTAAAGATGGGCTTTGCAAAGTGACAGGTGAGCAATAAAGCCACCTGGATCTCATGGAAAGCCCTCCAGACTCTTTGTGCCTGATGTGAATGAGGTAAAAACAGTGAATAGATAGTGCTGTTTTGACGTGTGTGTTATTCAGGTCTATTTATTGAGATGACTATGGAAATTGCCTCTTATTCCCTCACACGTGAAACACTGGAGGGAGGTGCCACTGCGCCTGTGCCTGTATGGGAAGCTCTATTATTTCCAGCTGTGGATGGAAACTATTACTGAAGGGCCTTCTCCCTGATGAGCTTTAAAGTGCATGCTTAGACACACACACACACACACACACACACACACACACACACACACACACACACACACACACACACACACACACACACACACACACTCACACTCACACTCACACTCACACTCACACTCACACTCACACACAGAAACTTGGGGACATAAGCCACACACACACTCACACTCACACTCACACTCACACTCACACACACACACAGAAACTTGGGAACATAAGCCACACACACACACACACACACACACACACACACACACACACACACACACACACACACACACACACACAGAAACTTGGGAACATAAGCCACACACACACGCCTACGGACACTCAGTCAAACATTCAGACCCACGCTGAATCATTCACCGAAAGATAAAAGACACCCTGTTGGCCCGAGAAAGAAAGAGGGAGGGAGAGGGAGAGGAGAACAGCAGCGGTCCCTCCTTCCTCTTCATTCACCTCCTCTGCACTGAGGAGACCTCACTGCTCAGCCTGCACTCGCTTGTAAGTATTGCACCACTTATTTTACAACACAGACAACTTTTTCCAGCTTGCCATGAGTTTGATTTTGATGTTTCCATGTATTTTGAATGACTATTGATTTGTAAGGAAGCTGCATCTGGCACAGATTTGAGCATCATGTTGTCATCATTCAGGTCATCATTTGAAACCTCTGAGACAAACAAGATAAGGGCTGTTTGTTATCTGTGCTGTCATTGTTATTGCTGTTTATTTTTTAATTTTCAGGACGTTGTTATCAAAAGTCAAAAGTCAAAGTCAGCTTTATTGTCAAAAATTCTACATGTGTTATACATCCAGAAATATCGAAATATCGTTTCCCGCAGTCCTACAGTGTGACATGTATACATAAAACAAAACAAAAAGGGCCTAGATAAACGGGGTATACATTTAAACAAAACAAGAGCCTAGATAACCGGGGTATACAGTTTAAAATATCAATAATATATTGAAAGTGTTCAAAGTACAGTTTCAGTGCAGTAGCCACGGAGATGGGCAGAAAAGTGACTGGTGCTGGATGAGGGAAAGGTGTTATGTAACAGTTGTGGATTTACTTGTCAGACTTTACTGTGTCAGATGCCAATCTTTTACTTCAAAATCTGCTTCATGTTGTGGCTTTAGAGGTTTGAATGTTTTCCAGTAAGAAATGCACTTTTTATCACCAAACTTTTCTAAATAAGAACAGCAGTTACCATGAGGATTTATGACTATATCAGGCATTGTTAGCTGACGTTGTGACCTAAAGTCCCCATGCAAGGCTCAGACCAAAAAATGTTGTATACCGCTAAAATAAACCATGATTCTTGTGTTTGTTCCCAGAAACATTCCTAAAGTGCTACCTCAACCTGTGGTATGAATGACACTGTATGACGTCCAGACCTACTTATCTGTCTTCATGGTTATGGTGTTGTTTGTTTAAAAGTCGGCTCATCCATCTCCAGCTTCATTTAATCCTGTCTTTATCTTCTGATTTCTACAGACTTGTTTTCTCACAGCAAAGGAAAAAAGCCTCGGGGCTATACTGTAGTTGCCAAATGATGTAGCTTTTGGGTAACAGATTTATGTCATGGTTAATTCACTCGCAGGAATCTTTTTAATGAGCTCCTCTTGTAAAATACTGGCACATACCACTCAGTGTGAACGGACAGTGTTTGCCATACATCATACCTCTCCTGTTCTGACAATGTGTCTCTGTTTGTTTAGTGAAGAGACAGACAAAGCGAACAAGGATCTAGTGTGTGGAGAGGTGTCAGGGTCCAGGCCAAAGTTTCAATCTCCTCTTGCGTGATTACCTAATTTAGCTGCAGAGTGACAGGGTGTCAGATGTGGTCACAGCGGGGTGAAAGTCTGCTCCTGCGGGACACAGATTATCAGGGGAGCCTCATAACCTGCACTTCCCAGCGTGGCCCTCAGGTTCAGCGGCTCAACTGTTGGCAAAAACAACCCTGTCAGGAGAGCGGGCTGTAAATGGATATCTGCCCCGAGTTACGCTCCACCAAGCCAGACCACTGAATTATTCAAAAAGAGCTGAGTCCTTACATTTCAAGCTTTAATAGCACATATTCAGACATAGCCTACTCCATGTCCTGTCATTTTATAACTGCAACCCAAAGTGCATGAGTATAACAGCTGATTGCATTTGTTAGCATGTGACGGCTCACCTTGTACGTGCTGGTGATTCAGCACCAAAACAAGCCTGTCAGCACTTTAGATTTCAGGTTTTTGTCTGTATTGGCCAGCAATGCAGGCTAACTTGAAATCCTGGTTTTATTTGGGCCAGTATTATGTGCAAGAGGAGGATTAGAGACATGAGCTCCATCTCTCTTTGACTGCTTTTGGCATGCTGCTAGAATTTGAATGCTGACTGACGTATCTGTGCAGATACAGTACTGCATCTCCTGATTTGAATAGTTTGAACATCCTTCAGTCTCTGCTATAATTCCTTTAACAGTATTGCTTGTGTTTGTGTGAGAAAAGTCAGCAGGACTCAGCAGTGTACTATGTGGTCTGGAGTTATGACTCTGAAACACTTTCAGAGCTACTGGAACAGAAAGAGCTCCTATTCTCTACTTGTAGCCTTCACATAAACACACACACACAAAAGCAAAAAGGAGGAGAGATTAAGTCATGAGGGGGTGTCATGGAGTCATTGGGCAGTGTCTGGGCGGTGGAGGTGATTAACTATTTGCATTCCCCTTTGGTTAACCCTGTGAAATATCACCTCATCACAACAATAGGGCTGCTTCACCCCCGAACTGACAAGGCAAGAGCAGAGGGTGCTTTTTCAACGAGGGCCGAAAGTGGGTTGCTATGGCAATGCTTGTCAACCGGGAAGTCCTGCACGGAGGAAGGCAGGGCGGAGAGTAAGAGAGAGAGAAAGAGAAAGGGAGAGATTGTGTGTCCTGAAGAGTCTCAGTTAGAGAGCAGCGTGGGTTACGAGCAACACTGACAGAAAGAGGTGTGAGTTCACTTGTTGGAGCCACTTTAAGGTGAGTACACTTGGTATGTTTAAATATTACGGCGTGATCTTAAACATTGACACTGTAGAAACTAATTTGTCGTCAGCTTGTGGGTTTTTGTCTGAGTAAATGTTGAGTAACCTGTCTGACGGCTCAGGGCTGCTCCACAGGATTAGTGCTGTCCTGAAAACAAGTTGACCCATGTTTTGATGTTGAAATCTGTGCACGTGGAGGCAAGATCTTGTGTGAGTTACATAGTGAGAGAGGGCACTGAGGGCACCTTGTTTCCTAACATGTGATCCCTGCGCCCGCACCTGCCTGCAGAGCCTCTGAGAGTCTGACTTTATTTTCCCATCCTGCTGCAGGTTTCAACGCTAATGGCCTGAAATCAGGACCATCCAGTCATCACTGGTGGCTCCCCTTACTGTCAGGGTGATTTCCACAGCCGGCTCTGATTCCCTTTGTAATATTACTGAGGGTCCAGCTGCCAGACCTCATATCCACAGGCTGCACTCAGCTTTGAAGATGCAAAATGACAGGCATGAGGATTTGTGAGATTTTTAGTGATTTGAGTTTGTATTTTCTCATGCTCTGTCTGACACATTGCATTATGGTTTTACTCTAACAGATCCACCCTAATAAGGACTGATCCTGGATGATTAGAAGTGTGTTTGTTGTAAAGACAGGTTTGATAAACTTCAGCTCAGCGTTGGGTTATTCTCCCAGAGAGAGGCTTTGATTTATTCTCCTCCTGGGAACACATTGCCTCTCCATTGACAAGAAACACTGACTCCTCCTGTTGCTCTGACTGGAGGAGCACCATACAAGGAGGTGACATACTTCCCTACTGATAAATGTGTGTATCCCCCCAATAACTGCATATCATAAACTAACAGCTCCAGAACCTTGTATGGGCCGCACATCTGCTTCGCTCGCAGGGCAGCATGGTTGCGTGATCAAACCTCACAGGACCTCTAACGTCTCTCACATAACTACAGAGTGACTCATTTAATTTGTTGAGAAATAAATACCCCCTGTATTTATTCAGCAAATGTGCTTGTGATTACCTTCTTACCACTTATTAAGGCAGGATTTATTCTTGTTTTATGACCCTGTTACGCAACTTTTAAGGCTACGGTGATAATTTGTCTGTGCAAATGCTTAAAAAGACTTTAACCTTCAGTCTGTCGTGTTGTTCAATCAGGAAATACACACTTTATCAGAAGATCAGACTGTGTATATGTTTTTTGAAGATTGTAGAAAAGTGTTTAATGTCAAATGCAATGCAGGTCAGTGCTCTCCCAAACAACATGACCACCTTATGCAAATATTGAGCTTGTATTTTGGCCCGTGTCCTCCATTTAGATCCGTTCTTCTGCAGTATTTCCCACCTTATAAAGTCAATCATTAACTCAGCACTTCTCCTCACCCTCCACACGGAAGCAGAGAACAACACTTGTGCTGATAAATGGAGATGTGACAGTTTTATTTGGTTTATTTAAGTCTCAGGACTCTCTGTCATTGTCCCAGCTCATTACTGACACATTCTCCGAGGGCACTGATGATGTATGGACATCATGATTCTCCCTATGACCGCAAATCACTACTTTACTAATAGTGCACCAACAAATCACAAAAGGGTCAACAGTGTGTCAGGTTTTCATGAGGGTGTGTGTGGTCACCTTGGCAGCCCTGTTCTTAGAGAGAACAATGCGAGGAGCTCTGCATGTGGAGGAGAATGAGGTCATCGTAGGTCAGGGGCTTCTCAATAAGACCCAGTCACATCATCCTAAGGAAGGAAAAACAGACTTTTGATGAGTAATGAGAGTTGAGAAATAGTGACCTCATAGCTAGCTCACTTGCTATCACCGTAGAGTGAATGGGTTTGTCTTTTCTCACATTTTTAAGGTTTGCAAATTTGCTGTTTCCATTGCATTCAGGTTTTGTTGCTATTCCGGTCCATGGAAACCTCCCTTTGTGATTCAGAGGAATCACAGGGGTGTGGTGAAGTTCACTGACCTTTCAGCTGCTGAGTAGGGCTGCTCTGGCTCAGCAACTTCAGATAATAGTCTGGTTCCTCATCCGCTCCTTTGGGTCAGAAAAGGATACGAAGGATACTTGTGCTTCACTAACTAAACTTCTTTTTTTTTTTTTTAAAGTTTATCACAATACAATTTTTGGATTTCATGACGGAGCTGTTAGAATTCTGTTTCTTGAATCAGCTTAACATCCGGCCCTGTGCTTCTTTCGAGACCGGATGTGTTACCCTGGGGACAGATGCAGATATTTTCATACTTAAATCCCCTGATTCTCTCTTTGGATGTCCTCAGTTACCCTGTGAGGGACTAACTTTACTTTAGGGACCATTTACTTGTTCACTTACAACATTTAGCTTATTGTATTTTCTCTGACATGTATATCGTTTAGTTCATCTCCATTACTTATTCTACTCTGTTTCTACTTGCACTATTTTATTGTTTTTTAAATTAGTTTGATTGTTTTAGGTCTTATATATATTATGTTTCATTGTTGGAGGAGCCTGGGACTTAAGGTTTTCATTGCCATAACTACACTGTAGCTACTGTGCATATGACAACAAAGCCGTTGAAATGCAAACATGGCTAGAATGCATCATCAGATTCACTGCAGTAAGATGGAAATATAAAACGCAAGGCATCATCTCATCCTCTGCTCAGGCCTTTTATGGCTCCTTCCATCCTAAACTGATCCTGTGGTGATAATGAACCTCTCACCTAGCAGGGGTTTAACTAATACGTCGGGCTATAAAGTTCATACATTTCAAACAGATAGCATCAGCACTCTCACACAGTTTGTGAAGCCCTGTCTCCATGCGAAAGCTTAGCAACCTCCGCTGTTGAGTCTCGGTAATTACGTAAAAATGCACTGGGCGTCCGGAGCCACCCCAGGGAGAGCCAGACTTCTGGACAGGGATTTTCTTGCTAGATATCAACACTGATTTGTCCTTATTAGGTAGGATCCTGTTTGGTGCTCTTGAAGGGGGAATGCATGCACCACTGAGACATAGAGCAATGTTATGACATGAGTTTACATCAGGATGCGACATCGATGAAACATTTCTGGCTGCTGAGTGGAGGGAGTTCCATGTCAATGTTTAAAAAATATGTTTAAAGAGTGCTCCATGAGTCTAGAAAATATTAAGACACATATCAGACGAGGCATGTGGCGCAGTGGATAGAGCCTTGGTGTTGGCATTAGAGGGTCACAGGTTCAAACCCCACTGCAGTCAGCATGTCGTTGTGTCCCTGGGCAAGACACTTCACCCCAAAATTGCTCCTGTGGGGATTGCCCACAGTATTGAGTATGTAAGTCGCTTTGGATAAAAGCGTCTAACAAGTAACATGTAATATCAGTTGTTCTTTACGTAACACACACGATCAACTCAGTCCCTCTGGGAAATAAAAAACAGGGGTTTCAGCAGTTGCCAGATTTTTGGTGTCACAGAGTTGCTTTCACTGCAGGCATTCCTTTCAATACATGTAATAAATTGCAGTGTGTATCAAAAGGGAATTTCCTCAATTTTACACTTATTGAATTATACCCAGTAGGAATATTTGGCCTCAGAGAACAATTGTCAATTTTCTTCTATTGCTTCTGGAGAGAGCTTTCTAAAGTAAAAGTAAAAAAAGGGTCAGAGTCATGCCTTTTATCTTGGCTTGTTCCTGAAACTTGAAATGGTTAACAGAAGGCAGAACATATAGGAGTTGAGAAAGTAAGCTATTAGGTTGCATTTTAGGATTGGACATAGGGACTAAAAGTCAGAACATCTTCTTCACCGCTGCTTCAAAATGGACCAGAATAGTCTGCAATTAAAATGGAAACTGAGCAATCTGGTGCCACTAAATGTTTTTAAAGCTCGGTTGGATGCTACTGAATCGGAAGCTGTTGGTACCTGTGCATGTGGATAGTTATGTAAATTGTAATCCCTGTAATGCTACTGTATGATGTCCTTTTGTTGTTCTGTTATGTTTTTAATGTTTCATGTGGAACCTACTTGAGCAGGTCTCCCTTGAAAAAGAGATCAATGATCTCAATGGGATACAACCTGGATAAATAAAGGTTTGAAATGAAATGAAACCATTTCTCATTGTGTTGCCTGTGATTCCCTACATGTTATAAAAGTCCCATTATATGTTGGATTGCACCTTTTAAAATATACATTTTATTAATATCATTTTTCATATGTTTTCGAGTTACCAATCCTAGTTTGAAATGAATGGGTGTGAAAAAAGCTGCTATATTTAAAAAGAAGGAACTCCTTTGTTTGCTCTTCAGAATTCCTGTTTTAAAGAGGCCTGTGTGGAGACACACTCATAAAAAGAAGTCAAATAGTTCCACGTCTAGGTTTTTGTTCATTAATGCGATGGGGCCTTTTAAGTGAATACCAACCTCCTGAGGAGATATCCGGACTTAATAAGAACCAGCAGGTAATACACATTGTAAATGAGATTACATTAAGCCATCATTTGTTAATGTGGCTTATTTGCAATGTAGTCTATTGTCAGATGGATAATCAGCAGGCTGTGATTGCTGTGGGCGATGATAGGTCATCTGTCAAGCCTGAGCAGTAATGGTATTGTAGCAGGCACAATCCTCCGGTCCCCATATTTCTCCCGTTATGTAAGGCAGTTTATTAGGAGATGATGAATCACATGGAGTGACATCTTTGTCTGGAAAGAGGAGGATTGATTCTATCAGTGCATGCTCTCTGTGCTGTGTCCTACCCCTGTGCACAGAGACACAGTTCATATAGGCTTCTTGGAATTGGCCACAATAATTATAGACCCTAATGCACAGTTGCAAATGCCACATGGAGAACTCATTAGTGCAAATTGGGTTGGGCAGCTCTCAGCATGTAGTACTAGTAGCCACACTTGATCATTAGCTTCTTGCCAAGCTACATAACCATAGCTTGCACCATAATACTGATACTGTTTCATTACAATCTGTTGTTTTTCTCCCAAGATAAGATATGTTATATCCACACATTGCACAAAGACTTAACCACTTAACCTTGGTTTTACAGTGCAGGGTTACAGGGGCTGAATGGCATTTGTGGTTTCTATGCCTGCAAAGTTATTATTGGCCATTTAGCCACTGTAGATGAGAGGTGCACACAGGAGCGGAAATGGCCTCCCCCTCATCCTCCCCGTGCCTTTGAAGTTGAAACAGCAGCCCCTAATCTGTTTTCTGGGGTGCAATTGATTAGGAGCTTCACTTTCAGTAGCAGACCCTCTCCATCATCCAGTCCAGCTTATTATGGCATTGTATGAGTGGGAAAGTGAAGCAGGCTTGTGAGTCACACTCGTTTTTTGGGTGGGTTTTTCCTTAGTACCAGGGGAAAGTGACGCCAACTTTCCGTCTTCTGAATACTGGTGGGCTGGGATAATGGAACAGTTGTGTCTGGATACAACATGTGATTTATGACTGAGACGCTTTGTGGAAACCCACACAATAATGACTCAACGGGTTAAAAAAAGGGCATGCTGAAAGATTCAGATTAAATATGTAAGATATACATTGGACATCTGCAAAGACAATGTAACCGATCTACAACTCTCATTCAACAATGCCCTTATCTACACACAATTAAACAAAGAGGTTCACATAAAACTGTATTTATGTCTGTGCTCTCCTCTTTAAGACTGTGTGATAATATGACGTGTCTGTATTTCCATGAAACATCAGGATAGAGAAACATTTGAAAATGTGGTGACCGATTGTTACAAGATTCAAAACAGATTACTTTTGTTTAAATCTAAATAAATGTAAAATCTGCCACAAAGAAAAACAAAAACCTTATCATCATGTTCGGACAATACTCTTATCTTAAAGGGGTTGTACATTTCCCTTTTTATAAAACACAGTTTATTTTCATGATGATTATTGCAACTCCTCTAGAAACTTTGTACAATTGAAAAGAAAAAAGTGTAAGTTCATATATAAATAGTGTGGATTTTCTCATGTCTTTGCAGATTCTTTTGATGCTGGGCACAAGCATTTCATCTCTGTCACACAAGGACCAAAACTGATCACATGCAGTCTCAGGTAATACTCATTAATTACTCTAAATGTTGACTTTCCCATTATCGCATATTACACATCCCATATCAATTAAACAAATCCCATTGTCTTGAATAGGCACATTTAACCCCTCAATATCCAGGAGAACCACTCATGAGTGTCACAAAGGTTAGCCCAGGGTCAACACAACATGCCTTTAATGCAGATAGCGGTTCTCCACGAGGCTCAGAGGCTTTCCCATGACCCCTGGGAGGACCACGGCACCTGATTCAAATACATAACGTGACAATAGGAGAGCTAGACTGGCCATCATGGACGGGGGGAGTAAAAAGATCACTATGGAGACCGCTGCTTGCACGGCTGGACTTTGAGGTTGACATCGGCGGCCCCCTTCCCAACCTCCCTGCCCCCTGGCCTGCTGAATAGGGAGTTAATGGGCTCATAATGGTCCTCTCCTGTTTCAGTGCCCCCGCTCTGCACCTTGAATGAGGCCTTTCTGCAGTTGTGGCTAGAGAGATGATGAAGTGGGTGGAACACCACTTCCCACTGGTCCTGCTTTAAATAAATTAGGGGCCTTTTCATCAGAGGGTCCCCCGCTGAGGCCAGTTTTTCTCTGGAGAATAGCCGGGCCGCTAACAAGTTCACATGACCTCCCGTAGAGAGCGGTGTTTACCCCGGCCGACAGGAGCACATGACAGGAGCAGAGTTCACACATTGTTTTTGGTCATCCATATTTCTAATTTCCTCTGTTTAGCAACGTGTGGAGGTGGTCGGTGATCCAAATGGCTCCCGGGTCATCTTCTCCGGGGAGGATGGAGTTTCCTCAGGCCAGCAGATCCTGACTTCTCCAGTGATGACCCATGAGGTGGTGGTCATCTCCCCTGGGCTCCCCACGCCTCCTCTGAGCCCTTTCCGCTCTATGGGGTTGTCATCTGGGGAGTTTAAGGTATGCACAGAAGTTTCCTGGAGGCTGTATTTAGTAACAATGGTTAGAGGTTGAGTGCATGAAGTGCTCCTCCCTGTGGAAAACTGATGCATGACAGCCATGGATATGTTTGGAAACCATTATTAAATGTCTTTCATTCTGCTCATCTCAAGGTGTCAGAAGTGAATGGAAATGGACCAACAAATCTCAGCTTTGGATCTTATTATGGTCCAAACCAAGGGCAAGGTGAGGTACAGTTTTTATAATCTGTGAATAACAAAAGTCAATTAAAGCGCCAAGGAAATACATTTTTATTTTAAATATTACAATATTTTAAATGTGTTAAGACTTCAACTAGTTGAATTGAATGATGTCTTCATGTAAACATGAGGCTGGAAACATTAACTTTTGATACAATGTTTGAAGAAAATGTTATTCTAATGGCTCCTGAAAATGTAAATGTGGAAAGAGCAAGACATTTCGATTTGAATGCATAATCTGAAGGAAATGTTGATGAAGTGTCAAAGCAGGGAAATTAAATGGTGTGAGGAGTAGAAGATTGTCGAGTAGAAGAACAGTGAAAGGAGTTTAATATTTAAGTGTCATTTGATTTGTTGTCCTGAAATGGATTTAAGTAACGTGTTGAAGAAACAGCTCATGTGTAAGCCCCAGAAGCAGTTTCAGTAAATTGTGTATAAACTGTGAAAGCTTAGCCAATTTTTTCTACGGTCAAAGGTGGTGACCTGAGACCTGAAAGGATTTGACGGTCAGTCACAGCGTATTCATTTAAAAGTGTTTAAAAAGAAGAGGTGTATTTAAAAATATCAGTTTACAAGTAACCACTTAAGAAACTTGTAGAGTAAGAGATTAAAACTGTCAAAGAGTAAACGACATGCAGTTAAAGTTTCAGAGGAAGTGTAAGAGGTACGCAATAATGTGGACTGCTTTTGTGTGATGTGTAAGAGTTTGAAAGTAGACTCATGGCTGTTTAACACACCTACATTCATCTGAAATGTATAAAAAAGGGACAAAATATACTTATCTAAATGTGGTTTTGCAATATGATTCAGATGGACTGTCCAATGGCGTTCAAGGCCACACCACTTTACCACGCAGCTGGACTCCCACCAGAGAGGAGAGGCTTATCAAGTTCTCAGGAATTGGTCCAGTAGATGAAACTGGGATGCCCATTGCCTCCAGATCAGTAAGAACAAAAATACATAATGTACTGTTTGGTTATCAAATATGTGTTCTAATACTTTTATTATTTTTCTGCCTACATTCTCAACAAACTGCGTCTAAAAAAACTGTACATTTATGTTGATTTGACAGGTTTATGTTCTTGCTTCATCCATTGTTGCTGTTTTTCTCTAGCTCTAATTCCCCAGATGTGTTTACCTTCTGCACTCTACCTTTTTTTCTCAAACCAGAGTGTGAACAAGCCCAGAGACTGGTACAAGAGCATGTTCAGACAGATTCACAAGAAGCCAGAGGGTAAGGACGCTCAAACACAACACCACAGTGAATTCCTCTCTGTCAGTGTCAGGTATTATGGAGGGGATCCAGCAGACAAGCAGATTATTGGAGAGGCAAAATAAGACATGATCAAAGAGCACAAAAGTCTTATGTCATCTCTGTGTTTTGGCTGTGATAATAATCCAGTCACTTATCTAAACCCCTCCCAGGCTGTTCATTTGTCTCTACAATGTGTTGCGTAATAGAGACACATTCCCTGTTATTTGTGTGGTTAATGGCACCACATTGCATACAGCACTGAGGTGGTTTGAGCCACTCTGGATTAGTTTTGTTTCAGCAGAAAATGTTAAGCTCTTTGCAAGTGATTTCTGTTTTGGACACAATATTGGATTCCAAATGAGGGCTTCTGCATCTCACTGAGGTGCTACCGATGATGTCTGGTAGAGCAAAGACATTCATTTCACAGATATTTTAGTTACTTTTTATGTAGGCCTACAACAAATATGATCAACTTTTAATCATGGGGAAATCAGACAGTAGATTCAAGATTAAAAAGCTGCTTAAACAATAGTATACCAGTAAAATATCTAATCATGTAATATTGATATTATACAACACTTTGAAAGGCGTCATTCTGCATAATCAGTAACCTACTTTGTAACCAAGTACATTTTGTAAAACTTAAATGACTGTATTCATAATACTTTCACTAACATCATAATATACCACTTTTCACAATATCTAATATACTACACAATGGTTTAAAATGTAGGTCTTACTATAAGACAAATCAATTGGTATTGAATGTGAGTAAATGGAAAATAATGACATGTATTGATGATTTTTCTTACAAAGTAGCCTACTTCAGTGTTTGAGTCTAAAAAAAAGTCTCTCTGTTGTACTTTTAGAACCTGAGATGGAAGATTCAGACCGATGGTCATCTGAACGTAAGTGAATCCACCAAAGTCCACATTGTTATCCTGCAAAGTTACACAACCACTTGTTTCTTACTTAAGACTGATCTTCTCTGATCACATGATCTGCAGGAATCCAGTTATCTGCCAACATCACAGAAGAAAGTAATGAAGCAGACAAGAATCTCTTCAGGCTAACACCTTATGGAGCCCTACCAGACTGGTGAGTTTACACTGGTTTGATGTGACTGCTTCAGGGTCACAGGGGGGATATTGCAGGGGTTCTGAAACTTTTGAAGTCCACTTAAAATGGTTAAAACATGTAATCTAAATTATGTGTTATGCCACTGTCAGCTGCCTCTAACTGGTTGAGGATAGCTAGTTTAGCATATCCCAGCATGCACTGGAGAGAAAACAGGCAAGCTGCCAGTGTGTGTTCATATGGCATATTTAAGACAAATGAACAACCTCTCACTTTAACACCTGTGGGCAATTTAATAACGTTTATTTAATGAAAGTAAACCTGAGATGCTTTCAAACAGAGAGATAGATGGATCAGAAGATTGATACCACTCTTTACTCTATCTAACTCTGTCTAAATACAGTTACTGCCAGCAGCTAGTTAGCCTAGCTTAGCACAAAGACTGAAACCATGAAGGAACAGCTAGTCTACCTTTGTGCAGTTATTTCTTGGAGTATCCTCTGGCCGCCTTTGTGTGATGAAATAAATTAAACTAATTAGATATATAACATTTTTATTTGTGTGTATAAGCTTTTCTAGTTGGTGCTTGTTCAGACAGGCTAGCTTACTAGATAACTGTCTCTCTGCTAGCTTCATATTTACTGTACACTAATGGAGTACACTTAGAGTGGTATCCATATTTTCATTTAACTCTCAAGAGTGACTAAGCATATTAACCAATATGTCAAACTACTTCTTAAAGCTCTTACTGAAGGTTAGCAATGTACCTTTGTTCAGACCTCAGACCAATACAGCTTGGGTTGAAAAAACCAAACATATTCTATAGGGTTAAACCTAATTCTGGAGATAAAACCAAAGTTATTTTGCACGCACGCTGTTAGATACAAGAATTTAGAAAATGTGCATATTTACCTACTGAAGTAGAGGATATTTAACAGTATGCTTTACAGTATGTGCTGCTGTTTTTGAATTCTTTTCAACTATGCATTAGATTACACATCAAAATGAATGCATTCCTCACATCAGATAAAGTCTTATGTGAATACCAACCCAAATTCAGACCAATAGCAGTGGGGGGAAAACGTGTGGGACAGACATGTTGGGATTTGTTTTTACAGGCATTCACAATGAAGCCGGGATTTACTTGCTGTGTGTGTGTGTGTGTGTGTGTGTGTGTGTGTGTGTGTGTGTGTGTGTGTGTGTGTGTGTTGGGGTGTTATGTTTCAGGAGCGAGGATGTAGATAAGCTGTCAGACCCGGGAAAGCAGCCCCCTAAACCGAGGAGCATATTTGACTTCGAGCCTGGAAAGAGCAGCAACTCGGAAAGCCAAAACCAGGTAACAACCTCACATGCTTTCATCGTTTAAAAATAGGCTCTGATATGAATCTAGTAGAAAACTCCATTAGATAGATGGATGGATAAATGTATCTAGCATTGTTGTTGGCTCTAATGGTTTTGAATTCTTTGTTTAGTCTTAAACTGATTTCCCAGTGGGGAGGATAAGGAACAGGTTTCAGGATGGGCACCTTTTCTTTAAGGATTAGTCCTCATATTTCATCTTCTCACGCGAGGGAACTTGTGAATGTGGTAATTTCACAGCGTTACTGCCACTTTCAACCAGATGTTCTCACTTTCTTTGATTCTGAGGATTAAACATTTATTCATGTAGCTTTCCAGACAAGAAAAGCCATGATCTAAGTGTTTATGTCTGTGTTCCTCAGGTATTGTGCTGAAAGTCAGTGATCTAAGAGCTGCTGAAGCTGACACTTTGACTCATATTTATTTACCCCTGGGATTGTAATTTATTGTCTTGTGTATTCTCCAGCGTCCAAGAGCTTTTGTAATTGAGTGTGCAGCCGTTTTTTTTTATCACCGTGGTGAGTTACAGAGCGGTGTTTCTATGGTAGTTTTTTTTTTAATGGCTCTTGCAACAATGTCCCAGATCTGGTGCATATTGTGCCCAGTGGCCACGCTTGTAAAAGAAAAGGAATCTTTGTTTCTACTCCCCCATGGGAGCGGAGGTGTCTTGTGATCCGCATTATGGTGTTAACCTCTTGTGGTGTATAATGCCTCACAGCATGGAGACTTATTTCATTTCCTCTTTATGACAGCGGCCTATGTTCGATCCCCTGGACGGCGTTTAGCAAACCAGCGCTCAGACCATATCAGGTGTTGTGCTGCTTCACACTGACATTACAGTCTGTGCATGTAGTGAGGATGGCTCCAGCTGAGGGGAAGGCCTTGGCATTCACATGGATACCTTCAGCCAAGGTTTTCACAAAAAAAACCCTGGAAATGGAGCAAGGGGTTCCTGGTTCTCTCCAACAGAGCCTTTTAAAGTAATATTTGATAGAATCAGCTGTTCTCTTTGTAAAGACAGATTGAGAGCGGGATATTTGAGCATTTAACCTCTTACAATCCAGCTACTGCATTGTCCAGATTACAGTCTAGTTGTCTTGAATTCTTCCATTAAAAGAGATGTGCTGATTTTCTCTTTGGGCAAACTCTTTTATGGGAAAGACCGCTCAGTTCCAAATATTTTCTTGACTCCAAAACACATTGTCAGAATAGTAGTGAAAGGGTTTTCTCATGGCTGGATACAATTCATAATGGGCTCCAGGACAAACATGTGTTGTGGCTCCCTATTGAGACCCCATCCTACTGTTCATTGCAGTTACATTTTTCCCAAATCAAACCAATACTCCTTTCTGGAATAATATAACCTGACCCCAGGCTTTCTATGTAAAGTACATAAAAGCAATTTGATGAAACGCAACATTATTCATGAACATGGACCCGCAGCAAAGTCCTAAAACTAGATTTTACCCACATGTTTTTGGATGAAAGAATAACTTCTGTTTAATGTCGCTTTCTGCTTTCGTTAGGTTCATACATCCCAGAAGAAACAACCTGAGACACCGAATCCCCCTTCAGTTGAGGTGAGCTTCTTTGACAACATTTTAATTCCTGCATTCACGTTCTATCTTTGTACCACCACAAAAAGGGACACCATTAGCTCCATGTTGTTTTAGTATTCTGTATTTTAATGTTGCCATTCCAACTCCATGGCTGCGTGGCTCAGGCCAGCCTGGTCTCTGAGCTGAGCCGCTTTGAGGCTGAGCTGGACTCGGAGATCCAGGGCCTGGAGAGGAGACTTTCCCAGAAGAAGCTGCGTCGAGGCCGGGGTGAGGTACTGAGCCCCCCTCCTGACTCTCTCTGCAGAAGCATCCCTCCCTCCAAATCTAGCAGAATCCTCACCTACCCTCACCCCCCCCCCAATTAAGGCTGCGAGACTCAGCGTCCCTCCCTGCTTTCTAGCTTGCTAGCCCTGTGTGTTGTTCCTCCTCCTGGATGACAGCCCTGGAATCACCTGCCTGTCTTGCTGTTGGATTGATGTGCTGTGTTAATCACCTGCCTGCAAATTTGGCTGCCAAAAAAATGAAGACATTTTGCAATCAATTACCTTTAGATTCTTCCCGCAATGCTTGTTTTAGAGAGTGATCTGGATGCAACCCTGCCAAGAATGTTTTTTGATTTTCAAGCTGTTCCTGATTCTTGTGTGATTACGTTTGCTTTATAGGCTGCGATTTGATTGAAATCACTGGCAGCTCAGACAGATCATGAATGGTGATGTTTTTTAGGCTGTGGAGGATAGGACCCAGGGGATTTCTTGCTCCTTTGGGAGTGGTCAGCACCTCTACTTTGTCTGAGTTGTTGTGAGATTTCCTCTGAGCTGTGAGATACAGCGGGCTGCAAGGGAACAAAGTTAACTTAATGTTCACTCTGCTTTCAGGAGGCCAGAGGCAAAGAGCCGGTAACCGAACCAAAGACTGGGACTACAAACTACAGGTCAGTGACAACATAACTTAAGAAAACAACATAAATATGATTACTTAAAGAGACATTCAGAAAGGTAAAATAGTATGTAAACTAACATGTTTATCATTTAAAACTGCATTGTCCACAAAAGGTTCCACTTAAAGACTAAATAAAGGAGTTTTTTAATGCACATTAGTATCATTTGTCACTAGTTAACAGTTGTCAGTTTCATTTCTATACACCAAAGTGTAGAGTTGTTCTTACACACACCATTAGACTGTTCACAGTAGATTCAGGGCTTTCAGTGTTTCAAGTGTTTCTTGGCATAGTTTTACCTTTACTTAGTTTTGTACAAAGCCATGGCATTCCTGTATTTTTCTGTTTCTGTTATGCAAATTCCTCACAAACAAGTGGATATTAGACATTTGTAATCTCACTTGATAGATTGCACACAGTTTTAGTGATGACTAAATGTAAATATTGATGGTTTAGTAGGTTTTAAAGTGATGTTGCATATCATAATAGACACACATGCAGGACAGGTCAATGTTAAGGCCTTAGTCAACACTGAACAACAGACCTCCTCTGAGCCCAACAGACCTCCTCTGAGCCCAACACCCTCTTAATGCACTTTGACATTGTTTCCCTGAGTGGGAGTAACTGCCCGTTGCTTCCTGCTGTTTTAAGAAACAAATACCTGCAGTTAGCACAACCATTTATTCTTTGTACATGTCCAGTTAGTTGATCAGGTGAATCTCTGTCCTGGATTCTGTTAGGAAGCTGTTGAATGTTAACAAGTTCACGTACAGTATTTGTTACTTCAAACAGCAGGCTGCATTCCACATTTCTCTCCATGTGCGTAATGCTCTCCTGGAGGATTCTCGCTGTTGTTTGCTAAGTTGAGTTCATGGGTTCTGACCTTTCCTGGTTTGGTTGGATAAGGTTTTTTTTTTGTCCAACACCCAGTTGCTAAGGACATGTTATGTAGCTCATGGTGCCCAGCTGCAAATACTGGAATACAAAACAGTACTGTCTGGAAATATGTAAATGCATTCAGAGGCATCCAGGCAGGAAGCTTTGGGTTATGGATTTAATTGTTAACCCAGAAACAAAAAAGACACATCATTCTGATCATGAATGCAGTTGTGGGGGCTGTAAATGTGATTTAAACCCCAAACTTAATCTTAAACAGATTTGTATTTTAACGATGACAACATGAGGCACATAGTGTCGTCTGCTTGGCCTTCTAGCTGTCTGATTATTTGTCTCATCTCTGTCCAGTGTATGAAATCTAGCAGCTGCAGCCAGATGTGTTGTACAGTAATTCTGCCGCACACACACACACACACACACACACACACACACACACACACACACACACACACACACACACACACACACACACACACACACACACACACACACACACACACACACACACACACACACACACGTTCTCCCTGTAACATGAGGCTATTTCCGTTTGTGTGTGTGTTTGAATGTACTTTGATGTTATTAGACACCCCCCCCCTGATTGGGAGACACATTGGCAGTAAAACAAACATAGAGATCATATTTTCTTCCTTTTTTCCAGCAATTCATCAGCAGCGAAGCAGCCTGTCCATCGCTCTGTTGGCTCATCATTGACCTCTTCCCCCACACATGGTAAACATGGATTTTCTTCTCTTTTGGGCTCAACACACAAATGCACACTATGATTTTCCCACCAACTTTCTTTAAACTGTCCATACAGTAAGTTGATCATCTTCTGTTTTTCCCCTTCGTTGATCTCACTTGAACCCACCCGTGTACAGGCTGCTTATTTAATCAGGCATATATTTGATGTAGGGTTTTCGTAATCTAATATATTTTTAAGGTCCCATGATTCTCTTTAATTGCCACTGTTGTCTTCTGCTCTGGTATTTGGCATTTCAGATGAGGCTGATGTGTGCATAGAAAAGCTTTTGCAGTTTTTTCCTTTAGAAACCGAAGGTGTAGATGGGTGGGGAGGAAGCCCGCGAAAATAGGAAGTGGAACTCGGAAGACCTGATTTAAGATTAGCTTTAAACAATTGTTTTTTTCTGGAAATGAGTCCTGATGGGGCCAGCCTGAACAATTTCAAGGATCCTTTTTTGAAAACCTATGCAGCTGTTAGGGCTTTTCATAGCAACACATCCAAAAACAACATTTGCTGAACAAAAGAGTGCCATTTAAGACTCCGTTAACACCGCTGTGCCTTTTACTTTGCGCTACAGTAGATCGCCTTTCTCCTGCAAATGAAACCATGGAGCTCCCGGCTAAGAAAGAGGAGAAAAAGGTATGTTTCTATGACTTTCTTGATACTTAAAAAGAATAACCAAAGTTGTGGTATTATGTTTTCAATCCTGTTTTCAATATGTATCAATCCTAAATTGCTCACATGTTGACTGCACCTACAAATCTTGAATCCTGAATGATTTGTTTGTTTCTCCAGATGAAAGCAGCGCGAGCCAAGTTCAGTTTCCAAGCTCAGACACCGAAGTGAGTTACAGTGTGAGCGGATATAATAGACATTTCCTTTCTTGTACATATTGCAACATATTGTTCTCAAGAAAACGTTGTGTAAAAGGATCTCAGATTTAAAACTCAAATACAAATCTAAAGTGTCTTCTGAATGAACATTTTAACTTTTAACTCTTTAATCTAATTTATTTTCCTTATGCGGGTCTCTTTATTCTTTTTCCTTTCTTCAGGGAGCTCATGCTGCAGAAAGGCGACATTGTTTACATCCACCGGCAGGTAGATGCCAACTGGTTCGAAGGAGAACATCATGGACGAGCGGGCATATTCCCCACATCTTATGTGGAGGTACATTTCTCTATGGGTCTCATTTGAACTATCTGTACTGATGCTTTGTACTGGCTGTCTCAAACCATGTGATACTTTCTCAAAACTGGTTCCCTTGTCCTCCATAGATTCTGGCTCCTACGGAGAAGCCGACACCGATAAGGTCTCCCACTCTACAGGTGTTGGACTACGGGGAAGCTGTGGCTCTGTTTAACTTCAACGCTGATCTACCTGTTGAACTTTCTTTCCGGAAAGTGAGTATTACAGTGTTGCTGCAACAGAGAGGAAATGTTTCTATTGAATTATGTATTGGAACAAAATAATCTGTACTACTAGTCAGTTTGTTGCGTGAAATGTTATGAGCAATCAAATGCATTCAAATTTGTATTCGAGTTAGATGAGAAGATTGTTACCACTCCCAATGACTGTATGCTTAATGGAAAGCTACCAGCAGCTAGTTAGCTTATCTTAGCATCAAGTGTGGAAACAGACGGAAACAGCTGGCCTGGCTCTGTAACAAAATCCTCCTCCCTGCACATGGAAATTCACGAATCAACAAGTTGTATTTTGTGTGTTTAATTAGAACAAAAACTGTGAAAAAGTGTAAAAATGACTTGCAAACCTTTGCAGTACCAAGGTTTGCGTGTTACTCCCAAACTAAAATGGAATGATTTCTATCAATAGGCAATATATTGATATTACATTTCTGTGGATATTATATTTGTCTCTGTGTTTCTTCCTTAGGGCGAGGTGATCAATGTAACCAGGCGCGTTGACGATAAGTGGTTAGAAGGGAGGATCTCAGGGACCAACCGGAGCGGCATCTTCCCGTCCAACTATGTCCAGGTCAACAAGATGCCCCGCACCAGATTGTCCTCTGAAGACTTCCCAGCGGGGGGCCCCATGTCTCCCGGACCCCAGAGTCCAGGCCGTCCGCTGCACTCCCCCTGCCCGCGGTCACCCTTATCCCCTTTCACCCCCTCGTCCCTCAGCCCTAAACCCGGGAACTCCCCTCTGAATCCGTCTTCACCTGTTCCTTACGGCAGCCTAGCTTCACAATCACGCTCCCCCACTCAGACACCCGTATCCAAAGAAACAGCCAATCGATGGCCCTCAAAAACGGCTTCACCCACCAACCTGAACAACAACCACTGGGCTGGGACACAATCTGCTGTTTCCCACAGAGTAGGAGTAACCACAGCCAACACTCCCAGACACACTGACCCCCCACAGGTCTGCTCCACTGCCCTGCCTGAGAATCTCACTGCATGTCCACACCACTGTTTGTGTTGAAAGGGGTGTTGTTAATCATTCCTTTATTTCATAATGCCTGACATGATGTTTCTATTTCTTGCAGGGTGCGATACCAAACTCGGTCACGGCTCGGTCACACGTTAACTCCCTGCCACAAGTGCCAAACAACCCTGATTCCACAGCGGTGCCACGACACCCGTATGTTTTATTTGTCTATTATTGTTGCAAAAGTGTTGCAGCTTTGGTGAAATTGTGGCTTAAACTATTTGTTTGTCTTTTTTTTTCAATGGTATCTATTATAGACATAAAGCTGTTTACAACTACAAACCACAGAATTCAGATGAGCTGGAGCTCAGAGAAGGAGACATTGTGCAAGTGATGGAGAAATGTGACGATGGCTGGTTTGTAGGTAAGGACTAAGGAGATGAATACAAAAAAGATCACAACAATTTCACAGTTTTCTATTACCTCAATTTAGATGTATATGTTGAACGTATATATAGAGAGAGAGCCTTCAGTATAGTTTTAACACCTTTACCTGAAGGATGAAACATTCTTTTAAAATGTATTCCCATGTTTAGTGTTTTATCACTCTGATGAAGGGACTGGCTAACAAGAAGTCACTCTGATAGGTGTCGCCATTGTTGTTGCTATTGCTATTAGGTGACTTGAAGGCCATGATGTTTCATACACAAATCCAATCATTCAGGGGGCCTTTTATATTTTTATGTTTCTTGCAAATGTATTTAGGAGTAATTGTTACCACCTTGTAGACTTTACATGATATGGCATCAGTTAAGGTCAGTAAAGTCGTTTGATAAAGAATAAAATAATATGATATTACAGTACATTTCAAGTCTAAAGCCATTCATAAAATAAGTAAAACATAATAAAATGTTGTTAAGATTGTTTTAATTACATGAATTCTTAGTGTTTCTGTTGAATTAGGATATGAAAACATACAGCAGTGTTAGCTCTCCCTCTAGTGGACATAATGAACCATTGCAGATGATAATGCAACAATGAACTATGCATTGTGAATTGTTCTAGTATATGTGCTTACATTTATTTGTCACCGTTGTTTGACCACAGTGTGTGCTCTGCTCTCTGTAGGTACGTCAGAACGGACTCGTGCTTTTGGGACTTTTCCCGGGAATTACGTGGCACCTCTTTGACCTCTGCAATTCCTGCTTGCCCACATCCACCTGGACTCATACGAGCCCGAACAAACACTTGCTAAAGCTCAGATCCTTCTCTGACACCCCAGCCTTTCTTCATTCCATTACACCCACCACCCTGCTAATCCCAGTTAAATCCGACCTGCATGTTCCCTCTGTTTCCCAGAACAGAGGTGAAGGCAGGGACAACGAGTGGTTTTTCACCTCACCTCCCTGCATGAGTGCATGTGTGTGTGTGTGTGTGTGTGTGTGTGTGTGTGTGTGTGTGTGTGTTGCACTGAGACGTTGGGAGTGTTTTCACACACACTACTTGAGAGGAAAGAATGAATGCTGATGATACTGTTTCAGATGCAAAGAATGGACTTTTTTGTTCCGCAACTATTTGCAGCTGCAGGAAATTTGCATTCCTTCTCAGTGAACAGCACTGTTCCTTTTGAGATCCTCATACCGTTTCTGTCACCACAGTGCCATCACAAACCACTGCTGAGCATTTATGAATTAATAAGGCACATTTTTCAGGATTTTAAATGGATTAATGTTTAATTCAATTACTTCCTCAGATTGTTTTTCAGATCTTTGAAAATACCCTGGGCATGTTTGAGGAAACAACAAGAACATCTGTAGAAATCTGCGTAACGTAAAGTACCGTAAGGGCACGGACATGTCAAGAGACAGCCTAATACAAGGCTATGCAAAAGAGTGGTTATAATAAATGTGTGAATTGGTTTAATAAGCAAGTTAATAATGAGGGAAATGTGGCTCTTTTGGATGTCCCTCCCAAGCCATAGAGAGTGATGCCAAATGTGAAAGTTAAGAGAGGTCATGTTCTGTGCTGGAAAGGAAGTTTCTTTACTAAATGAAATGTATACATTTGACAAGATCCGCCTTGTTGCATAACCTTTAGCTAAATCTGGATACTACTTCCATATTAATGGTAAATTATCTTTTAATGTACATGTATTTGAAGCAAAGCTCTATGTGCCAAATGTAACCTTTCATGACAATTCTCTTTTTAAATCGCCATTTAAAAATTCCCAGCTCACCTTATTTCTGCTACTACTGCTTTTATAATGTGTATCTGCTTTCAGGGTTAACATTCTCACAGTATTTCCAAAATCACACATGTTTTTAACAGTGCAACTTTTTAAAAGTGTGACCTTGAAAGCTAATTAAAAATTCTTATTATGAGGTCATTTTTCTATGATATATACATGATTTCACTGTATAAATTGAATCATATTAAGTATAGACACAGGAGATGATTGTACAGACTGTAACCTTTTATCAAATTGAAAGTATAATATATATTTGCTTATAAAACAATGTATCTCATTTGTATGGTACGCAATTTTTTAAAAGCAATTAAACATTACAGAGTGATACTGAGAGACCTCGTGTTCATGTGTTTATTTTGGTAAAGTCTGTTCATAAATGTTGATTCAACAAACACTTGTGTATGGAGCATTATCATAAAGGTATTTGTACTGAATTTTGCAAATGTTTACCAATCAAATAACATGAAAATAAACACAATACAATGGTAATACATTCACACAAAATACAATACATAAAACATGTTCTGATTGTATTTTATTATGAAGATATTCAGATTTTTACAGTATCAACATAATTATTAAAGGTGGGGTAGGTAATTTTGGAGAAACCAGCTCGAGTGCGCTAGAATTTCAAAATACACAACCGGAAAAAATCTGCCTCTTCCTTACAGAGCCCCTCCTCCAACACACACGAACGCGCACATGACCAATGAGGGCACGAGTTAAGTTTGTGCACAGATGGAAGGCTGACAGGCAGGTTGGCCATCCAGTTATTTTAGCCGGCTCAGATGATTGGTCGTGCTTTTTACAGCGCCACGGCTTCCACAGATGGGATATTTTTATGTATTTATTGTCAAAGCATTTAATATATTCATTGCTATCGGGATGTTAAGAGCATTCCATGGAATATAACAAAAAGTGTTTCTGAAATAAATTACATACCCCACCTTTAAGTTGATACACTAGGTGACCCCTTTAGGTACATCTTTGAAATCTTGTATAGTTACGACATTCCTGGTATAACCTCTATGTTTACGGAGCTTATAATATTCAGTTTTTGGTATATGAACTTTTGGTTTTTGGATGTTTGGAAATGTGTAAATATTAGTCAATGTTTATTATTGAGGTCATAGTTAAAGGGGGTCTACTACTGGACTACAAGACACGTTGTACCTCCCTATTTACAGACATGAAGGGGACATAATATAAGAAACAGCTCTAAATACAATGGAGTCCAGAAAATCACCATCAATAGCTATGACCTCAGTGCTAATGCCTTTATAACGCCCACCCTTCAAACTTTTAAGTCCCGCCTGAAGACCCACCTCTTTTCCCTCGCTTTCGAGTCAGTTTGAGCTATGTTTTATCGATTTTTATGCTTTTAATGTCTGTCCATAGCCTTTATGTGCCTTTTATCTATTCTTATGTGTGCCTTTTATCTATTATTGTAATATTATATTTTATTATAATGTTATGTTTGCTGTGAAGCACTTCGGTAAACCCCCTGTTTTTAATATGTGCTATATAAATAAAGTGGATTGGATTATAACATAGTTAAATAAGAGGTATCATACAATTCTACAGCAGCAGACTAAATTGGACAAGACAAGAAATATGAAGAAAGTCTGATTGAATTTGATAAATCTCATTGGTGTGACATTTATTTTATCGTCCAATTCTTATTTTGATTTTAAGAGACTCATAGTAATTTATAATGTACTTGTTCTGTACATTTATAACACAGAACACCTTTATGAAATTTACAAATTAAATAATAAAAACCAGAACAAATCGATTACTGGAAATAAAGTTTTTATTTTAGCTGATATATTTATTAAATAATAATAATAATAATAATAACTTTAATTTATATAGCGCCTTTCATCAACCCAAGGTCGCTTAACAAAGAAACATATAAGGACAAGACATAAAACAGGTGGCAGAAATGGAAGTGTTACATTGCAAGGGGGGGGGGGGGGAGAGTGAGTTCATTAATACAAGCTAGTATCAGAATCAGAATCAGGTTTATTGCCGCTTGCAAGGAATTTGCTTTGGTTTGGTTCATAAATAAACACAGTGAGGGATTCAGTTATACAGAAGAAGAGGCAGATATAGAACTACAAAAACGTTTAAAAAAACTATTATACAATTTAATTAAAAGGAGAAATCTGATCAAATGTTTACAAAAAGTTACTCTGAAAATGTGCACTATTTACATCACATAAAATGACAGAGCTGTGCGTGTGTAAGGTAGGAGCATTGTGCTTAAAAGTATAAAATATGCAGGGAATATGCAGGGCATCAATTATAATGTGTAACCAGTGACGCCAGGTGAAAGAGATTATCTTTAATTAACAAGCTGGTAGGACAGACAGGTGAACTACGTCATTAACTAATTGACGTGACGTCCGCTGTGAGCACGTGCTGCTCTGCTTCGCGCGGTCAGCAGATGGCGCGCACACACTAAACGCAGCCTCAGTGTTTTCATGATAAATGGCTCAATTATCAGTGCTGCACCCTCCTCTCTTCTCTTCTCTGTGATGCGACCCGCCCATTCCTGCTGCCTGTGTCAGACCTTTTATTTTGGTAACAGCACATGGCTCATCCCAGTGATAGCACTGCGCGCGCAGCTACAGGTAGTGTCCATGGGTGCCACAACCTTAACATCTGAAACAAAAGACACAAGGGACTACAGGCGCCTCATCACTGCTCCAGAGCTCCTACAGTCACGGAGGAAACTTATAAAGCTGCTTTCTGCTTTTGTTTGGTCGCATTTTGGAAGCATTTTTCTAATCTGAGGTGAACTACTCTGCTGGATCTGTGTTTACTGTTTTGACGAGGAGCGACGCGATTTAACAGGTGGAGAAGTCACCTTAAATCACTCTTCTTACCTTGGTAAGTACTGTAGTGTGAGTTAAAGTGTCTAAAACTCCTTAAAGAGTCGTAGCTTACTTAACAACTGAATTGGATGTGCATTGCTCCTTCATTTATCAAAAACTTCAGTAGTTTAAACTACTATAAACTATTTTGTTTGTTTTTTGCACTTTTTATGTCTAAAAGCATAATTTCACATCACATTTGACTTTGTACCGTATGTTCCCTTGCTGTGGTTTTTATAGCAGTATTGGGATTTATTATACTTTGATTGTCCTCATTATTCCGTTCATAAAGTGTGGGAACCTCGGAATGCATTGAAGCTTCTAAATTATGATTGATGCCAAGTATGCGCAGTTAAAATGTGAACTACACACATATGAGGTGTTTTGCCTAAATATGATGAGGGGAAAGTCAGTTTTCTGACTGAAAACAGTCTTTCTAGCACCTTCTGTAGACCTTCCACCCTGTCAATGCATCTGTATTCAGGAGAGCAGAAGGTTATTTCTCTGGCACATTAAGCAGTCAGTCAGGGTGATTTGTGGAAGGGCTGGACCAGGTGCAACCTCAGGAATCTTAAAGCCAGTATTTCTGTCACATTAGTTCAGAACTGTAAGCTGTTATCTTCTCCCCCCCCCCCCCCCCCCCCCCCCCCCCCCCCTCTTAAAATGGCCTTTTGAGGGTTATGGTCCACTGTAGTTCCAGTTCAGCACTGTAATTCCCTCACTCCCTTCACTTTCCAAAAATGTCTAGACATGGCTGTTACTACAGTTCACTTAATCAATGTTCAGAGATAAATAGACCTGGCCTGTGAGCTCAGCAGGTGGGACATTCGTTTGTGGTGTTTCACAGAGTTCATGTGTAGTCCAGAAACCTCATATTTCCAAAGTTTGTGAAGCTTCCCCACTGGGATGTTGTGCCTCACTTTTACACACTCTCACTTTATAGTGTTTGTTCCCTAGTGGCTTCTCTTTGTCAGAGAGTGCTGTTACTCAGATAGGACAGGGCTGAAGCCATCTAGAAACCAAAAACAGACCACTGTAATTTTGGAAAGAGCAACGCGGTGGCTTTTCAAGAAAACTCGTTACCTTCTACTGTAACTCAAGGAAAGAATATGTTTGTTTTACTATCCGGTTGAGGTTTTTTTTTTTTTTTTTAGTCGTCTTTTTTAGTTTTGATAATTACTACTGTGGTGTTGTGCTTTTCATTTAGGCCCCTAACAGACAGCTTTCCTCTGAGATAAACACGTTTATGGTTATGCAGGAAGTCATTATGTGTCTAAGTGATGAAAGGAGGGTTTCTTTTGGCGCGTGGTTTTCAGTTTAAGCTGAGGCAGGTTTCTGACTGTGCAACTTTCATATTATTAAATGTGGAAAAAACCAGTTTGTAGGGTAGGGTAGGGGATGTTTCTCCGCAAGCATGACACATGCCTCTGGATGCAGTAAGGTGCACAGTTGCAACAGTGTTTTTTGAGAGTGTGCATGTGAAGAACAAAGTGGTTGGTGTGTCTTTGTGAGGAGGGGCTAATGGTGCATGCAGAGGATGTGGTGAAACGGCCTGATTGCGGAGCAGCAGTGTGTGCAGCCTGTTGAGTGTGAACAGCAGTAACATGATCTCCAGATGATGATGATGCAGAGGCAGATAAGTGGAGACACTACCACAGTGTCCTTGTCCTGTTATCAAGCATACTTCACCGGGGACACAATCTAGTCCACTGTAGCAGTGCTGCAAAGTTTTAAAAGGGATGATGGGTAATCTTAGAATTTGTCTTTTTGACCTGAAGAAGATACGCTTATGTGTCAGGAGGGTGCACCTTTAAAAGCTTTCTCACTGAAAAGGGAGTAGGCAATCCAACATAAATTACAGGTTACTTTGATGACACATGTACTATTATCAATATACAGAAACTTAAACAACACCCTTTTTGACATCATTAAGTTGTTGTTTAATGTTTTCTCATCTCCTTAGTGACTGCTAAATCTGACCAAATGGGTGTGATTTGGAGAATGCCCAGAATGTTATTTCACTCTTCTCAGTCCAGGGAGAGGCTTGCTATGGCATTCCTTTCCTCTTAATTCAGAGGGTGTGTGTGTCCAGGTAGGTGCCTACTTGTGTGACACACAGGGTAGAATCAACATCAAACCGCATCACTGACGAAGGACTGTGGAAAGTTCAATCTGGTGTACGTCCACCCATGAGCACTTTGACACGCGTGATTCATACGAGGAATATTCCCCCGCAGCCACAGAGGTTCATCTGAGTGAGTGTGCCGAATCAAAGCAGTACATCCAAATTATTCAGTGGGATGTACTGCATCTGCTATGTTCATTAGCCTGTCTTTTAGTATTAGCATGTAGCTTGAGCCAGTGTTTGTTCATTTCAGTTCTGTGATTTTCTGCCCAGAGTCCAAGAAGGGGAAGGGAAAAACAGTCTCAAGTTCTGGTGATTCAGAAAGGAGGTGAAGAGTTGATGTAGGTGGTCAGGTTTGGCTGCCAGACTTTTTTTTTTTCCATATACAGAGGTTTAGTCAGCAATACAATGTTTATTTTATGCTGTTTAGTTTTAATGAATATTTGATTTCCACCGCAGAACATATGGTAGCTTTGTGTTTTTCCAAATGTTGAATTCCTTGGAATGAATGAGGTGTTAATTCTGAGGATTCACTTTGATAAACATAATGACTATAATGGCTTATCTAATCAATTCTTTTCACTTTTTAATAATAACCGTCAACATGACCAATGGTTGCCATCACTGTTTTGGTGACATGCCAATTAAAGTTAATTACTCTCGTGTGCGAGTCATTATCATTGTTGCCATGCTCTAGTGAATTGCAGAGACAGTTTCAGACTCGTGTTAGCAGGTTTCACTCATTCCGCCGTAACTACCCGTTAGTGCATGTTATGGGTTGTTATGTCAAGTAAACATACTCAATTGAGGACTGCACATCAGTTAGGTGTTGTTGTGTGTCTGTGAGTCTCACCCTAAACGACACTCGGGTTCACCGCCTCTGACCGTAATGGAGACACACCGAGGCTTACCTCATCTCTAGTCAAACACAAATTAAAATGGCTGCAATACTGCTGCAGTTAAACTCTTAATATATGCAGCAAACACATAGCAACATGTATATTTATGTGACAGAAAGTTCTGCTACACGTATGTCAATGTATAAATTAAGTATGCTTATTCGCAAACTGTTTTTCTTTTAATACGTCATCAAAAACATTCAATATCAATCATTCATTTATGTTTTAGCTTAAAATATGAATAACTTTATCTGATTTTGAGACAATGTTTTCCTTTCTGTCCTTTAGTTTTCTCCATGAGCACGTCATGTATTATTGAAAACAGTTTGACAAAGAAACCCTTTAGGCTCCCCTGCATGTTGAAACAATGAGCGTTGAATCCAACATTGGGAAAGGACTGTGCTTCCCTTTCATACCTCCACTATCTCCTTTGCCTGAGGGACAGTCTCTCATACATGTAGATCTGCCAAAAGGCCTGTGATGTATATATATATATTTTATAAAACGGACAAGTAAAATCAAGCAATCTGATTGGTTCTTAGCCGTGGTATACTGAGCGTATACCACGGGTAGAATTGTAAGTTACTTTTCACAACAACTCAGTATCCCTCCGCGTCTGAGATAAACAGTATACAGTTGGGCTGAAAAGCAAACTGCCTGCAGTTTGCAGGGGGTTGCAGGGGGTTGTCGACCCTCCGCTTCGCGTCGGGCCGAACCACGCCCCTTAGCTGTGATATAATGAGCATATACCACGGCCTGTCGTGAGCTATTGCTTAAATATACATGCATGACAGGTTTTGATTTTCCCAGACACTGAAAATGAAGTCAGTCTGACCTCATTAAGGTCTTGTTTACTCTTTGAACCTCTCATTGTTCTTGCCACACCAAAGTTGCTTCAAATACAGAGTGTAAACATCAAGATTTGGGGCTTTGTTCGACATGATTCCTGATCCTGAACCTGCTAATAGTGAATATCTTGAGCCATTACATGACGTTCATACTTTAGGATCTTCCCTAAATAGTGTTTCTGAGTTCTTGGACATTCACTTTAGTTTGCCATTTGCTAGTAAAGCTCTCTATTAAAACATAGTGATCAAATATTTGTATGTTTTGATCCCAGGTAACCCTTCTCTTCTTGGGTAAGCAGTGGAGAAAATCCTGAGGGTGATTTTGAGCTGAAGTGTCCCTTTCTCACCTGGCATGAATGCTTTGTTAGATGCTGTAAGAAGGACCACATTTTAGGGCCTTAACTCGCACGGCAATTTCCTTAAACTAAAGTTGTTAATACTTATTTGTTTTGTCTGACCAACAATCCAAAACCTAATCATATTTGGTTTACTATGACATCTCAAAAGAGAAGGTCTTTTGAAAAGCAGTTCACCATTTAGCATAGGGTCAGAAAACGTTTTGGCCCTTTGGCTTGAAACTGTACGTTGTTGTTTTTTGTGGCAAATGGCTATCAATTGAATTCACTAAATTGTCTCAGCAGAGCCTTTATAGCCTCCATAGGAAGATTCTTATCAACACCTTTTCCCCACACACACAAATGAATGTCAGATGTATGATTTATCACAGAGCCATTTAGTTAGACTACGTCACTTTAAGATGGGCGTACCGAATTAACTAGTTTAATGAGTTAATGGTGAACCTGTTCGGGAAAGATGCTTCCTTTAGTCCAACCTGATTCCTGTTTGTTGGTATGTAGGAATGCAGGCTAGTTGTAAACATGTCCATTGTGTTGGTCGGAAGTGAGAGTATTTCACTTCGCCTACAGGCCCAGTTTCCATTCGCCTCACGCTGACCTCCTGCTGTGCGGCTGATGCTGAATCGAGCTATAGAAATAACTTCATGACTAGAATTGTTCTCATTGTGTTGGCGGTGTTTTAATTGTGCTGCCAGTTTGGCGTGGCAGCGAGATGTCACCAGAACAGAATTAGCCTTGTTAATGGGTATTGGCAGCTGCTCAGGTGCATCTGTGCACTGGGGACCCTGCTCAGCGCTTTGTTTAAAGCCAGCAGCAGTGCAGTCTTAAAACCTCATCAATGGCCATTTAAAGCGCATTAGTGTGCCGCTTATTCTTTACCACCATGTGCTTTTCTTCTCAGCCTTCTGCCGCATACTTTCCCCATCCTTTCACTTCGACATTATCCTCCATTAGGGCTTTTATGATGCGAACAGTGCACGTTTACGCAGGGAATTAGCAGGGTGCTCGGTTCATAATGTCCGCTGCAGAAGCAAATGGAACTAATTGACACCACCAGAGGCTGGGAAACTTTGGGGCGGCTGCTCCCTGTCATTATCATAACTTCACTTATTTCTGGAGGCCACAGCAATTAAGAGACCCTAATGATGGTGAGCCCACTAACCCGGCTAATTGGCCCGGACTGTTAATGACTAACCATCGCTACTCTACTGTCAAACACTCGTGGAATATGCAGCTGATTAAATGGTTCAGAGAGATTGGAGGAAATAGATATCCACTTTATTCGTACAACTAAGATGTTCAGTACCTTTGCTCCGCGTATCTTTTAGAAGCTTTGATAACTCTATTATGCAATGTTTGTAATCATTGACAGACTTTATTTGTCGAGTAAGGTTATGATTTACATTCCACTGTTGGCCACAATATGTATTTCTGTCAACACTTTCTGATAAGCAGAGTCGGCATGAACTTTCAAGTTAGATTTTATTGGGATTATCAGATCTTATCCGCGGTGAACTGATATAGTTAAGGTTAAATGGTGCACAATTCTCATCCTAATTTCTCAAAGTCTAAGGTGATATCTTGTTTTGTCTTTCCAAAACCAAAAGATGTTAAGTTCAATATGATTTGAAAAGCAGGACATCTACATATTTGATGAGCTAAAAACTGCATTTTAGCAAGAAAAAGAAAAGTACTGCTTTATAATTCTGCATGACTTGACTTTTTATGAAGTGTGAATGGACATTTAAAAAAACAATAGCGATAGTGAACATGTATTTTAATACCAAAAAGTTCAAATGAAATGCAGATTGTCTCTGTAGAAAGCAACTCTCAAATATTAGGTGTGATTTACTTTCAGACGATGAAGTAAGACACTTTGTTTCTGTTGTGGGTTAGTCAACGGATGATTTAACATTGTTTGGGTGCAGACTTGGTGCAGAGGGGCAGGCTATACTTAAAAGAGCTTGTGTAATTGTCTACGTGTGCAACTATATATTACTTGTAACTCTAATGTCTTTATCTAAAATAAATGCATGTTTTGCCAGTGAGCCACAGACACGCGTGTGTGTTTGCGTTGTGCAGGTGTTGATGTGTTTATGAACTGTAAATGCTCAGCCCATCATCACCCTACGCTCCGCTGTCTCTGCATGCAATCCTGCAACAGACACGCTTCACCTGCAGCTGTGAACCAAGTCTGAGCAAACCAGCACTTAAAGCACACGTTATCCTGAAGTTTAAAAACATCACTTTAATGCTTTAAAGCAGGGGTGTCAAACTCAAGGCCCGGGGGCCAAATCCGGCCCGTGACTTCATTTTATGTGGCCCCACAAGAGCTTGCAAAGAATATAATATGTTTGTTATACGGTTACATGGCGATGTCCCACAATGCATCTCAGATATGCCTTTTTTCTCAGAATTGTTCTTTTTTTTGAAAATGTTACTTTTTTTTCAAAATGTCACTTTCTTCTTGGGGATTTTGACTTTTTTTTCAGAATTTGGATTTTCTTTTTAAATCATTTTGTGACATTCTCACTGAAGAGACTTGCAATTATTTGCCCTAGACTTCTTCTTTCAGACGTAGTTAGTTATGAAGTTATTACCCTATCTGATAATAATCCAATGCAGAGGCAATCATGTAATATAATACATAATTTTATATATATTTATATATGTATATTTATAAAGTCTTAAAGTTACAACCGGCCCTTTGAGTGCAACCATAATGCTGATGTGGCCCTCGATGAAATTGAGTTTGACACCCCTGCTTTAAAGTGTGTTCTGCTCTAGTTTTCTCCCACTGATTTGATAGAATATATAAGAGGTGTTAATGTTTACAGTGAGATTAGTTAATTATCTCCCAAAACAATTCAAGATTTATTGATTGATGTTTTATTGCCACCATCAGTGCCATGTTTTGTAACCCACCTTGCTGATAGGAACATTATGAACCTTGTCATGCAGTTCAGCCAACAGTGTTCACACCAAGGGGAATTTGACACTGAGTGATTTGTTTGTAGGAATGGTAAACACCCGCCAGGTGTTTGCCGTGTCAGTGAGCATCAAGCAACATGAAGCTGGATATTCAATATTTAAAGTATTTACTCATGTGGACCCTCATTTTTGGACCTCCACACAAATGAGCCATTGCAGAAAGTTTTTACGAACAGCTGAAGAAAATCTCTGCTGCAGACGGTAGCAAACAACAAACTCCACACCAATTAGGATTCTGCAATGTGCAATATTTTGGAAGCGCAATCATCACCGGTAATTAAAGATGAAAAGAGAATGAAAGAACATCTGTTACTTGGCTATCTATTCATGTAGCTCATTTGTAAGTAATTATTAACAGAATCTTGTTCCTTAACAGACGACTTGATAGTCAGTGCTGTCAATCCCAAAATATTGTCAAAATGAACTGATTTGTCCCTTATGGGAAAGCTTGATTTTCTTAATATTGCATTATGCCATTCAAAAACAGAGAATAGAACAATGGAAACTCCTCACATGGTTTCACTAAACATGGCGCCTCCAGTGATTGACAACGGACTTTGTGAGAAGCAAAATCTTTAAATATGAATGCCAACCATTCATAAATATTGGAACTACTATAGAGGAACTAAATATGTATTGACTTCTTATGCACCCCATTCTTATACAGAAGTTTCAAATGTCCACCAAACTATTTACCATACATCAGAGTACGTCACTGTATACTAAATATGTACATTAAACAAAACAGTCGGTGAAATGTATGCCAGCACGACTTTTAATTTGTTTGTTTTTCCTTGTCATGAAAGAGCATTTGGACTTGAGGCACTCTTTGGCTTTGCAGACACTTCAGTATTGTTAGTCATGTGTCTTTGGTTGGAGATTCTTCCAATTCCTGTTTGATGTGGTTACAAAATTCTTGTCAAGGGGACTTAGGTCCGTGGAAGTGAAGGGTTGCTGGAGATGAAAGGTGGCTTATGTAAAATACAATATCTTCTCCCCTACATTGGTGTTGTTTCCTTATTTATTTGAGACATAATAATAATAATAATAATACAAAAACTTGCTAGATTGTTTGATAGGTATATATTTTATTCTTATATTATTGTATACTCCACTGTTTGATTTTGCAGGAAAATGGATCACAGAACAGATTAGTATACACATAATAAGGTTTTAAATTTCAAATATAATATTATGGCAAACTCGGCTACCTTTCAACATAAATACTTTTAAGAGTAAGAATGTAGAAATAACTAAACAGTACAGTCATTAAGTATATAAACTATTAACAAGGGTATACATTTAGCTTCTTTGTTCTTCGTTTAGGGAATTTTCCAAACTAGACTATTTTGCACAACTTTAAAGCCTTGTATCGGGACCATTTAACATATTGGGACGTTTAGGTGGTTAGCTTAGCATAAGCAATGCTAGCAGACTGTTTTGCACAACTTTAAAGCCTTGTATCGGGACCATTTAACATATTGGGACGTTTAGGTGGTTAGCTTAGCATAAGCAATGCTAGCAGACTGTTTCACCCGTCCTGGCCATGATGGAAACACTCAGTGGTGCCTATGTTTATGTCCCACATACTACTGTCATTCTCATGCTTTCTATGTCTCTTTATTTCTCTCCAGGGATTTGACGAGTGTGTGCCGACCTGATCACTAAATGGCGCTGACGGTGAACCTTATTGGTCCTTCGCCATGGGGCTTCAGAATATATGGAGGAAGGGACTTCAAGAAGGCCATTACTGTATCAAAGGTACTTCAACACGGCCGCCTTGTTGCTGAACCTCGTCACACCTTATCAAACCATATCCTCTTGTTTTTGCATAACATGCCATTACAGGCCGTGTTTCCTCAAAGTCAACTTCCTCCGCACTACGTCTCTTTTCTTGTCTTTGTTTGTGTCCGCGGGCTGCTTCGTACCTATTTCCTTGACTACTAAACCCGTTGGAAAAGAATGGAACTAGATTACATTAGAAGGAAACCACTGATTACAGTTACAGTGGAAGCAGAGGTGGGAGGTGAGGGGTGAGGGGGGGGTCTGTGTGTCTTGAGTGGATTCACATCAGTACATTCCTAGTCACTGTTAAAAAAAAGAAAAAGGAAGATGGAATAAAACAAGTGGAAATGTTACCACTATAAGCAGACGGCGCGCAGTAAACAACACCAGGAAACCTTCTGCATACCAGAGACTCCCAGTTCTACCGTCACCACCTCAGACTGTTTTTTTTCCAGAGAGACTTTCTCCTTAGACCATAAACGATGAATTATGGCCACACTATGGCATGGCACCAGTGCTTCACACAGACTCAGACTTCAAAAGCATGAATTGTTTACCCCCCTCTTGACAATTTATGCCAGAAATACGAGCTGATTTTTCTTCTCTCACTGCTGACCAGTAAACAACACCAGCATGTTTGCTTGTCTCAAGTATCAAACTGGTTCTCTGAAGTGACGGATTCCTGCTGAGAGAGAAACTTCATCACTGAAATTGGTCTGCAAAGCCCAGTTTGTAAATGGCTTGTCTTACCAACAGCACACGCACACGCACACGCACACCTCGTGGTAAAGCAGCCACAGGATTGGACCATCTGAAGTGGTTTGCACTTGGCATAGAGACGACAGAGATGCCCTCTTTTATTCGTTAGCCTGAAAGATAGCGTTTCAGTCGGGGAACAATCCTGGTTAAGAACCCCCAGCTGCTTTTAGTTTATGTGAAACCAGGCGTGTCCTGAGCAGAAAAGGCACGCAATACTGTAGGTCACCACAGCAACGCCTAATTGCCTCTGGAGTGGGCCCACAGACATGGCACCTCTGCTCTCTTATGTTGCTAAACTGACAAACAGCCCGTAGACTGGCACTCGCTTTGCATCCATTTTTCCCCTTTAGATGTAGGAAAGAGTCTTTAATCTTCTCTGATTGGCTCTTTATTTGTTTTGTTTAGCATTCTTTGTTTTATTGCCTCGCTCTGGTTTTAACTGTGAGGCGAGCACTGTTTGTGGCAAATGTCATACTTCTCTCTAAATTCGAAGCAGCGGCAACCTCCTCATTTATTCGCCTTTTTGTTTTTGTAAGCCTGTGTGTTTGGGAGCCCGGGACACGGGAACCAAGCTGAGAGCGGTGGCTTGGACATTATGTTTCGGCCCATTAGTGTGGAATTCCTTCTGATGTGGCGCTATAGCATTGGCTTTGACATGCGCTGAGGCTGGCTGCAAAGGTCAAGCCCAGTCAAACCATCAAGTAGTGTCACACTAATGGCTTCTCCCCGAGGCTGTCATGAATCTGTCCGCTGCTGACCGGCACTGCCTCGTTCCATGTGTGTGAAACAATGTGGCGTCTGTTGGTATTTACTCCGAGTATTATGTGTTACAGAGGGCGACGGTTCGATTATGAGTGTGGCAGAGGTGTGAAGCAACTCGTCAACACCTTTTCTCATTTACTCAATTTTTAATGCTGAGTGTCAGCCGCTGACAAATTGTCCACACAGCCAAAAGGCGAGCTGTCTACGCTTGCCAGATGGATAGCATCCTTAAAGTGGGATGTTGAGAGCAGGACCTGAGGCCAGTAGGTCCTAACATTATCTCATTCTTCCTTTTCAACAGGTCAACGGGGGTAGCAAGGCAGAGAAGGCCGACATGCAACCCGGAGACATTATCTCTGAGATCAACGGGGAGAACACGGCCGACATGCTGAACGTGGAGGCCCAGAACAAGATCAAGAACTCAAAGACTCAGCTGCAGCTCATGGTAGAGAGGTACGTGCAGATTTGCTATACAAACAAATGTTCCTGCTTCCATGACTTCATGTTATGCATTGGATTTATACGCCTAAAATACTTGCAATGCAGTGCCATGCAACCTACTGCAGCATACTCTCCCATATGAAAAGGTGATTGCCGCAATACCACCTGAAGAACTTGCCAAAAACAAGGATCTAGACTTAACTCTTGGAGAACTTCATCCTGTAGCCTCCCCTCTTCCGTTACGCCGTGAGAACTACAACACAGAATGACACGTATACATAGCCAAACATATTAGCATATTGTGCTACACATATGAATGAAAATAAGAAAATGAAAACATAAAACAAATACCTCGTTGGCCGCTTGTCGTGAAAGGAGATTAATCTTACAGTTCCTTTTCTGTATAACCTTGTCACATTAAACTTTGTCACATTAAACTTTGTCACAGACTTCAGCAGAGCTTCAAACAAAGATGTCAACCCACGTAGAGTTGTCCAGTGTAACAACAAAACACGCAGTACCAGCACATGAACAAACATTAGTTCCTAGGCACAAGAAACAAGAAACACATACGCATATCGGTTTATGTTTATGTAAAACAAACTGTATTAAATCATGCCATATTTAACGATTATAAAATAACATGAAATAAAGTATTTATTTATCTAATTGAACTATGACATTAATTGTGTTATTCTTTTGTTAATCAAGCTAACTTTGGTACGTCATTTACAGCCCTCATTTTCTGCACTTGTGCCAAGACCACAGTTGCCCCAGATCCTCTTTTTTCTTAATGATGTTTTTAGCTTTATCATGCAGACACTGTACCAACAAAAACAAGTGATTATAATCAGGGGAAATGCCAGCATGTATGAGAGCTGAGTTCCTCTTTCCTGGTAACTTCTTAATACACTGTTTTGAGATTTGCCAAGACCTTGTTTGGATGAGTTTGAGTTGGCTTATAAATGTTTTCCTTTGAGCCAGGAATGTCATTGGATGGCATTTTGATTAAATGCCCTCCCTAAGTTCAGATTTCTTGTCAAATTGCCCTCGTCACTCTTTTTTTTGTGTCCCAAACGCACACCCACGCACGTGTGCTTTCACATACTTCCTCCTTGGATGTTCCATGTCCATGTGAGTGAATTTTTTCCTGCTGACCTCATGTCTCCAATCAAGCCAGAAACAACACCATTTCTCTTTGCTTGCCCAGGATAATGCCAATGTGTAGTTCTCCCATGTCATTAATCCCACTCTGTGAACTGTCCAGCACCAAGACTTCTGTCTTAATAACCTCAAGCATACCGATTTGAATTGCTGTCAGACACACTCTCAAGAGGTGTATAGTTGAGTGGCACACATCTGTAATGTCTGATTTGTTCTTAGCTTAGTGAGAGTCCTGCCAGCTCAACATCTGTTCGGTAGTTAATTGTCATCAAACCAGCAGTGATGTGGGTACTGGCTGTCATAACACATATGGGGTTGCACAATGGAAGACGCTGGCATCTGCTCAACATCAAAATGTTTGAGGCGTGTCTGTACTGTATACAGAGGCAGTGGTTTTTTGTTGGTGCAGCCAACAACATTCTCATCCCAGACTTTGCTAACTGGGTTATTTTTGCATAACAAAGCAATCACACCATCACTGTCTTGTCATCGACCCTTTGTTCGAAGCTACTTGTTTGGACTCCATTGTTCATTGATGCCTTGTGGATGATGTCACGTTGACCAATGTTGACCATTCGTGTCTCTGATCCGGTTGCTCTCTTGAATGTAGTTGTAAATACTCACGGGTATAGCTTTACCACACAGCTATGCTGGTGCAGTACTATAGTTTCATCTTTGATACTGAGATGCTGTAAAATGTTGGTAGTAATATATTAAAGCTCCATGTGCGTGTCTCCAGCTATTGAAATCTTGGCAGTGTGTCTAACATCTAACTATGAGATAAACCAAAAATGATCCTGCTATTTTACAGGATGTAAATGTTTGGGCATTTTAACATTGGTCTCAATAGGGATTGACTTGATTTTTGAGCCAGTATGCGGTGACTATTTGAGGAACTGCAGTTGACACTTGCATGATAGCTTCATTTTTTGTATCACAGGTTGCCACTTGAAAAAATAGAACTTTGGCTCATTCTATCGACCATTTTTCAAATGGAATCAAAGCCTCAAACAGTACAGTATGTAACTTCTGCTTCTTTTGGATTTGAATCTTCTTGAGTCAATATTTCATTTTTTTATTTCCAGTTCTCAGAATAGTATTCTTGCGATGCTGGGCATGACATTGGAAGAATCTGCCTCAGGCAGGTTAACTCCAGGTTCCCTTGTTGACGGCTGTGCACAGCACATAACAGTAGAGGGCTTCACGTGCTAATTTACAGTATGTCAGTCTGGAATACAGTCACAGTCAGCAATTTCACCAGAAGCAAATTCTTCGTCTGTCATGGAGATGTGTAACCAGAGGTCATCGGATATAGAGTAGCTGTTATCTAATCATTGATCTTAAACATGTCTCATGTAGGTGATAAGTGGAAGTCTAAGCAAAGGTGAGCATTTTGCAGCTGTGCAGGTCATAATTCAAAGAAATGTGTTCCTAGCTAGCCACAAATATCTCTTACCTAGGGATAAAATGTCTCATGGCTGCTGTATCAGTTCTTGTCATCTTGCCATCTCTCTCGCACACAGTATGTGGAGCCCGGGCCACGAGAGGTGTGTTTCTGGGTGATTTACCACAGGCATCCAGGCCTTCCTGTGTGCCTCATTACCTCGGGCTCAACCAAAATCCTGTCAGCCTCTGGCCCTGCAGCCGGGGGGGTACTGTGTGTTTGCATTGGCACTTATACTGCCCATATTTCCCCCTGTAGAAGCAATTATGGAATGGCTTACAGTGTTTTCTATTTAAGAAAGTAAAACAAAAGTCACTTGATGGAAAGACGAGAACCATGAATATTTCCTAAAGGGGTCCAGGGTCTGCAGTGCTCTTCCTCTGCTGTACTCTGTAGGATTAATGGGAACATACTGATGGAGGCCTGCCAGGACATTAGCAAAAGGGATGTCAAAAATGATGTTTTTGTTTGTACTTCAAATGAAGTTCCCTTAGACTTATGACCCTTTTAGAAAATTGATTATTTTTCTTGAAAGTTCTTAAACATGACGTACTTTCAAGTGCAGATGCTTGTCCAGAAAGTAATTTGAAAGTTTTGACTACGTTGCTTATTTATTTAATGTTTTTACTGCCTTAGTTAATTATCTTTTCAATTCAACAGCAATGAGATCAGCCTTTTAATCAAATTGGAAATCATTTTTGGGTATGCAGATATTATGAGTTTTGACAGTCTGTTGATCTCTGTGGTTTTATTTATTTCAAGACCCGACCCTCCCAGCTCTGGACAGACCAACGGCACCATCAGCCCCGAGCAGATCACCGGACGCTTCCAGGTCAGCACAGGAGCTTTAATCTGTCCACAGTTTGTCTTCATGACTGCACACTAAATTGAAAATTCGTGTCCATAACAGTATTCTCCATATGTGCTTCATTTCTACTAATGCATGCATGGCACATCTGTTTGACATATCTGCTTCTTTTGCTTCCTCAATATGGAAGCAATAAAATACTTTGTAGTGATTTAGTATCTGTTCCTGTGTATTATTGAGATCAACGTGAGTCCCAAATCACCACCTGCAATACATGTTGATACTAAGTACAACATCTCTGGATTTGTTTATAGATACAACATTTATTTATGCATTCATGTGTGTGAAGGTATTCTCAAAGGTGTCCGTTATGCTTCTCAATTCTACTTGCAGTACAAATAATCAAGTTATATACATGGATGGTAATGTGATGACATTCCTGTGATGTGTTGCAGGAGGCAGTAATCGTGAGTAGAGATGAGAATCAGAACTACAAAGAGTACACCATCTCAAGCCCGGCGTCTCTGTCCCCCGGACCTTACTCACCAGATCCCTTTGGCAGCTCTGACGGGAAGAGGCTGACACCCACCGTCAACAAGAGGTAACTCACGTGACCAAAGTGCAACGTTCAAGCATGAAATAAATCAGTCACACTATTTATCTGCGATGCTTATCTGATTAGGCTTTTTAAAGGTAGATGCAACCAGCCTCCTGTAATCAAGAATCCACTCTGGGCGTTACAGTTTGAAACTCATGCTTAAATGTTTAAAAACCCATTAGTGTTACTCAAATATAAGCACTGCTGTAGCATTTGCAGTTGTTGAACAGATACTGAACCCTCAACCTGCTCGTCTACTCCTACATTGTTATTGTGGCGGCTATTGCTGTAACAAAAGCAAAGGATTATACTGTCTGAATTTACAAACATGTGATCTGGTTACTTCTAAATTACAGTTTGGACAGAAAAGTGAGATTTAAAATGAAGTTATTTCAGCATGAACAGGGTCTAAGATAAAGTCATTTGAGGTTTTTGGGGTTTTCTTTTAGAAACGGGCCCATTCACTTCTTCAATAGGCTTCTATCTGGACAAAAGGTTGCAACAAGTGTTCTCTTGACTCCACAGTAGGACCAGAGTCAATAGGTATGGGAATAACAGACAGAAAGTAGAGCCATGTGATTGTACTGTAGTAACAAAGGATATGCACAGGATATCACATTCCACAGTTTGCATTCACCTTAACAAAAGGCCAAATGTGGAACATTCACCGCGCTGTTCTGTCGCTTCGTGTCCGTGTGTTGACTGTGTTAGTAGACAAGTGTTAGTAGATCATAGTCAAAACTCAAATACCTTCCCTCGTCCAGACCGATGAAACTTCCTGCCCTGCTTGTAATTCAGTCTTGTAAAACAACTTGTTAGTAGTATAACGAGAATTCCTTGCTAAATTATATTATTTTTCCATCTTAATCAACACATTTAACACCATATAATAGTGAGAGTCAGTTAAATTGTGCAGATCATTGTTTGTCAAAATAAAAAAGTTCACTGTTACTGGAATTTGTATATATCCTAATCGGTGCAGTTCTATGATTATAAGTAATACATTATGGATTTGGCAATGTGGATAAAATCCTCCATCACAGCATATGTCATTTTTTAAATTTTTTATAGACACATTAAAGTACTTAATCACATTCATCATAGAAGTCATTTAAAAATCCAATAGTTCAATTAGTCTTTTCTGCTTATTGATTCACACAAATTCCACAGTAGCACAATACATCTGTTTTAAAGAAGAAATACTGTGCCACATGAAGTGGAGAAATCTTGGAGGATTGACATTTCTCTCTCTTACAGTAAACTGTATATTGGGATATTGCCTTCCCCCACATTTTTGGTTAACTGTGGTGTCTTTTTGTTACAGTGTCACGCTGCGCCCGTGGTCTCCAGATGAGAAGAGTCACAGGCTGTCCAGACCGCTGTCACAGGTTGGTTTCTACTGTTTACTTTTTAAAACCTTTATTTATTCCTGTGTATCTGCTGCCTTTTGCAAGTGTTCAGCTTTCTGAGATATGCAGTCCAGATTTGTTTGGTCAATAGCTGTCAGTCGAGATGATTTCCAATCTGACAAATGCATGAAAATGTTTTTATAAATGGTACTTTTCCTCCAATGCCAATCTGTCATTTATCTGTAGCTGCAGTTTTTAGGCTGCAGTTCATTTAGTCCATACAGCTAAAGGTCATTGTGCTCTTATCTCTAGATCTGTGTTTTTAGTTTGACTTCACTGTCGCAGTGTGCAGGAATAACATGTTTGAATTTTTAGCCTTTCCTTTGAATTGTTACTCTCTGATGCCACAACAGATGCCCTACAGAGGGTTTGTTTGTGGACTCCCTGATACTACTCGTAGACTTCACAGTAAAGGCAGGAAGCAGGGAGGGACTGACATTTTTACAGCAGGGAGTGTATGAACTGCAAAGGTTATTCTTTGAAAATATCTGACATTAAGCTCAACAGTGCAGGGCTTTTTTATTCAGAGCCGGCTCAAAGGAAATATGACTTTGTTCCAAAACAATGGTCTTTAACCTTTTAGTTGTCTGAATGGAGACTCATTCATATCAGTGAACGGTACAAAATGTGGAAGTGGTCAAATACTGACTCAGGGTTATCATCAGGCTGCAGCTAAACTATGCAGTGCTTTTTTTACAATTGCAGCCAAGAAAGGCAACTGGAAAGACTTCAGTGAGTTAAAGAGAAGAAGATGTTGTGGGAAAGTTCATCATGAGCTATTTCAGCTATGCTTCCATGCTTAGCCTCAAGCATGGATCCCACTGATAGAACATGTGAGATGACAGAGCAGGAACAACACATACATGACCTTTCACAATGACACAAGGAATTCCAGCCATTTTTATAACACTGGACTTTGCATAGAGTTGGATAAATATGCAGAGGTTTGAACTTAAAAACATTTGAACGTTTCTTCTAAGAGGCCGATGGCTGAGAAGGTCCATTTTAAGATTTCCCTGGGGTTCTTTGTGGTGTTTACATGGTAAATAGGATCAAATGCATGTGTCACTCACAGCGGCGTCCATCCTTTCAGAGCGGTGGCTTGCATCAGAGTGCTTTAAATCTCCTTCACACTGGAAGAAAGATGAACCAGTCTAGCCGTGATGTAACTGGGGTCCAAGTGGTGCTTTGGAGGATGCCGCAATTACTTTGTCAAAACACTTTCAACCACCCGTTATCAAAATATAATGCTTCTGTCAGTCATGAACTCTGCTCCCTGCAAAATATAGTCTTTAGGAATGCAAGACGGTCTCTCCTAATAACTAATTTGATGTGACTGCAAAGCCACACGGCATGTTGTCTCCTTCGCAGTTGTTTTAGGGCAGAGAGGGGGTGCAGGATGTCTGTGTGTGCAGACATGAATCAGCTCTCTGACTGGCTCGCTGTTTGGGCACATTCGACTGACACGAGTATGATATGTGATGATGATGATATATATATGATATATGATAGGACGACTGAAGCCTCGGGCAGTCTGTAGGCTGGACTGGAGATGATAAAGTTGTCTGGTGTCAAGTCCTAACACCTTTTCTGTTCCATGGATCGCTCCTGATTGAAAAGTAATTATTTTAAATAAATCATTTCAAATCCATATTATGAGGTCTGGTGTTTTTAAAGGAGAACTAGAGCAGTATACTGCAGTACTACTCCGCCTGTGAAAACAGTGGTATATTATTTTCTGTGGCTATTTTATAGAGCTTCTCAAAGTCTTATAATGATGTCATCAGGGTTATTTTGAATTGGGCTTAAGCCTTCAAATTTAACAGGAAGTTTATGTTATAAACTTGGGGATTTAGTGTAATGAACATGAGCATGTACCATGCATAGGGTTTAACCAAAGAGCTGAGTTGCATTTCTATGCATTTACAGCTTAAACCATACCATGGGTCTACAATTCAGGACATCTTGGCCTCTGCAGCTTTAGTTTTGAAGTTTAAGGAAATATATTTTCGTTTAAAAATGTCTCTTGTGAACCCCCAAAAAAAAGAAGAAGCAATGCTTAGTTCCTAAAGCACTCGGCTATAAAGTATTTTAAAAGTCTTGGTTCAAGCTACAATAGCTCTTGTCACATCCTGTCCTTTTGGCTTTGTGGTCTTATGATCTGAATAGTCAAAGTACTAATAAATGGTAAATGGACTGCACTTATATAGCGCTTTATCCAGTCTTTAAGACCCCTCAAAGCGCTTTACATGTCATTCAGGGAGGCTGTGGCTCAGTGGGTGTGCGCTGAACTTCGAATCAGGGGGTAGCAAGTTTGAGTCCCACTGCAGTCAGCATGTCGTTGTGTCCCTGGGCAAGACACTTCACCCCAAATTGCTCCTGTGGGGATTGACCACGGTACTGAATGTATGTAAGTCGCTTTGGATAAAAGCGTCTAACAAGTGTAATGAAATTCACCCATTCATACAGAGCAGTGTACCTCACTCTAGGACCTAACATTCACACACATTCACACACCGTTGGCCATGCCATCGGGAGCAACTCAGGGTTAAGTATCTTGCCCAAGGATACATCGACATGTTGACTGCATGGGCTGGGATCAAACCCACAACCTTCTGGTTGAAAGACGACCGCAGCCACAGTCGCCCTAATACTCAATTAGGTTTACTTACTTAGTTTAATCATTGTATTATTGCTCACTGAAGGCATTATAAGTCTTGGTTGAATACAGCTGCTGATGTTTTTCAGCATCAATCCCAAAACCACATTATAAAAGTTATTGTGGAGTCATAGTGAGGCTGCGGCCAGCCAACCATGGTGGAGGAAACTCTGGTATAAAACGCATTAAGATCTGTGTTGTGGTTCAGGGCTTTTTCGGCGAGTCCGTAGGAATACAATTGTTCTATCCGGAAACACATTGCATGTTTGTGGTATATATGTAGTTGCCAGTTCTCCCAATATCTTCAACATTTTTAAATTCAGCTCTTTCTCTCTTTTTCCAAAGTTGGAATGCGTATCCTCTCGTTCCCTTTGGGAGACATCACATTCCTCCTATCTCCCTCTAATCCAATATCAACTTGACCTTTTTTTGCATTACTAACTTTATTTTGATTATGCTTAAAATAATACCAAGCTACGTGTTTTGGTAGTCTGCTATTTGAATTAATATCAGGCTACATGTTTAAAGAAAACAGAATTTTGAAACGTTTAATTGCTTGCTCTGCCCTCTATGCCTGACAGCCTCAGTGTTTACCATCATCCAGCCCAGTGGATGAGAGTTTGGGGTTTTGGCTGACCCCTTCCTCCAAGGGATGTCTACCCTGGTTTTAAAGTGGTGACGAGCCTCCCTCCGCAGCGCTGTGATTAGTGAGTGGAGTTCTTTCAGAGCGCTCTGTGGGGAAATGGCTGGGAAGAGGCCTGCCACGGGCACACTGTGCATTATGCTGCTCCGCCTGGCAGGAACACAGCAGCCCAGTTAGCGCTAAGATGCGGAGCGTCCATAACAAGGCCCTCTGTCCGTCCTAAGAGGTGCAGAGTGCTGCTGTATCAGGTGATCAGCCTCCATGAAAAGCTCCTAAAAGGCTTTTCCACCCTTGTTTTGGCTCCCTGAGTGTGGAGAGTGGGATGCGCAATGGGATCCCCCATTTTCCAGGGTGTTGGATATCCTGAGAAAAAGCATGTATACAATAGTGGCTGTGATGGCAGAGGTTGTGGAAGGCTGGTGCTGCTTTTTCCCTCACGTCACAAGGCCTGTCGTTGTGTGATGGGTTGTAGAAGAGACATGCCTCAGGGTGGAGAGGACACCAGGGAGCCAGCTTACATTCCCAAACTGTACTTAAACCGTCTTAACATGCTGCATCAGCCCATCATTTCTGTTGTGCCTCATCATGAAGTCCAAACTGCCTGAAGCACCATACAGAACACGTCTGATAATATGCAAACATTATAATTGCATGTTTTTAAACTGGTCAGGGCACTTAATAACTTTCAAATACAAAAGCACTTAACCTGATTTAACCTTTTCACACATTGTTTTATTATTTTACATGGAGCAGTAGTGTCTATTGGGTTCATTCATTTTTACTGTTAAACAATTTCCCCTCTGAAAAAAACCCTTTATTGACCTTCAAATGTTCCATTACATAAACGTTTGGGCACATCAACGACTAACTTTAAGGAAATGTACAGTACATTTTGATCTAGAAAACTTAGGGTAGTGCATTACATAAGGAGAGTGACCTTTGCTGTTGGTTCAAGTCTTGGTTGCAGGAAGCATTCATCCAGCTAAAGTGAAGCAGCAGGCCCCACCTACCAGTCTACCATGACCTCTGTCCCCCAATTTACCAGCTTAATGGGACCACTGACCCCCAGAAGAGGAAAGATGAATCCAAAGAAAACTGTTATTTTAAATATATTGCTGTGTGTGTGTGTGTGTGTGTGTTGGAAACCCATGAGAGTAAAGCCATTTCCCTTTATGGTCCCAAAGTGTCACTGATGCACGTTATTAGCCGTAGCTTTGTATCATGTCGTTTTCTTTAGTCATGCCATGATGTAACTGACTTTGTTCAGAGACTTTTATATCAACCCGATCAACACCATGACTAAAGGGGCAAAGGCATCCTAGATTCCTGAGCGCCAGCATGAGATTGTATCTTAAATGGCCGGCACCCGTCATGATTCAGAGCATCTGTTTATATCATCAAGAAATGACCACAACGGGATCTCTGTTACGGTGAATCGGGCCAAAACCAAACTGCTTTTCATGAGACACGACCCGTCACTGGGCCATTAGGACCGGGCTCCATGTCTGGGTTTTCAGTTGCTGCACTTTGAGGTTCCTGAGGGCTGCCTTAGTGGGCTTCCTGATCCTGAGCTGGGATAGGGTGGTTGCTTTTTATATATATATATATATATATCCGTCCTAGTGTAGGATGGCCAGATCCTGCTGGGTGACACCCGTGCAGACCAATCTTTTCCTCTTTATGCTAAATTGGGTGCAGTGGCCTTGGCAGTGTTACATGTGTCACTGAGCCTTTTATCCAGAGAGGGCAGGGTAAGTATCCATCCATACATCCTCCATGCAATGTCCACTATTCTGCTGCAAGCCAGCGGCCGGGATGTCCTGCTCTATTCTGGAGGTTGTGGTGGACTGGAGTGCAAAGCTGTGGTCATCGCTTTGGCGCAGAAATTGCGCCTTGGCATGCAGGAATAGAACTAAGTTTATGTTTTTTTAAATTGAGTCAAATGTCAGATTTTATATTGCACGCACTGTTGGTTGGAGATTGTTGTTATTCAAATCCTTAATCTTCAGGGCTGGAGACTTGTACTGTAGATGTCAACGCACCTCACCTGTGAGTGCTTCTCCTAAAGCACTAAACAAACATGCATACCTCTTCCTTGACGTTGATGGCTTGGAATGATGTACTATTTCAGGTCTGACATGATCGGTACTGTTGTTTGGTTTGGCAGGCCGGTCGGTCCTAAGCCAAGCCCGTGTCGGGGCCACGCTGCAGGGATGTTTTCTTCTTCCTCCCTGCACAGTGAGCTCTGTGACTGGACAGTGCGAGGCCTTTTCACGTGGACTCGCAGCCGTTAAGCCAGGGGTCCATTGTGGCCGCCGGGCCGGCAGCATGCCTCTCCTCATCCCCACTGATTGATCAGCACGCCTGTTTTTCTTTCCCTCAGAGTGGAAAAGCAAACTGGGGCACTTTTGATTCCCGGTGCTTTCCAGGCCCCCTGGCTCACTCATGGGGACACTTGGCCCTATGGGTTTTATGGGGAAACGTTGGCGGGGAGAGATGGGTCTTTTCACTCGTCTGAGCTGTTTACGAAGGTGGTTGAGCGGTATGTCAACATTCCAAAAGTTGTTGTCAAGGGAACGACGTGTATAACTGCCCCACAGTGTGTTCATGCCAGCAAAAACAGACATGTCAGCATATATTCCCAGAGTTTGAAACAGGACAACACCTACATTTTAGGGTAACGGTTACTAAGGCATTTGATGGTCATAAATCATAATTGTTTAGCTGCTAAAATGGAACTGAAAACGTAAATGCATGTCTTGCTGTCATTTTAGATTTGCGTGCATGGAAATTCCTTAAGAAACACATGTATGCTGCACTCCATCATACTGTATTGCAATAGTAGTATGTTATACAGAAGAGTTACTGTACCTCTTGAACCACAGTGGGAAATGCCAAATGTTTACTATGTTATTACTGCAGTTGTGATGCTGTCAGGCTCATTAGAGCTTTATCGTTATGGAGGGATGAGCTCTTAAAGTGGCTTCATCTCTCGACCTCCCAGCTCATTTTGACATTTTTGATCAACACGCTTGGTTTCAGCTTCTTATGTTACTGGTACGTTTTAGGAAACATATAAAAAGAGGCATCTTGGCGACCATAAATTAAAAAGTTTCACAAAGTCCAGCGATTAAAGTCCAACCATAATAAACTCCAGATGTCTAATGAGCTTGAGACGCTGCCTCAGTCTGAGCCTTGCGGGGAATTTAATAGAGATGAAAAATGTGTTGCTTGTAGCACCCTTCGTGGATAAATAAACGCTCACTCGTATTCATTCCTCATTGTGTCTTTGACTTTTGGTGGCAGTGTGGGTAATGCACCCCCCCCCCCTCCTCTCCGGACCACCTACACTCTGAGCACATGAGACGGCTTTGGCTTCTCATACTATTCACTGCCATTACAATTCCCACAAGATCAAGTTCATCCTCGATTATCTGAGCTTCAGGAATTATGGACGCGACAGTCCAACAATACTTTGACCTGACGTCTAATTTGCTCATTATTTCCTTGTCCATTCACTTGTAAACTTGTCTATTTGTAATCTTTCACAAAACTGATTTGAAAATTGGTCACACTTTCAGAAAGTTCAATGCAGCTCTGTTTTAGCTGACAGTTGCTCAAGTCCTCAGAGAGACTTACTATAAACTCACAATCATCCCGTTGTCTTCTTCTCTCCGCTGCTCATTTGGGCCTCTAATCTTGTACATATGGTTTATATCTGGAGCAGTAAGATGGTGTGTGGCCATGGTTGACGAATAGAGAGAAGGGGAGGTATCGCATAGATCTGTCATTTTTTTCCCTCATGTTATTGAATGCTGCGGACTGTAAGCCGGGACCCAGAGTTTATATGTAGAGAGCATTATAGAGGATTGAGAAGATTGAGCTTCACTTTTAAAGCTTACTTCATATACTGCAGTATTGACTGGGTACTGTATAGTATATTACATCCCCTTCCAAACTAAGCATGCCCTTAGGTTAGAAAATGAGATCATCTATACGGCTTATTTATATTAAAGTGGCAACAGACTACTTCTCAAATGTTGCAGCCGTTGTTGCAAATAGAACCAGATCACTTTCTGTTCTGATCAGAGCCTAATACCAGCAACAAATTAAGTGATTAATCCAGACCATCACGGAAAAAGCAAGACGTGTATTCTAATAATTCCCAATAGAGTGGTGCTGCAATGAGTTCTAAAACCCGGAGATTATTTGGCATTCAACCACTTCCTGTTCCCTCGTCTCAAAGTCAACGTCTTGACATTTTGTACTACGACATAAGATACGCATGTAAATACCCCACTCGTGAATGTGTCTAAAGCGGCAGATGCTAACTAGTAACTACAAAAACTACCAAACATCATCACGGCGACACGAGTCCGCCTTTTAGCTTAGCGTTAATGATGTGCAACCAAGGGAACGTGATGTAGTTCATTTCTAGCACTACATTAGCTCTTTATTTCTGTCGATTGCCTTTACCCTACAAACATCCCCAAGTGGTGTTAATATGTGGAGACTATCCTGCTGAACAAAAACGTGTAAATGATCATAAATGTGTTTTAGCCACAAAGCTTTTTCTCTGTAATACACGGTAATCCAATTGCTTTTTTCTTAGGTACTCCTTGCGATGCTAACTTCTGTGTCAGCGTACACAAATACATCATAACTGCACCATTCTGTGCTGCCGAGTGATCACAGTCCTCGTTCTTCCAACAGCATCTATTCCTTTCCTTTCAATTTATGTTCAGGCACTCTCTCCCTCGTTGCAACCAACATAACCACCGTTGCAAACAAATGCGTGAGGAGGTTGCCAATATGCAATGAATGTATGACATCATCTGGCAACTTTTACTGAGTGAATGCTAGCTTCTTTAATTGGAGAATAGTTGGCAACACCACACGGTACACAATGCATTTTGTTTCCCTGGCTTTGTGCTGTAACTGAGCCTAAATCTTCTCAGGAGATCACACCCGCTGGCAAACAGAATTGCATGTTGAAAGCTAGGCTTATGGGAAAACTATATAAACACTAATGGCGTCCTTATTCTAAAGCATTACATTGTGCAATAAACATTTACTTCATAATCATAGCTTGAGGCATAACACTTGTCTATTGCCATAGAAATTTGGGATTGAAATTGCATAGAATAGCCACCTCTACAGGAGCGGGAGTGGGTCCGCACCCATCAGCCCTTTGGCGTGTCGTACCATTATTTAGTCTGAGAACTTCCATAAAGCAGCTGCAGCCAAAGAATGTTAATGACATGATTTTTTTTTTCATATAAACAATCATGTTTTATTCGTTACAGAATGTGGATACAGTGATGCACCATGGCTCAGACATAATTACAAGGCAGGGTCCATCAGTGACAGTGGGTAACGAGTAGGTTACCGTCAGCCCCGGGTCTTTGCGCAGGACCTCCACCAAAGCACGCTGCTGGATAGGAAACGCTGTACACAGCTCTGATTATTTCCCAGGATGTCTGGTGTCCCCTGCCTCATTGTAGTACAGCAGCCATGTCTGTGGTGGAGACAGTGAATGAGCAGTTAGAGCACTTTCTTACGGCGGCATTGAGCGTCCCAAAATAAAAGCTCCCCTAGGCATCGGGCTTGTGCTCTGCTGGCCCATGCCCTGTAATTGAAGCTGCAGGGTGGTAATGATGATGATGCATAGTGGCTTGTTTGGAGCCAGACCGAAGGCTCCTCTGCTGGAACTGTCCCCAACGTCTCCCATGAGCCTTGATCTGAAACAGCCGCCACTTCAGTTCACCATTTCCTGTTTGTTTGTGTCTCGAAGTGGCCAATCACAGAGGCTTGTTCTTGTTTTTAGAGATTATCCTGACAGTTAAGCCGCCATTTTCCCCTCCCATATACCAAAGCCTTTTCCAGACCATAAGCCAGTCACACTCTGTCATTCATTCACTTAAATAAGATCATGACATTTGGGCTCAGTCATCCAAAAATGCTTTTCTGAGCAGCAGATGACCTTTGAAAACAGATAATGAAAACTGATTTTTAAACCTGGTTTATATAAATAAATAAATCACTTTTTTGTAGAGCTATGTAAAACCAAAATTCTGAGAATGCCATTATTTTCTGGTTTGAGAAATTCAGCCTGCTATGCACCTGTCTAGGTTAAAAATACACAAAAAGTTTGAACAGGGAATGCACACGGTTTTCTCCTCCGAAATTGAGCAATATTTGGTTAATGCCACATGTTGCTAACACACAAATGTTCCTTGTTTCCCTAAATGCTTGCTGGGATATGTCTCAGCCCCCTCGGCCCTGTCAGGGATGAAGCGTTCATAGAAATGAATGGATGAATGATACAACTAAACTGCATGCTTCAGCACAAACCTCCAGCCAGTCTGCCATCTTTGCTGCAGATGTCTTGCTGCTGCAGAAGGGTCATATCATGCAGAAAGATTTCAACATTACAGTTTTTCATAGTTGTTAACACACACTTTTCAAAACTGTTAACACAAAACAATAAATATAAAATATATCTCTACCAAGCAACAACAAACTGATATGCTCAACAAAAACACAGCTACACTAGAAATATCCTTATGTATGTTTAAAAGTAATTAAAAGGTGGTAAGAGACATGTATATCTACTCTTGTGTATACATAGATACACACACAAATGTATAACGATATCAAAAACATGTATTTTCTATTAAAACGCTGTATTTCTTAACTCATTGAACCACATATAGGCAATAGGAGAAAACAAGAGAACCTTTCAGTAAGGGTTTTCTGTAAAGGATACAAGAAGACAAATGCAAGATCTAATAAAGAAATTAGGCTGCATCTTGCCATCTATTTTGGTCCAGCCACAGCAGCTCATCTGTCCAGTCCCCACATCAACATGCATCCACCCTTGCCTGGAGAGGATGCATGTGAGCGGTTGGTGGTCACACACCTTTAATCGCCCTGCAGGAAAACAACCCTTTGATTGGGTTTAGGAATGGGGAATATGGTGGGGGATGTAGAACAATACATGTATAAACTAATTGCCAGATTAACCACTCTCTGTGGCCTTTTCACTGTAACAACAACTTGTGTTTACAGCTTTCAGGAGTGTGTGTGTGTTTTGCAAGTTGGTAAATCAAGCTTGGCATTGTGATTGGAGTTTCCATTGTTACACAATAATTAAATTGTTAATGAGGTGTCTCATAAAGAGGCGGGTGGGTTTAGTAGATGTAGAATTTAACTGAGTGTAAAGGAAAAACTGGTCTTGCAATCTTCAGACTGGGTTTAGGGATTTCGAAATGACCCTCTTCCATAGTGATTAGAACACAGACAAAAACAAATATAGAAGTCTCTTGTGAAATATTCAAAACTTTGGCAGATCATAGTGTGTGTGTGTGTGTGTGTGTGCAAAGGACTCAATCACTCATACTGTAAGAAGCCGATTGACATTTCTGACCCTTAAAAACTGAGGTTTGAATGATCTCATTCATCAACTCAGACAAACCTAAAGTGGCAGACATTTAGTTTGGAAATGTTATTGTATATGCAGCTCAAAACCAGCACAGCATACCAGTGACTTGCCCTAATGATCCCGGGTATGTTGACTGTGAGCTCCTGATTACAGTTCACTGCAGCTTTAATCAGGGCTTCCTCCTCTCGCCAGCCACAGGAAGAATTGGCTGAGGATTTTCTCCAGTGGTCTCTCCCATCTAGAGAAACATCCAAGACAAAATAAAAGGCTTTGCTCAACGTGCTTGTGTGCCCCTCCCTACGTTTGTAGAGGCTCTGTTGGCACTGCCATGGTGCAGTTGACCAAAAGCTCTGAGATCAGCCATGTGTAATGGTGTGATGGCTCACAATGGAACAGGGATGCTTTGAGAACAAAATAGACATTTGGGCAGCCCAGTGTAAGGCCAGTGCCAGACGTGCCATGGTTACTGCTATAAAAGGCTGGCATCAGACTGCAGAGAGTTGATGATGGTAATGGGGAAACTGCTCTTGTGGTGCAGACGTTTTTTTTTGTTACTTTCTAAGGTCAAACTCAATCACAGCTGCATACTCGGTGTCACGGTGGAGCGCTTGTTTTTTCTCCCCCCTCTTGCCTTTTGTTTTTCTTTACTTCATTGCATTCCTCTTGAGTCCCATAGATTAGAGTTGTGATACTATCTGTAAATCTTCTGCAGAGAGCATGAAGATCTACATTCTGTGGCCAGACGCTTATATAACAAAAGCCTTGGTTTGCATTAGTGTGGATTCATGTGCCCATACTGTGTGGCTTCACTGGGTCTTCCTGAAAGAATCCCCAAAGCATGCATGTCTTCCAGGTATATGCACTTTAGATTGGTTCACAGCAGGAGAGGACATGGATGTCTTCTGATCATATGGAAGATGTGATCTTATGAGCCTGCAGTTATTTTTTCTGGGGTTGTATCCTTGGAGAAATCGCAGAAAGACATCCCAATGATCATTTCTGGTAAAGGCTTCCTGGCACGCACCACTAATCTACCCACTCACTAAGGAAAAAGAAGAGGAAAATTGGACTCAATTGAGAACAGAGACATTGTTCAAAGAGTTGCTGAATTGGAAGCGGGTGCTGGCATTGGTCACACACATCTTTGACTCCATCAGTGCCACTGTGTCAGCATGGAGCTCCAGCATCAGCTCCAACTTGACTCTCAGACGTGCACCGGTTCAAAGACCCGGGTGGACGCATTATTTCCCTCTTGGATGGAGCTTGTGCAACACTGATGCCAGCTGGTCATGGTTGAGGGAGAACAACTCAGTGAGCTTTATTGTAAAGGCTCTGGAGTTGTCTGTGGGCTGTTTGATTCACAGTCAAACATTTTCCTGGACTGTGCACACACATAAAATAAAGTAATAGCTTTGTTTCTCAGCAAATTGGGAGTTGTGAAAGTGTTCTGGGACTTCCCTTTTCTTGAAACCTAGACATGTTTGTTCGGCTAAATATTGCAGCATTGCATGCATTTCGTGACCAGTAAGCGGTAAGCATTGCAGGTGGACATGGTTAGATGCCAGACAGTGTTGTGGTTGAAAACAATTAGTTTGTTGGAATTCCTGACAGTAAAAGTGTCTGGGTTGAGTTATGTGCTGTGCAGACTTAGTCCAGGTGTGCTCAGTGTTTAGTGTGAACATGTGCCTGAGGTCACTTCACTGGTGGTTCACGCCTGACATAAGTAAACTTGGATAAATCAACCTTTGCCTGCAATGTTGTAACTCCTGTATCGTGCCTTTTGGTTTCTGCTACAATAAAAAATGTCATTGGCACGTCTACTGAGACCTTAGTTTATGAGCTTCTCGTGTACAGTAGGTACGTAGCGCCCTCTTCTGTCAAAATTCAAACATTATATACTTAACTAAGACTTTGCTCCCAGTTAACTTCCTGAATTACACTATGGCAAGTTTTCAATTTGCTTGAATGAGGTTCAATTGACGTGGAACATCTTCTCTCATTTCATGACGATGAACACGATGTATATCTACCATGAATAATTGTGAGATTTGCCTGGCATCTGGAAGATATTGAAGTACATGCAAGCTCTGTCTTTCCCATCAGACTAACAGAGGATGTAGTGCCAAACATCTGTTGCCACGCAAACCATCATCTATCAGCTGAAGGTCTGAAGTACAGCTCTGATATAAATGGCAATCAAGATAAAAAAAATGTTCCTGTAATTGTCGAGATGGATCAGCCCACAGTGGAGGAATGTTGGGCGTGTGATTCATGCACTGGAAACGTCGAGAGCACGGGGCACCCAAATACAAAGAAACAATGACAAAGTGCATCGCTTATTCTGCACTGCAACAACTTCTCCAGGTTTCAGTCAAACGTTTGGGGATTATGAAGCAAAACCAAGGATCTGGTGTTTCTCCATCTTGAGCTTATTTGTCTTTTATGAGACTTATAAATCTGTCCTATTTTAATCTTGAATGATTATATCCTACTGGAACACATTTGTTTAATTCCAACTTTCCTACAGTGCAGTCTCCTCAGATTTAGAGCTTCCTGAAACAATGACGTTAAATGTGTAAAGTGCCAATTCGCTGCTTGGAGGAGCAGTAATCCAGAAATACTGCTGGTGCATCCCGACGTCTGCTCTGAACATAGCTCTTCTTGTTGCATTTGTACAGTAACATTGCATCATGGTCTAAGCACTTGTTCCCTGTTTCAATAGATTCCTCAACTCTAAACTGCACACTTGGTTTCGGCTGCTACAGGAAGTAGGACTTTCCTGCTTCCTCACTCTCTCTCATTTTATTGTCATCTTCCTCCACAGGAGTTCTCCCCTTCAGACTACAGGAATAACTCTGTGTCCAGCAGAACCCCCACCCCACCAGGGCGCTACTCCCCCCACAGCCCCATCGATCGGGACGTTCCCATGTCCCCTCGTCGCAGGTAAATATCCACTTGCATTGCAAACATCCATTATATTTAAACCCAACATGAAAAGACATCCTAATAATGGCAGAATATATGTATACTGAGGCTATGCACCCACCCCATTTAGGTACGTTAGTTGAGTTTATCTGACAGAATATGAAGATATATATTTTTATATTAATCCGGTGTTTTCTTTAACATTGTGAAATTGTAAAATGTATTTAGGTTCAGGCCCAGTGGGGTTTTCTGCCTGTTCTTCTTCCTATATTGTGATATATGTTATGGTTGCATTGTATACATTGTGCAATTAAACTCAAATTTGAAATATGATATCATCTTGCAAATGCAACCAGACATATACTATCTTTTGTATATACATTGATGCTTGCACTGCATCTGTTACAAAAGTGGAAAACCCACTACTTGTATACTAACGATATGCTAGAATATGAACAACCAGATGTTCCTTACTCGAGAAACACAACGTGCAGAAATGCCTTTACACTTGAATCAATTTTAGACCCTTCAAAAAGTTCCTCTACAGAGATTCAAGTGTAGAGCACAGTCTGAACAGCAGCAGGATCTTATCTCATAAGAGCATATCTTGTAAGCATTCAGCGCCATCTACAGGCCAGTAGTGGTTACACTCACAGGTTCAAGCCTACGAAATTAACATGACCTGGTCCAGAAAAGCTTATAGGCACTTTCCCAGATGAAAGAAAACATTAAGTATGACCTAGTTCTACGAGTAATAACACATTTAGCAGATATCTTGTTGTAACCTACATGTATGGTTAGGTTTGAGGCTGTATTCATTGTACTTGGTTATTGAATGTGAACTCTCATCTAATCCCTCTATGGTATCTTCTTTCACCTACAATAGGGTTACATAATCAAATCTGACCGTTTAAACATGAAATGGTCACCATGAGACAAACACAAATCTATTATACAGTAGGAATAATGTGTTGCAATAAGGTCGTATCAGTGGTAAGGATATTGCAATATTTCCCATATTTGGAATTCATCTGGAACAAACCTCTGCTAGAAACATTCTTTCCTATATTTTATTTAAACGTAACCCTCTCTTAAAGTCTGTGTGGAAAGACAGTAAAAAGGACAAATGGACTCAAACATATTTAAAACAACTGCATTCATTATGTCTACGACTGTTAGTCAGCTTGTGTATGCACTGCTGTGTTGCAGCTGACTTGTTGGTGCTTCGTTTGCAGCTGCACTCGTCGACTACACATGAACTCTCAGCCTTTGGGACTCTATTGTGTTCACCATCTGCACGTCAGTTGGCTTTTCCCTGCTTCGCCCCCTCTGATGAGGTGATGAAGCTGTCATGTGACTCGGTTCATAGCGTGCAGGTGCCGTCCTCAGAACATTTTTTTTGGATGCACCTACCAATGTTTTGATTCTCAGCAGGAATGAAAATCTTCTTGTGTCCACTCTGTGCTGCAGAGCCTGCTTTCTGTGTTTTCACAGTGAGGGATGGTTGGCTTTGGCCCCTGTTCCTCTTTTGGTAACCACCACCAGTGATATGACGTGTCAGCAACTGCATATCCAAACACCCATATTCCCCCAAAAAGTCAGATTTGACTTCTCCCCCTGATTGGCCCCCAGTCTGAAGCCCCCAGCCTGTAAAGCAAGCCTCTCCCTTTTCCTCCCCAGCCAATCACAGACTCAGTAACACCCAGTAACCCACCCCTTCATGTCGCATGTCCAATGAGTGTCAGCTCAGAGGCACACCTTTCAGTCAGGCTCTTGTTTTTCTGTCTCGTCTGGTTTAGATAGAGGTGTGTGTGTGTTTCGGCATCTTGTATTGTTTTTTCTCTTGTATGTTGCAAGTTGCTACAGCAGTGTTAGACATACAGAGAGTTCCTGGAGAGAATAGTTGAGCTACCTTTCTTTGTTCCCTCTCTTTCTGTTTGAGGTGAGTCCTGTCATTTTGAGTTTGGTCATTTGGATTTATTTTGTCAAGATGTGCCGGCTTAGGTTTTGCACTGCTTGTAATTCAGGCTGAGAAATGTGGTTGGAATTTGACTGTAGTTGTGAACTTTGATATGTTTTGGCTACGCTCATGTGTTATGACTAAATCCTTATCATTGCATTGTGCCAAGTTTGGCTATGGCTCCCAGCAACACATTCATATTAGATGCAGCCATTGTATAAATGTGAGAACACTTAGAAGGAACGACTCAGATGACAAACTCCTCTGAAGTTGCCTGATACTTTGTGAACTCTGACTGCTTCCTCTTCAAATCTGTGCACTCGACTGGTTTCTCAGATGCATGCTGCCCCCCCCCCCCCCTCCCTCCCTCACTTCTGTTATTTGTTTTCCTGCCTTTTGACCTCGACTCTCCATTTGTTTAGAGAATGCCATTTCAAAAGAGAGATGGTGAGCGAGGCAAAAATGGAAATGGATTTCTGAGGGTGGAGCTGAGCATGTGGAGAACTTGGAGGGTGTGCTTTAGAGGTCTGTTTTCAATTTGAACCATGTTCAGAGGGAAAGGGTCTGAGAGCCTTGGTCGCATATTTGTTGTCTTGTCTGTTTTCCATCTCCTATTTCAGCCATATTCATTTAGAAGGAAGCCTAAAGCTGAAATACAGACAGGAGCAATGCACATACACAGCCCACCGTCAAGGTTTTAAACCCATGTCGACATGTGACGTGGTGTTTTACATGTATAACACACTGAGGCATGTTACATGTACAAGAGAGGTTGATACGTAATTTAACTGACGCCCTTTTTAGGTTTTATTTTTCTTCTTTTGCACATTGGAGTTAAAACAAACAACTCTATTGACAGTAAACCGAGAGATAACAGTAAAAGGTAATCCGAGTGAGGAGGGGTTAATGAATAACTAATTGAACCATCCTTATCATGGGGTCATGATTGTTTAAATGCTACTGTAATATATAAACCAAAACACTCTGAAAGTCCTGCAGAGAGCAGGGTCTTCTCCCCATGCTGCATAAAGTAAAGGCATTTGATTTGTCACAACAAGCTTGGTGTACTTATAAAATATTAAAATGTGTTCTTAAGAGATTCCCTGACAACAGCAATCCTTCAAATTAAACCATGCAACCGGTGAGTTTTTTTTATCTCTGGCCAAACTGTTAAATGCTCTTGACCATCCAAGTCTGCCACGTGATCTTCATCCGACTGAGCATGTGTTTCACAGACGGAAAGAACAAGCCTGAAACGAGCAAGGAGTGAATAACAGACCTGGCAGAGCATCACCAATGAAGATACCAAGTATTTGCAGTGTGCAGTTCATAAATACCATACACTACAAAGGCTTGGACACCATTAATGTGACATGTCTGTGAAATAACTCTAGTACATTTGGAGAATGTGTAAAAAAAAAAAAAAAAAAATTCCATCACCCTTAACTGAATCTTAAACTCTGCCTTTTAACCTCATAGTCATTGTTTTACATCACATCCAGTGTGCACGAGTAGGCCTACGGAGCAAACACAACTCATTTATTGCTAATATGTCCCTGTCCAAACACTTCATTTGGTCCTTGTTCAACAAGTACCTACCCGTACCACTAATACCCTATAGTGCAGTGATGCTTAAAGGTATGCACATATCAGCGAAGTCACAGTAACAAACTGTTTCCATGGTTTAGGTTTCGCCCGAGCAGATTCTTCACAGCGCAGGTGTCAGTTTAAAGAGTCAATATTTGGGCAGATGTGTTCTGTGTGTGACAGGCGGGACACTCAGTCAGGTAGAGTGGACTGACTGGCTGACAGGCGTGCTGCAGGTGGAAGGCATCAAACCGGTTCCTACTGACAGCAAACACTCACCAGCTGCCTGCAGACAAACACACCAGAACGTACTTTGTGTCTTTTGGGTTTCTATTGACTTATTAATCAGCTGTCAGTGCAGATTGTAATGCGTGTGCTTCTTCAAGGAGAGATTGGTATTTAAACACACGGGTATGGAAGTAGCTGTAAAAAATTAGTAAACAAAGTCAAATGAGAGAGAGCCACTGTATCTAATTTCTTAATGAATTGATAGCTACAGGAAGTGAAAAGCTTCCTGCATTCTTGGTTGTTTTCTAGCTGCTCCTACTGGATTAGAACACATTTGACTCAGATGTGCCTTTTTTATGTTCATTTTCAGGTTTCGTACTGTATTTACATTTGCCTCTACTGTGAAATGTGTATATGCTTTAACGCCTGTGCTGCAGCACCTCTTGTCACCCTCCGTCCGAAGAGATGTCCCGCCCCTTATCCTATCATGCACAATGTGTTGGAGCGCTAGCCAATAGGAGCGTGAGTGTTACATGGTGATGTTACTATGTTATAGAATTAAACAAAGGGGTCCAAACTTCCTCCGGAGGGAACTTGGGATTATAGCTTGTGCTGACCATTCCCATGCACTTAAACCTATATCACACACTACAGGAAAGGAAACACCATAATAAGGCCTCTTTAAGCTTCCACCATCAGCCGTAAGTCCTCTTTGTTTTTCCTTGAGGCAAGAACCGTGATACAAATGTGAGTAGAGTCAGAACAGTGCCTCTGGAAAGGGGATATGTTGGGGTCCTGTTGAGGGAAGATGTGTGATTGGTTACTGTTTGGCCTCCTGCCTGTGCTCTGCAATCTAGGCTTAATACTCAGAGGTCAAGGTCTCAAAGCCAGCTGCTGCCCCTTCCTGCATTTCCTCTGGTTTAAGTTAAACCGGACTGATGAGTCTTTCATAAATGCACATTTTCCGCTGAACACATCACCTACAGCTTGACGTGTGATTCCAGTAACAGCAACAGTCTAATATATATTTGTATTTCCTCCATCTACAGCAGTTCGAGCTCTGACTTTGCCATGCAGAAGTTCGACAGGGACTCGGAGGTGTACAAGATGATCCAGGAGAATAAGGAGTCTCGCACGGCGCCTCGGCAGTCCAACACCTTCAAAATGCTGCAGGAGGTCCTGGAGGCCGACGAGAAAGGTGAGACGCGCTCTGCAATGCAAACAAATGAGCTCAAGTGAAAATAATGGCTTTGTAGTTAGCATGCAATTCTAAAGAGTGTCCAAATATTTACACACATTTAATACTTTGAATAAAAATAATCTGACATTATCAGGCATCTGTACTTAATGCTTGATAAAGGTCGAACCTACTCTAACTCAAGATAAGCATGAATAGATACTGAATGAGATATTCATGTGTTTGCTATACAGTCTCTTTTTTCTGCTCTATGCATGACTTATTTTTGGACTGATGGTTAACCACAGAAATCTCTCTGCATAGGATATTTGAGGTTTCAGCTATTTTGTCAGATGCTAGATAATTTATTTCATCTCCTACAGTTGTCTAGCTGACACGTCTCCATTTATAAACCACTCCTGTTAGGCCTATCGTGCAGAAGGAGCGATTTAACTTCGACGTATGGCCATCACCTGTGTGCAATTCACATTTTGAACACCATATTATTGAGTGCATCTGTCCTCCTTTGCCCTCTCTGCTTTGATGAATGGCGAGGGGAAATAAATCCAGAGAGCAATAACATTCTCTCATGATGTGATGATGACCAATGTGTGGAAAACCCTATTTCATGAAGCGTGTCTCAGGGCTGATGAGCGATGATGGAGAGTGGGAAAAACAAACGAGGTCCTCTGACAGAGGGCAGTGAAGGCAAACAGATTGTTAGTGTGATGAACAGAGATGCCGGCCTGTCACAACATCCCTTTGAGCAGCTCTGTGTGTGTGTGTGTTTGACTACAGAGGCAGCACTGCGATTCCCAGGACTTTCGCCCAACATTCCCAAATCAAGCTCATCAGTAGGAGGCGTCAAAAACACCCACACCTGTGAGAAGTGCGGCACCGGCATTCTGTAAGTCACCTGCAGTTACACGTTCCCTGGACTCGCACTGTGATGCGTGTGAGTCGATACAAAGATCATTTGCCCTGCAGTAACAGTTGTTCCACATGAAAGGTTTGATATGAACTGCGTGTGGTTTTATCTTTCATTTTTGGAATGTGTCACAACCAGTTATTAGGACTGCAGCATCTAATTACTGAATATAATGAAAAAGTCTTAAAGGGCCAGTGTAGTATTTACGGGTCTATTAGCAGAACATTTGATATTTTCTTGTAAAGTGAGCCCTTCATATCTACATAGGGAGCGGATACCACAGTGAGACAGTAGCTCAGAATGGACTAACCTAACACTGTAGTTCTCTGCAGTAGCGCCGCCTGAATTCCCTTTGAAGTCATTTTATGGTTAATTTAGCCTCAGCAAGGCAAAAGTCCTGAAAGATACAACTTTGTACTTGTTTATTGTAAAGGGGAGTGTGAGCAAGGGTTTTAGGTTGGTAGCAATCTGCAACCACAATGAAATCTGTCCGTAATGCAGATGTATTTATTTCCAAAGCTGATCAAATATTTGAATTGTTTTTAAGAAACATCTACAAACAAGTGAACCTGCCTTTTTTTAAAACCACATTTGTAACAAATTAATTTAGGCAAGCAAGATAATACATGTCAGTGTGACATCAACATGCTAATATGTTTTGCTCTGTAAAGGATTCAAATTACATGTGATGTTCTTCTGTGCTGCAACTCTTTGATTTGCATTGGAAATGAGGGAAATCCTTGCACCCTGTTGTCAGACGGTGTAGTGTGTGTTTGCCTGGTGTCTGACTCACTGCTTTTATTTTTCCACAGCACCCTGGCCGTGCGCATCTCAGACGACCGCTTCCGCCACGCAGAGTGCTACACGTGCACAGACTGCGGCCTTAACCTCAAGATGAGAGGTCACTTTTGCGTCGGAGATGTGATGTACTGTGAGAAGCACGCCAAAGAGAGGTACCAAGGCCCAGGAACGTCCCCTCAGGCCACCATCTCCCCCCGCCAGTGAGTCTGCCTCTCCACCCCCCCCCCCCCTCCGCTCCGGACGTAGAGTGCTGCTCGTCTGCCTGAAGCTCCACACCATCTGACTCAGTTATAGACCTTGGGATGGGGCGTGAGGTGGACAATTGTCAACAAAATGGCAGAGGATGTTCTTTTTTTCTGATCACATTTAACCATATTTTGCAATATTATGATTCACTTTCTTGCCTTTCTTATAATCGTATGAGAAGTGGGGCTTTGTTTTCCAAATGGCCTCACTTCAGTTCTTCATTGTCCCACCGGGAAAAATTGGGCTATCAGCAAGTATAGATAAAACAAATATAGTAAACACATAACAGTACAACAATATAGTTTATAAAAAAACACACACTTTACGTTATTCTTCACTTTAATGTGGCACAGCAGCCATGGACTAAAGCCACATCACAATGGCCAGATTCACAGAACGCCAACACTTTAGACAAAGTCACCAGGACTGGCTCTCCGAGGATCTGGATCTGAATCATTTGAATCTCCTGCTGACGCAAAGGGACCAAAATCTCACCGACACCTGGCTGCATGCCATTTCAAAATGTACTGTAAACAGCCAGTGCTAAGTGTGTTTGTGTGTGTGTATGGATGCATGCTTTCACGTGCAGTGTGACTGTGTGTGTGCGAGAGAGGGAAGGGAAGTGGGATCCAAGTTGTTACAGATGCAAAGGAGTTTGTGAATTTTGTGCTAGTGTCAGGCCAAAAGCCCTTGAATTTTTCTATTTTTCTTTTGTAAGAAGAATTTATGAGTAGAAATAATGAAAAAAATATTTTCTGACTTGTTTTGCTTTGTTGCTTATGAGGGACTATAGATTAATGCAAAATATACAAATATTTTTGATGTTTTTGTGATTGAACTGTGTTCTATAATATAGACCATAATGTATGCACAGGACATTTAGTGTGAAAAGAGTTGATGATGATGATACACTTGTCCAGTTACAGCAGTACTCAGAGATACACTATTATGTTCACATTTCATGTGGCACTTAATAAAATCGCACAACTTAAAGCTTCTTCGGTGATGGTGACTGTGTTGGAAAAAGTGTTCAATATCATATCTGGTTCTTTACTTTATCAGGGACGTCTGCCTTAACTTAAAGTATTTTTATTGACTTGCCATTATACAAGTAGACTACACTATTAGTACCTGGCCAGGGTCAAACAGGTTTCTTTGCAATACATACGTATATGGCCAATATTTTAAACACTTCCAAACACACCTTTTCTCATAGTTTCCTTTCGTCACATGTTGGATTGAAAACCGCATGCAACTAGTTTCATTCATGTTTTGATAAACATTAATAACGTTATTAATTTAACTTTTTTCCTTTCTTAGTTATGAAAATTGCTCTTTTACAAAACATGGCATTAAATCACAAACCTTCTGTGTAATAACATATGACTTAACTTGGGATTGAAAACAGGCATACCAATTAATACATGTATCTGTTGTTAGGAGTGTGTTAGTGTTAGGAGTCATGTGACATGACAAACACAACATGAGCAAACATACTGTTGCCAATGCTTTCTGTTTGGAAACACTAGTGTAGAGGCAGACATTTAAATAATGACTGTGAGAGACGTACATCACGAAAACTACACATTCTTTTTTTATTGAAAAGAGATGTGAAAGGTTGTCTGTCTGCTTCGTCTTCGGATTCCCCGTTCATCATTTACATGAGCTGATTTGTCCTTCAGACTGTTGCCTACACACACTAACCACACCACAGTGTTGGATGGAGTTTACAGAATTAAAAAAAGAGGTGTGGGGACACATCCCTGTTTTTAGAAGCCAAATGATACAGGTCTGACAAGTAGGGTGTCACCACATGTGACATGAGAATACGGTTATGCATATTAGCAGGGTGAGTTAGGACTTGCCTTTTGTGACCTCTAAAATGTGAAGCTGAAGGTGACACACAGCAGTTCAAGTGTTCAGTTACTCTGAAAGGCATTAAAGAGCAGGATTTAACCCAGAGTTACTTGCTTTCACTAATTGACATCACCCTTTATCATTTAGAAGAATATAATATAATTGGGAGGGATGAAACTCTCTTTAATGGTCACACATGCAGAGCACACAGCACACACAGTGACATTTGTTCTCTGCTTTAAACCCATCCTAGTACCAGGAGTCTAGTACTAGGAGCAGTGGGCAGCTATTGCACAGCACCCGGGGAGCAATGGGAGTGAGGGGGGAAGGGGGGTGTCCGGTGCCTTGCTCAAGAGCACCACGGCAGGGCAGGAGGTGGACTGGGACCTCTCCAAGTAGCAGTCCACACTCCATATTTAGGTTCAAGCTCCAAGCCCCTACTGACTGAGCAGTGTCAGTGGCTAGTCCTGTAATTTACTCTGCTGAACACAAGAGGGCAGCATTGCTACATTCGAACAGTTCTTCTGAACTCTGGGAAGGCAAGAAACAAGGAAGAGAGGGAAAACATGGACTACTATACAATCAATGTTTACATAAAAAGCTTGATTATGTGAAGACACAGTATGATTTATTATCTTAAATAGTTTTGTATAAAAATGTAAACAAAAACTAGAGTATGCATACATTTATTAAGTAGAATGTATTGCTTGTGTAATCCCCAATTGTTACAGTTTTGAGTGATTCCTTCAATATGGATTACAAAATATGATGCATTTACTTTGCATATACAAAAACTGGACTGTGCAAACATGATGCAGTGCCATACAGTGTGTATTCTGGGTTAGATGTCATTAAGGTTACCACTACTGTGGTTACGTGTGCTGCTGATAATAATTCTTAATGATAGACAAAGGTATTTAGTGTTGAAAAATATGGCACCACATTATGATTTGATAACCCCATAAACTGTGGAAGCGGTGAGTTTAACGTCCCCATAAAGCCGTAATTAGAACCATTCACAGCAGGAAAAACTCCAGGAAGGCTGAGAGCTGCTGAGACTGGGGGCGGGCCTTAAGTGTGCAGTGCCAATCACACCACTAGATGTCACACGATCACCGAGAAAGACTGAAAGCCTTACAGAGGGCATGGTGTTTGATTCCCTGCTGGAAGTGTTCTTTTATTTATCTACTGGCAGAAACACAGGCCTGAGCTGTGCCTCAATCTCAGCCGTCACTGTGTCTGGTTCCCATCTCTGATTGCCTCGCTGTTTTTGTTATATCGTGTAATTTAGGGGGACAAAAGGAACATGCCCAAGAGAAATCCTCCATCACGTATCGTCTGTCATATACATCCTGAAACCTTACGTAACTTCCACCAAAAAATCTCCCCAAAGACATTTTCTCAGTCCTACTTATTCAGCCTCTCTGTGTTCCACCTTTCCTTTTCTCAACTTTCTCCCCTCTCGCAACTCCCCACCTGGAATGGAGTCCAGATGTGGAGCAGGGAGAAGGAGAGATTGCTTGCTTGGCTATAAGGAGCGAGGGGGGCTGCGGGGTGCATACAGAGAAAATGTTGGAACGACATTAAAGTTTGTCTGGATGCCATTAAGTACAATTTGATGTAATGTGCAGTTTGGGACGTGACATTTTAAATGGAAACTGTGCTCTCCAGATGAGAGAGATTTGGGCCTTGTGGAGTCGGAGGGGGGTGTTGTACTTGAAGCCTTATTCAACAGCTTGGATAAACAGCCCTCTGTTTCGTTGCTGAGCAGGCGCCCATCCACTCCTTGTGCTTTCTTTCAATAATCATGCTGGCTTTCTGAGCCCGCTCCAGTGTACAGTATCATATACAGGAATAACAAACCCAGGGTCCACGGTGCGGGTCAGAGCACAGAGCGCCATTATACTGAGGTGATGCAGTTTAGATATGTCAGTGAACACATGTCAAGCCCAATCACATAAAGTCCCTTTCCAAAAAGCTTTCCTGAGTAACCTTCTCATATTTGGGAATACTCTCCAGATTTGAATCCCTTCCATCTCCATCCTGCCCGGGCCTCTCGTATATCAAAAAGTAGGCTATTTTTAAAACAGAAATCCATGGAGTCCAGGACTGTATTTTGGGAACTTTCCATACACGCAGGCAAAAATGTGAAAAGGAGAGCTTTAGGAAGTTTATGATCCCCGGTATTTTTTGGACAGTGTGATTCTTTAGTGGGGTACATGTAATATTTAACACATTATTCTTTCAACACAAAGGTTTGAGTTATTGGATTCTTTTTAAATCCTAAAAGAATCAACATGGAGATCTACAAAATATATCTACTTTGGCAATAAATACAGCACACGGTTTTCGAAGAACATCACTCTCAGGTGACATTGATTTCACATGTATTCTGTTTAGCAGATCTTGGCTTGTTAGAACTGCAAAAACAAATTTGCATTAAGTAGAAAGGTCACCTCAATACATCTTAACTGGGTCATTACCACATAAAAACTTGTATTATCTGTTACAACCTTTTCTAAGAAGCTTGGTTTTGCAGGTGGCCTCCATTGGATATGAAAACAACTGCTCCTGGGCTGGAACATATGACACAAACTCAAATCATAAGTATGCCATCTTCAATATGACAGCTCAGTGTAATTTTATCGTCAAGCTCTAACTTTTCTGTGCTGCTTTTACACTCTCATGCAGTGACAATATAGACAATAGTGAAATATATTTATAAAAGACTTACTTCCCCTCTGTCGCGCTGAATGAATGGAAAGCCTTTGGTCTGAAACACATAATCTACAAGAGACTTCCAGCGTTCATTCTTAAATTTAGTTTGCTCTCCCAATGCAGGCGCACATTGTAATGAAGACCTTCCTGACTATACGAGCTGGGTGGAAACAGCCACGTCAAATCAAAGAGCAACACAACAAAAGCAATATGGCACTGAAACAATTTGTATCCCATAAACTCTCCCATTATTTAATCAAAAACACATCCATGATCTTCTTCTCTGCTCCATAATGTTTTCCATGCATGACATAGGCTACTCTTTACATCCCACCACCTATCAATAATGAACATGCTGTTATATAAGAAAGATAGTTACTCTTTGCATTTATATGGCAGGACTGTTATTAGCTCTCCAGCTTGCTGTTCACCTGCGTGCACTTTGACCTTTGCTCGTCACTAGAGACTTCCACACACGCAGCAAGCTTGAGAGCTGTGCAACAATAGTCCGGTTGTTTGTTTGCTGTCTGTGTTGCAAACTTGATGACTTTCTCGCTATATTTGGTGACATTTGAAGCTAATGCTGCTAGCTACTTTCATTTGAAAAAAGTGTGTGGGTTGTTTCGTTTTTTTCGGTTGGATATTTAAAGAAAAAAACATGAGCTTAATTTGTTGGCATCGCCTATACCTTAAGTAAACAATATGTCACCTGCAATCTGATGAATGTAACTTAAATTAGCCTATGAGATGATAATAAGGTTAAAAGCACGGCGGACACAATAGCCTACATGTGTACATTAGGCTCCTCTTATTACTTTCTTTGAGTATTTCCATTTCCTGCTACTTCTACCAGTCTACATTAGAGGTACATTTGACTACACTGTTAGTGACTTTATGTTTCAGATGAGGATACATAACACAAAATAAACAATATAAATCATGCATTATTATAAATTAAGATCAACCTTTATTTATCCCTTGAAGAATTTGACAAGTTACCCAAACGTATAGGCCTAGAATAAAAGGATAATTCAATCATGTAACAGGCTATATTATCCTTAAATGAGCAGTTGTGCGAAATGAGTAGCCTACTTAAAGCAAGAGCATTTTTACGCTAATACAAAAAGTGTTAAATAGGCCTGCATGACTTTTTATTTTACTATACTAAAAAAAAGGTAGTCTGTTTCATCAAGCAAATCGTTTTTCCCTAATTTAAGATCAGATGCAAATGATTTGTATATATTAAAAGGAGATTGTTAAACTGTAAGATGTGAATTGTGGTTTTGAAGGAATCTGCAAAAAACAGTATGTCTTTTTTTATTTATGTGCCGTTTACCATATAATCTAGGACAACATTAAATAGCCTACCGTGTCCTGACGTTGAAGGGTTGAAGTGACTTCAGGTTGGTTTACCTCTGGTCACAGGTGGATCCTTCTCTCTGTCTTTATAAACGGGGCTGGATCTGTGTGTGTGTGCTGGATCTGTGTATGTGCTGGATCAGTGTGTGGACTGGATCTGTGTATGTGCTGGATCAGTGTGTGGACTGGATCAGTGTATGTGCTGGATCAGTGTGTGGACTGGATCAGTGTATGTGCTGGATCAGTATGTGGACTGGATCAGTGTGTGCTGGATCAGTGTGTGGACTGGATGCGCTAGGACCGCGGGGACCAGAGCGCAGACGCAGACGGAACGGGCGCACTTGGGGTAGTAACTGAGTGAGTTTGAGTGTGACAGAGACAAGCAGGCAAAACCGCTAGATTTTGGGAATCACGGGAGCGGATCAAGACCAGCTCATTTCTTGTCCGAGTTAACAGTTTTTCCTCGTTTACTGTTATCTAAAGTTGCTTTTGAGAGAAGTCTATCGGGAGACCTACAGGATCGGGAAAAACGTGAGGAAAACTTTTTAAAGCAGCAAAAAAACTGACAAAAGTAACTTTTTGGGATGTACGTTTAACTGTATTTCTTCATAAAGAGTATCTGGATGTGACTGCACAATCGTGAAGGTCATCAACCCCGGGATTAACTTTGAGATGGGAAGATAACGGTAATTTGGACACTCCCAAAGTGATGTAAATCTCTAAAGGTAATTTATAAAACCATCAACTTTTAAAGTCAGAAGAGTGCGTCTTTTTCTACGTGTTGGTTTGGATGGACTCACACATCCATTGACATTTATTTGGACTATTTGGGAACCGTGCGCCCGCGCTGCCATGACATAACGGGACTCTTGAAAAATCAAGAGTGCAGAATATTTCTGAAGTGACCGGATGATGCGTGTCCATTGTTGGGCGGAGGATTTCTAAGTTTAGCATTCATTCAAGATCTCATTCGAGAACATTACGTCTCCTGCTGCCCTCCTTACACCCCCCTGCAAGCTTCATGGTGGAGATATGGGATGACTGGAGGCGGGGGTGCAGCTGATGTGAGATCCAGCCGAAGGACAATGTCTGCGCCCGGCGTTGGCATCCCTCTGCTGCCGGGGCGCCTGGTACTGATGCTGCTGCTGCTGCTGTGCGCCTCCGGGCCGAGGCTCTCCCAGGCCTGTCCCGGGCTGCTCGCCTCCTCCAGCGGCTGCAGCTGCACGGACGAGCGGTCCAAAGCGCACAGCGTCCAGGCGGTGGGGAGGCGGGTGAGCTGCAGCAAAGAGGAGCTGACGGAACCTCCGGATGCCAGCCTGCTGCCCAACAGGACCGTCACTCTGTGAGTTTGAAACATTTCCCAACAAGTTACTCAAACTAATGCTATATCACTGAATTATTATTATCCCGCCCCTCTACTGTAGCATGTGTGTGGCACATGGTGACCTTACATTATGGTGTCATGTATATCATCTGACAGAAGTGTTCCTGCAATATCCTTACAATAAGTATTGTTATAATAAAATGTATTATGGATCCATTTAAAGCTGTCACAACCTTTTCCATATTTACAGTTTGTGAACAATGTTAAGCTGGGATCCACAGTGTTGTCATGTTATAGCCTATTATAGTGTTTATAACTTAGTTTTGATTGCATGTTTCATATAAAACAAATCTTAGTCAGGGTACAGTGCCTAAGTGATCAAGCCCACACACCCATGACTCTGAACCCATGACCTTAGGTTTAACTGTATTGGGGACTTGCTGCAGTAATAAGGCTTGTTAGGTCAGAAGTTTACATCTTGATCTAGTTTTACTCTGTCGAGCAGTGCAGAGCGTCGCCTCTCTGCAAAGCATTAAGGAGATCAGTGAGAGGGCAGGCTGACTGCAGCCATCATCTGGCCCTGCCTCTTTGACACAACTCTGTCACTTCAAATTTGACTCTGACCCAGCCAGGCAGCTCACATCCCTCCTTCTTTCTACACCTCCACCTCCACCCTGTGCACATGGTCCAGCTGTCTCTTGCAAAACTAAAATTAACAAAAACACATGTATGCATATTTTATATCAGATGTATGAGTGCTTTACTGGTGGGTTGGCTCCTACTTTTAATACGGTAACGCCCTGTCTCACAAACGCCTCTGCTGAAAGAAAACACCAGGCGATTTGGTGAGAACTGGACGGCTAAAGATCCTGGGCCAGTTTCAGTGTGATATTTAAATCACAGTTATTCGTGTTTCGACAAAACTTGAAAGGGGCCACATCATTGGCCAAAACTATCATGACAGATGGACTATCAATCTATCAGTGACCCATGTTTTGGGCGGTGTTTTTGTTCACTTTCTTTACAGCTGCTCAGACTTTCTGAAGTTGTTGCACGTTCCCACAGGATGTAACTGTCTCCGTACTCTGACCCGATGGGAGAAATGCTAGCTACACATGGGCACAGTAAAAAAGTATGTTCAACTGCCCCACAGCAATGAGCATGTGAGGTAAAGTAAGGGGATTTATGCTCCTGGAGAGCTAAAGTCAGCCAGCAGTCCATTTATTGGGCCTTACGTTTCTTGCTTAATAAAGGCAGAATAAACATCTGGAGAACACATTGCTGGAACCATAGGAGGAAAAAAAGAGGCTAGGGTGGCAGTGGTCGAGGTGATTGAAGATAATCTTCCATCCCAGCATCCACACATTTTGGTCGAGTTGTTTTTATACAGATGTTTAGCATTTTGCTACACTTTTACAAGGCTGTGTACGAGGAGCGAACGATTCCACACGCAATCGGCCTTTTTGACTTTTTACCTTTCCCAGGAACTCTGGTGTCTGGAAAGTACATTTTCCTGAAGATGTGGTGGAGTTCCTGAAGCGCCCATTCTCCCATCGTTGCTCATGACATTGGCTCCAGATGTGGAATGTGAGAAGCTGTGTTGATATTCGTGTTATTCCTGACATTCCTCCGCACGTTTAGAGACTGCAGACAGTATCCCAGGTGCAGCAGGGGAGCACCACCTCGGTCCCTCCCCACATTGGGTGCCTGACAGCCAGCCCCGCTGCCCTCTCTCCTGGGGCAGCCTGGAGGAATGCTCTCCTCCACGCTGAGAGGGGAGGCTGGAGGACACCGGGCCCAGGGCTTCCGGGGCCGGCTGCTACGTGTAATGCACAACAGCTGGCCCCTGTGAACATTCCAGCTGAGGCCCCTCAGCCTCATGGGAAATCCCAATGGGGATTTGTTTATTAAAACTATTAGTTGGCTGTTTGTTGTTCCTGACAGCCATAAAGGAGCAACCAGACGCCCAAATATTATCACCTTCTCCTCTGGATCGCCAGTGAGTGAGCTGCACTTTGTTTACATTACTGCACCTCAGATTATAAACTCACTCTTATCACTAGTCCTGTTATTCCCAGCCTTCCGACCACGAGCTCCAGTCCCTTTTTTCCTCTCCTTCTTTATCTCCAGCTCCCCATTTCTGTCCCCTTCCCACCCCCTCTATCATGAGTTCATCCACACGCAGTAACTCTCAACCTAAATATTTAGTCGTCTTGGTAGGAAACTGCCATGTCCAAACTCCTTCCAGATGTGAGCCTGCGCAGGCTTGTGTTTAGGCCTAATTATGCACGGCTGCAAAAGGAGCTGGAACACTGGAAGAGGAAGAGGAAGAGGAAGAGGAGCGGAAGAAAACAGAGAGGGGGAAAACAGATAAGAGTGTGAAAGCGAAAAAGTGCAATTGTTGAGGGGCAAACGGGAATAAATGGCGGAAGTTGAAAGGACGCTGGAGTGGAGGAGAAAGTTGAGTGTGAGGAGGAGAAGAAGTGGGGAACAAAGAGAGGGAGCAGGGTGAGAGGATGGAGGAGGGAGAGGAGAAGCTTGGCAGGCGGTTCAGAGGGATGTGCCCCTGGAGACTGAAAACTCCCCAGCCCCTGACTAACAGATCTTCGACACTAGGGTGAGATGGAGGAGGAGGAGAGCGGCATAGCCCCCCTTCCAAAGCTCCATGTCTCTATTATGATTAGCCTCTTCTGTGTGAAAGAGGAATTTTGTGTGTATTTTCGTCATGAAAAAAAACATATCATACACATTCAGCTTAAAGCCCCGAACACACAGAGCCATAGTTCCTTTCAGTGTGGCGGCAGCTGTGTTTGAATGGATAACAGACAATAGAGCGTGCAGTGGCAGTCTATGTGCGAATGCGCTGGTGTCTCCTAGCCTGTGGTTTTTTACTCGAGTCAAACCGAACTCCACCCTCTGAGTATTTGGTTGTCATCGATGCTGGTGACGGATGGCTCTGGTTCGGTGGGTGCCATCGTGAATGCGTGGGCACAGATGCTCGGGCTGGGGGGGGGGGGGGGGGGGTGGGGTCAGCTCTCTCGTCCTTGGCCTGATGCCCCCTCACCCAAAAGCAGCTGCAATGCAAGACAGTTGCTCCCTGCCCTGCGCGGGTGCACTTGATCCCAGTAAGTCAATGTCTTTGGCTGGTAGTCAGGGGTTCAAGATAAAAATATTCCAAGTAGGCTTGTAATATTTTGATCAGTAAGGGTCAGCGTTGTAAAAGAAGAGTCGTAAAAGTTCCAGTTTATTCAGGGGCTTCTTCTTATGAGCTATATTTAATAGACTTATTTGAATTCCTGCTTTAGAGTCAGATGGAGATGGTGACAATTCTATGAGGCATCAATCTTCACGCTCAGCAAGAATGCAACATGTCAAACTACTCCTTAAGTATTTTAGATGGGGTTATTTAGGAGCCTTAAAAAGAGAAAGATAATCATGAGAATGTTTTTAAAGCATATCTTACTCCAATGTAGCTACAGTACACAACACAGTTTAATCTGCCAAGAGAACAGTTCAGAGGTTCAATGTCTAAATAATTTATAGTCAGAACTGTGGAGATTTTCTGTACTTTCTCCATGGAATAATTTACAGATCTCAAACTAAATAACCCTGACCAAGAGTCACGGATGTCTGCTCATTTTGTATCTGACTCAAATCGATGTGCTTTTATGGTAATTGTTGAAACTCTGTGTAGTGTTGTTGCGGTTCTTGGCCAAGTCTCAGTCCCTTGCAAAATATATCTTTGATCTCAATTGAACAAACCTGGTTGGCTGAATAAAAAAAACACGTTTCCAGATAACCAACCGTCTGTTAACGTTTACTGCATTTGATGAGTTTATTCATTCAAAGGCATCTCACCTCATCAGTATCATCGATTGGCTATTTCGAAAGCAGCCTCCCTTTTAATCACCGTTTTATTTCCTGAGTCACGTCTTCGGTCTGTTACTTGTGGCCCATGTGTGGACGGATACCAAAGGGCCAGCAGATGTGTCGGTGGTTTACGTTGGGTCTGTGAGTCAGTATGTGTTGAGGCGGGAGTATGTCGATGAAACATCCTAAACAGTCATCTTATCGGGCTGGGAGAATGCATGGGACCCCAGGCCATTCCTGCAGCGATGGAGTTTATTTATGTGGATGAAGGTGTTGAGAGGAGGCGGGGGCGGGCTCTCCTCCGCACATGTTAGGTGGGGCAGTGGTCAGCAATAAATCAAAAAAGCAAACAAAGGCCTGACACTGGATACTGGGAGCTTCATACTCAGCTGCAGCACCTGCCAATGCCACACAAGTCTAAGTTTTACTGTGCCCTTTGAGGTCAAGGGAACATGACCGGATCACAAGACGTCTACTTTGCGCCACTGTATTTGCGTTCAAATGATTAATGACTATTTCATTTATCACCCCGTCGTGTTTGTTGATTATAAGGCTGCAATATTTCAAAACCGGGCGAAGGAAATGTGTTGTTGTAGTAATCTCATACCCCCAAGCGGCTTTTTGTTATTTTAGTTTTTCCTTTCTCGTCGCTCTCTTCTTATCTTACTCCAAAAATGCCTGACTTTGACTTTTCTTTGCCAGCACTGACTTCCCTCTCCCTGCGTCTGACCACAGTTCCTGCTTTGGGTTCACAACACATGGATACCGTCGGAGATAATGGGTGTCTATAGTGGGAATGCCTGTGGCCTGAGTGTGTGTGTGTGTGTGTGTGTGTGTGTGTGTGTGTGTGTGTGTGTGTGTGTGTGTGTGTGTGTGTGTGTGTGTGTGTGTGTGTGTGTGTGTGTGTGTGTGTGTGTGTGTGTGTGTGTGTGTGTGGTGTGTGGTGTGTGTGTGTATGTGTGTGTGTGTTTTTTTTTTATATGCTTCTTCTTGGAAATAATCCAGGACAAAAGTTCAGCCGTCCACTGGATTTCAAGATTTCACTAACAAGTACTCCTACTTACTTTCTGATTACTCATGGGTAAACATATTTACTTCAAGTATTCAAGTATCCAAACAACAATAGAAAGCACAGAGCAATCTGTAATTCAGTATTTGGTCTTATGAAAAAATAAACCGTGTTCTACTAAACTACAATTCCTATGAAAATGTGCCAACTCTGCAAAGTAGGTACTTGAGATATTGTTGCGTAAATCATCTGTGATCTCTGCTGTCAATAGTTTTCAGATTAATTGGAATTAGTGTTTGTTAAAGGCAGCTTGAAACAAACTATATTGAACTAAACCTCAATTGAGTAAATATTGAATTAGGTTTGTAACAGAACATTTGCTACTCTTTGGCTCTCTGTAGGATTTAGTTTCAGATTTTCGGAAAGGAGCCCGGCGATAGTTGGCTAAACTTAGCATGAAGACATTGGAAAACACTTAGCCTGGCTTTGTGAAAAGGTATCTCCAATTGAAACCACAATTTATTGTTTTTACACAATGATTTATGTTATTATTTAACAAACTGGATACAACATGTTACTGAGAACATTTTAGAGGTGCTCGTAGATATGGTTTTATCTTTGAACAGTGCCATTTTAGCTACCAGACTGTTTCAGAGCTCAGAGTTTAACTCAAATTAATGATTGCAAAACTACTCACATATCCAATCTTAGTTTTAGTCCACCCTTATAGATTGTGGCTACTTTTCTCAACTATCGAAATGGCATTTAAACCAATCAACGACAAATCATCTTCGTCATTTCTCTATCATCTCTCCGAACCATTATTATTGTTGTTGAATACGCTATTAATGTCACGTAGAACCGCAAGATATTAAAAATCTGTCACTACATTTCTTTTATCCATTGCTTATGTAAATATGTGTTGGTTTACTGACCCAATCAAAGGGAAGTCAGTTATGAAATAAAGCAATAAGCTTTTATTAAATCTGGGTTCATGGAGTCAACCACTGTTCAGAGATACAGAATGAGTTATTCCTTTAGCTGAAATCAAGTGAATCTTTGGAAAGCATGTCGGTCTACCATAGTTTTTAATACGTGCGGCATGGTTGTTTAATAAATGCTTGTTTGTTCTGGTGTTGAAACTGGTTGACATGCGGTCGTGAGGATTAGGTCGATGTGGACACTGATTGGGATTCTCAAAACACCACAATGACACAGAAATAAAATAAAAACAACAAACAAAAACACAACTTCCTCACAGATGCGTGTCAAAAAGACACCGTGAGAGTATCTGGGGCAGAGAGATTGTAGCCAACCCTTTGTAAAAAGCCTGATTTCCCAGCGGTCTTTGCTCGGGAGCAGAAAACAGAGGCTGGTTATGAGACAGAACAATGAGACAATGTTAGCCAGGCATACAGCGCATTCCACTCACTGTCTGAAAAGGCTAAATTCACTAAATTGCCTCATTAAATGTGTAAAAACGCTTAACTGACTGGTGTGTTCCCGTGCTGCAGCCATACACTTTCCAATCTGGTCGACTTTGACTCTTCTTTGACTCTAAATATTGCAATTCATAATTTATTGCAGCTTTACAGTAAGGCGGCGGTATTTCAACTCGTGCTCTCTGGTTGTTAATATTCATAGCAGCTACTTGTTTACAATTTAAAAGGTCACTGTCCATCTTAGTAAACTGTGTATAGAAGGACATAGACAAGAAATAAACATCATGAATATTTCCCGTTAGCACGACTCCATGAATTGTCCAAAACTCAAAGTGGGGGCTCATCCTCTCTTTAAGTGGGTGATTTGTGTGTGTTTGCCTGTGCACACACACACACACACACACACACACACACACACACACACACACACACACACACACACACACACACACACACACACACACACACACACACACACACACACACACACACACACACACACACACACACACACACACACACACACACACGGGAAGGGCGTGCATGGCCACAGCTCTCAAAATAGTCTCCGGTCCTCCCCTCTCTAATTAGAGACATTTCAAAAACCCCGATCTTAATTTTAGACTAGTAGCTTTTGGACCACTTATGCACACACACACACACACACACACACACACACACACACACACACACACACACACACACACACACACACACACACACACACACACACACACACACACACACACACACACACACGGAGTTAAACGTACACACTGAATGTATAAATAAATCTGATAGGTCACACACTTGTGGATCTAAATCTGCACGCACGCACGCACACACACACACACACACGCACGCACGCACACACGCACGCACACACACACACACACACGCACACACGCACACACACACACACACAGCCACAGACCACAAAGCCATACTCCACGGCCCAGCCTGGTAACCCAAGCACGTTGCAGGATACTCTATAATAAGTGGTTGCACATATCAAATGCACAAGCTCCCTCCTCATAGCCTCGAGTCAGGAAAGTATGATAATAAAGCAAAGTAATGCAAGATTGTCCACGTACTATAATTATCAAGCTTATTTATTTATCGCTTTAACATGCATGACAAGAATCTCTTCCCCCCCTTAGTGTGGCTTCTCTCTCAGTGTTTGGATTTGCTTAATCAGGGTCCGCACAATGATTTCACCAAAAATATTTTGCATGCAATTACATGGATGCTCCTTTCCATGACAGGCGATAAATGAGGCTTGTAGCTTGGCAGTGTTCCCTGATGGCTGCTACATGCCCTGCGGTGGGCCAGGCACAATGGGCACATTCACATCTTCACATGCATTTGCTGTTAAAGTGCCTGTTGTGCTCCGAGGCATTTGGTCTCTCTGCTGCTCTCAGTGAGGTGATTCTCTCTGAGGACGGACTCAGAGAGCAAGGGGCTCCCGGCACCGCTGCTTTAGGTGGCTCTCCGTCTTTCTCTTTTTTACAGCAAAAGGGTTAAGCTTTTTGGACAGACCCAAGTGCTGAATAGTGCGGCGCAGTCTGGAAGCCTCTTATAAAGTACTTATTGTAACAAAGATGACACAGAAACCTCCCAGTCTGAGAGATCTCTCTGCCTGTGTTCTCTTTCATTCCTCCTCTCTCACCCTTCCTCTTCTTGTCTCTGCAAAAGTGTCCATTAGCCAGAGAGGGACTGAGAGACTGTGGTTCACCTGATGCCTGGCACACAATATCTGTTACTAAATCGGACCGCTGAAAATTGAGCTGGATCTTTTTCATACCATAAAATGAATGAATGATTCATCCTGTCAGCGAGAACAGTAGCAGATATATAATATTACATTCTAAACATAATCAAAACATCTGCTCCTTATTCATTGTATTTGAGTTGTTGGACACACAAGTGACATTTTTACAGTTTTATTCTTTTCCACAGCCTACTTCTGAAATTACAATTTACTTTCCCAGAACTATAAACACAGAAAAAGCCACATTTAGTCCGGCCAAACCTCTGACATTGGAGACAAAATGTAACACTCAACCAAAAACATGTTATCTTGCATCTAAATTAATCTGCATAATAGTTACTCGCCTTGGATTACATACAGTTTCTGCAAAACTCAGACATGCTACTCAATAAGTAATAACCGCTATAATGATTCAGGCAATTTAGGAAAAAATTAAACAATTTTACCCTTTATGTCAAACAACCTGAATACACATTAAGTAAGAGTATAAGATATGCATTTGTTTAGTATTGGATTTCAATCATGATTCTTTGTGTTCACTGTCCACCAGCTTTTATAACAATGGAGACATGCATTCAATAGAAGTAGACTAGGGGAAATTATAATTATAAGACCCTTTTTTTATCATACTTGTTATACTGTGTATGTTAGATACTTGTTTCTCTGCTTTCAAAGCAATCAGCATTCTTCTGGCTTCACAGAACACATTATGACATATCACAGTACATAAGCACAAGTGTAAACAATTACATTAATGATGAATCAATTTTGCTGTTTTAGTTTCATGTTGCTGATAGTTTGCCTCACTGTCGCCTACTATGTCAAGTAAAAAATGTCTTAAAGGTCCCATGTCATGGCCATTTCTACTGATCATAATTCCATTGTTGAGGTCTACTAGAATATATGTATATTGTGCAATTCTCCAAACTCATTGGTTTTCTCTGTAAAGTATGTGTATTCACTCTCTGTCCTAAACGGCTTGTTGGAGCTCCTGCCCCCCCCCCCTCCCTGTGAGCCCAGTGTGCTCTGATTGGTCGGGACGTTGCGAGGCTCGCTGCTCAGTGAGCTGGCTTACTGGTGTGGTTTCCGGGTCAGCGAGACAGCGCGAAAGTCATCCTGAGCACACACAAACACTCACAGCCGAAGTAAAAACAATAAGTGTGGCTTGATATTGAGTAAGAAAAAGGTTTATAAACGCTGTGAGCATTTCTCCGCGATCCCAACTCGTCTATTACCAACCAGGGAGCTCTATGCAAGTCAATGGGACTCCCTGTTAGTTGAAAATGTACGCTAAAGGTCCCCCCACTGCGTTTGATAGTGACGCCAAGGGATCCTGGTGTGTGAGGAGCTCCGCGGATTGGTCCATTTTGGTTCCACATGACGTCATGCGGTTCCCGGAAGAAACAAATGGAAAAAGAGAAATCTCCAACGAGGCGTTCTGGGGCAGAATAGACAGGTCTTTTCTGTGTTAGAGTTTTACTCGCTACAGGGTGTACTTTGAGGGTTTTTGACTCTACAGACCGTTTACATGCATAGAAACCTTCATAACACACAAGGGGACGGGTAATAACCGGAAAAGCATGACATGGGACCTTTAAAGATACACACAGTTCTTTTGAAATTCTACAGTCATTGTGAAAACTTGTAGTTATGCACCATATACACAAACTTAATGCGTGTACCATACACACACACACACTTACACACACATCCTGTGACATGCCGTGACCCAGAATTCTCGGCCACTAATGAAGGTCAACACCAATTACTGCAAGTCTGTCGCCACGGGAGGAACTCAGCGAGGGGGTTGCGTGTAAGTGTTATACTGCTGTCTATCACTGAAACACAAAGGACTTTCATACAATTCATCTCTTAACTCAACTTAATTATTCTTCATAGTGTGGGTTTCACTTATATGTTCTTTTTAAAGCAGGTTTACCTGAGACATATATATGCACTTTACATATAATATGTGATGTTTTTGACCCCAGACTGCATTATTTTTGATAGAATTAGATGCTGTTTTATGTGACAGCTTATGTTTCGTTTTGCTTAACATTGGACTGGAAACAGGGGGAAACACCTCGCCTGGATCTCTAACAAAATCCTGCCACTAGCAAATCAAAAGCTTTCTAGTTAACACACAATAACTTTAATACGTATAAAAACCCAAGAGTTAAAATATGTTGTGGTTTTATGGAGAGTTATTTTGGAGGCTATTTCTTGGCTCGGGCTAAACTAATTGTTCTATTGTTATATATATATATATTGATCTAACTCACAGCAAAACGTGAATAAACAACTCAAACAATGTTTATCACTTATCATGTAACACAGGTATGATATTATTATCCCTTCGCTCTGAAGTGCCCTCAGCTTATTACTGACTGAAAGAGTCTTTGATTGAGGCCAGCTCCGTGACTGAGAGGTTAAACTGCGGTGTAACGTCATCATGGCTTCTGATCTATTAGACCTGGCATTTGGATTGAGTAAGCGGCCTTTGGAAAACATGGTAACAGCCAACTTAAGTAAAACTCTTCTTGGTTCAACCACAATATTTTGTTGATCCACTCTGTCCGTACTCATTATTGCAAGTGCGATGAGTGTGATGTGTATATAAAGAGAAATGCTGCCATATCCACTTACTGTAGCTCTCCTCTGTGAACAGCCAATATACTTGAAATGCAACTCTGGCAAGTGGCTCAAATGGAAAGCAAAGAGGGAAAATGCAGTAAAAAAGAATGCTGTATAGAGTGTTCTCGGCTGTAACATACACAAATTAAAGTGCTCACACAATGCTGTGCTGTTAGTGTAAAAGTGGATAATCGCATTGCCTTTCAACAGAATTTAATTACCTCTAAGGAAAATTCCCTCAAGGCTAAATCATTTTATTTTTGTTATTTATATGAAATGAAGCACTGCTGTGACAAACACCAGCGTGTGCATGATCAAGTCAGCATGCTAATCAAAGTGGGCTTAATTCAATAATGAGACTCTCATTGAAAATCGCTCTCATTATCTGGCTCCCATTGGTCTCCGAATTGAGACTGGATTCACGCACCTCTCAAGGGATCTTGTCTTTCACCCGGCGTGTGGTCCTGGAGGCTAAAGGCCCGGACACACCAATCTGACAACAAAGAACTGACACAGATAATCGGCCTGGTGTGTCCGTGCCTTAAGAGACCCTATGCAAAGTGAAATGATGTTTACACAGTGACACGGGTTGTTTTGACTCTCTTTAAAAAGATTAACCTGCGTCTCTCCATCTATGTTGGCCGTGGAGCGGTTGATTAACGCTCGGGGGGGGGGGGGGGGGGGGGGAAATGAGGCAGATCGTCCAATCAGCACTCTTCATGTTGTTTCAGTGGCCAACATCCTGTCACACTGCAGCAGCCCCAGGTGGTTCACTTGGTGATGCTGCAGGAGGACCAAAATAAAATAAAATAAAGCTATAAATCAATACATAGATAATGAGTTCAGGCAGCTTAGCCTTGAGATGATTTTTTATTAAATATAAATCCCTCCCTAAGTCCTTTACTCTGTTTGTGGTTTGCTGTAGAGGCCTGCAGCGACACAGAGCTCGCTGTCCAGCCTGCCTGCATGTTTAGAGGGCAGCAGAGGCCAATTGGAATCAGCACTTTTTATTTAAATGCATCTCATTCATTTCAAAATGCCAAACCAGGACGGAGCATTTCCTGTATATGCACCCCAGTAAAAACAACAACACAGGAGCCTTGTAGGGGGACGGGATGAAGGGTGCAACGACTTTAACGCCAAACCTGCAGTGCTAATGGTGCAAACAGGACATTACATTTGTGTTTGCAGCATTCCACCGGTGGTTAGGAAAGGTGGTTTTTGTATCGATGTCCCTCTGCACCAGGTCGGATCTGTTGAGGTGAAAGGACTGTTCAGCTGCTCTCTGTGTTGGTGCTGTGCAGGAGTTTACTTCAACAATCTAAAACTGTAACTTAACATTCTAGAATTGTAATGTAAGATTCTAGAATTTGTATTCAACATTCTAAAACTGTAACTTAACATTCTAGAATTGTAATGTAAGATTCTAGAATTTGTATTCAACATTCTAAAACTGTAACTTAACATTCTAGAACTGTAAATGAACATTCTAGAATTGTAAATGAACATTCTAGAATTGTAATTCAACATTCTAGAAATTTAAATTAACATTCTACAATTGCTTTTAAAGCATTCTAAACGTAACCATGTGGGTAACTGAGCACCAATCGTCTCTGCTCTATCAACCAGTGAAAACCAAGCTTATTCCTTCAGGTGGTAAAAACCATTATAAATAAGTATTTTTAACCAAATAGCTGTATTTGGCAAAAATATGTCATCTCGTAACCTTTTGGGTTGTTGGTGTGCTTCAAAAAGAGGTTGAAAAACACTGCTGTACACAGCACGTCAAGCCTTCCCAGCTCCACCACAGAGATTCCTCAGTAAAATGATCGTTTGACAATGACCCCAAACCAAAAGCAGCTGTAAGAAGCATGTTTCTTTAGACAGACAGTTTGAGTTTACATCACACGCAGGTACTCAGCCCCCCTCAAAGACCTGAGGTAGCATGTTACAGCGAGACTGCCTTTCAGTTAGGAGTCAGGGGGAAAGTCGGAAGTAAATCACTGAGAAAATAGGATTTGCGACATGCTGTCATGCCCCTGTGTGGCCCTCAAAGGCTTTGTGGGTTTAGGAAGCAAATTGAGCAAACCAACAAAGTGAGTGGCACGGTGCAGGGAGGAGCCGCTGCGGTTTGCTAGACAAGACTCTTTGTATGCTTTTAACTTTTTCACACTGTCACGAACCAAGGAAACCATCATCGTACAGGGAGCCACGTCCCATTATACTGACACAACAAGCATATCAGTCGCATTTATTCTATTTATTTTATGAACAATTCATTTAAATTACCCTTAAAAACCTTGCATTTCTTACAATATATTTTTGTTAGTCAACACAAAAGGTTTAACGATGCCTTGCAGCATATTGTTTTGGATATTTATCTGCGACATAAAGTTGATGCAGGGGAGTTTTCATCAGGTTTCATCAGGTTTCAAATATATTAAAAGATTGCATTTTTGCTTTTTGCATGCTGAAAGAGGAGCATTCATTTTCTGTTAACACAAGATAGCGTTCCACTTTTTTGGTTACATAATGCTATAATGTCACTTTCAGAGCCATGCCATGTCTTGCATTGTTAGCAAGAGTAAATAATAATGTGTGTACCTGTCCCTAATTGATGTATCCTTGGTAAATTCTAACTATTCCAGGTTTAATGAAATTCAGGCCGTTAGTTTTCTTTCATCCTGTTGATATACAAACAACCCAACATAAAACATAATCTCCCCATTGAAGTTGTAATAGGTTTGTTTGTACTCACATTCATTCCAGACTTCAGGGCATTATAAACCACAGATCACATGAAGTGAAGTGTGGGTTTATACATGTGTGCTTCCCATATGTACCCTGGTGTATCTGACCCTGTTTAACCCCTCTTCCAAGAGGACACCACACATGTGAAGGGCTGGTGTCTGTGCTTCTGTGTGACCTGGCTCTTTTCAAATGACCTCCTTGCCTTTTGATCTTTATGTAAATCAATTAGGTGAAATGCGTAAATTGGATCTCGGAGCCTGACATGTGGCCCTGTTTTAAAAAAAATTGTTTTTATTAAATGGATTCAATTAGCCTGTCTTACTTCTCCGAGGCCTTTGTGGTCTGAAAGGGTTAAGTGCATGACAGATACCATCCGTAGTCTGGATTTAGTTATCACATTGTTGTGGCTTTAGCATATCGTTTATGGCTCTTGAAAGCAGATAATGTCAAGCTGCCATATGATCTGTCTCTTATGGCAGAATAGAGGATCCACTGGTTTACAGTAAGGCCTCAGGAGCAGACGTTAGGCCTCTGAGTAGCGTTGACTTTTATGATTAGGAAGCTACATGTCAGAGATTGAATACACTGAATGGCTGTGGACTTCGACACAAGTTCACTTTCACAGAGTGGGATATGTATTGGGGTTGAAATGTTTCGGAATAATACTTGAACTCTCTGAAGTCTCTATGTATTAATGATATATAATGAAAATGTTGTGTTTTTATTGTCTGGTCCCCTGTTCTCAAGCTTCCTATATCGGGGTGTCCCATTTCACGTTTCCATTATGCGTCTGTATTTGTATTTAACTTGAATAAATGATGACATGAAGCTGCTCATCTTCTCTGCTTGTTAAGCTCTTCGTAACTCCGGAGATGAGATGATGGCCTCTCGTGTGGCTCAGCTGTCACCTGCCTCCGGACACTGCTCCATCTGTCTGATGGCTGTCCGGGAAGTGCTCTCTCTTCAACCCCTGACCTCCTAAACCGGGATCTGAATAAACAGCTAATTGGCTGGGTTTCCTGTTTAGCCTGATGGGAATGGGACTATTTCTGTCTGTTTACAGAGCTCTCTCTATTTCTCAGAGTTGTACGTTCTGTATTGTTTATGAAAGAACAATGTCCTACACTACAACTGCGCTCCAAACATCAGGCTCTGGAGATTATACAGTAGTGTCTGCGTTCCTGGAAATATACGTCTTTTGTTGTCCGTGGGAGGGTTTCAGTTAATCCGTTTTGTGGTCTTTGTTTATTTGTGAAAGTCAGCTTTCAAGTCCTTGTGTACTGAGTAGCGAGCACATTGAAATACCATGTGTTGAAATGTCTTAACTTGAGACAAATGAGGGGTATTGTGTCAGGATGCCACATGGGAATTTTATGTTTTACCCAAATGTGCGTGGGCAGAACACACACATCTGTATAGGTTTTAAGATGCCAATCATTACATACTTTTTTCTCCTAGATAATAGCAGGCTCAAGATTTCTGCACACACAAACACGTTCACTGTTTGCTGACTAATAGCTTTTTTCTGCATGGTAAGCTTAGTCAAAAAGGAACTCTCTGTATCTAGCTGTCTGTCTTGAATTAAATGGCTTGCTTCTCCACCAGATGTGACTTTCTCCTCTCCTATCTGTATTGAATTATTCAGGCTGTTCCGGATCTTCTGTAGTTTTCATCTCGGGTCTGCATTCAGTTATAGAGGAGATACTGTGCACAAAGTCAAGTAGTTAATGTCCAGGAGTCATAGGTTCAAATACAGGCTACAACACGAGAGGACTGACTCTGCTCTGATCTAAAAAACACTTTTGAAAAGTCTTGATCTAATAACCAGGATGTGTTCCAACAATTCAGTGCGGATTTGTGAACATGACATGTTTTTCATTTAGGTTCTAAAGTTAGTAAGGCTGTCAATTTCCGAGGCTTTATGTTTGCAAATGAGTGTGGATTTTTGTGAGATGATTCATATTTTCACAGGAAAGCCTAAAATAAAGATGACTTTGGTTTAAACTCTAAGTGAAACATTCAGAATGGCCTTCCTTTCAGTATTATAGTCATTATCAGTGGAGCAGCTCTCGTCTCTTGATTGCAGCCCCGTTAAAAATACATTACTCTGGTTTCTATTTTTAGTAGATAATTGTAGGAATATATTGACTTAGGTGCCCAGGATAACTGCAGCAGATGATGATTTACTTTCCATGTTGGCTTTCCTTTTGTTTGCTCCTTTTCTGTCTTCAAATCGTCCTGGTATTATGGCTGTCAGTCAAGTTATTTTGGTGAAGAAATAAGGCAGGCCAGTTTGTCCCTGTATACAAAGAGTGAAATATTCAATCTGGTCATTAAGTGAGTTGGAGGGTGCCGAGCTGAAGGCGGTGTTTTTATTGATGTGGCAGGAAACGGGGGGGGGGGGTGCTGACTGCTGCTGCTGCTGCTGAATCTGTAAATCTCGCAGACTATTCACAGTCCGCTCCCACTTTTAAAGGCGCGCACACAGTTCCACTCTCTCGATTAAGAACACACTTAATGTTGCAAACAGCCCGTTAAGCACCATGTGGTGGAGGCGAAGATGATGTGTAACTGAAGGGTGTGTTAATAATGGCGGGCTGTCGCCAGAGCAGGGCCCCTGCTGTACCCTGAGCTCTGTGGGGCGGTGCTGAAAACATTTAACTTTGCCTCCGGAAAATTCTGTTCGTGTTCAACAAATCTGCAATAGCAAAGGACACATTGGTCTTGGTTGAATATTGAAAAAGTTGACTTTAAGCACTTAGACAGGATGCAATTACTTTTTTTAATATTTTGGCAAAACCACAGTCTTTCCACAACCTCTCCCAAGTGCTTTGGTATTTTAAAATTAACAACACATGGGATGTAAATGCATATCCCAGTCTCTGGTGTCAACCTTAAGTGGGCCCAACCATCCACCTCAACTTCCTCTATTCCACTTCTGTACACAAGGCTTCAAACACACTGATGCTCTTTTCTTAAACTGTCAGAACTGATAAGAAATGTCACCATGCATCCAATGAGTGTTGAGCAGGTGTGAAGAAAACTTGAAACAAGTGATTGATGCCATTAACGCAGGAAACATGTTTACTAAGATAATAAATCAACTGAGAAATCATGGGGGGTTTTCTTAGACCTCTATACAATCAGACTTCTTCTTGAAATGTCCCCCTGTTGGGTATTAGAGAGAATACAAGTTGAAGGAACTTCTGCAATTGCTTCACTTTTTTTATACCGGAGGTTGCCGTCTGATCCTAACTGACTTTGACAATTGCAAGTCCCTCGGTGCAAAGTGATAACTTGAAATATCTATTCCTGTGATTCCCTGCCAAACAAAGCAATCTCATCTTACTTCCAGTCTGTCCCATGGACCTCTGCCCTCAGGTCTGATAATAGTTTTATAAACCAAGAAATGTGCCTGTAGGCAAAGTGTTAACTAACATGGCATGTACCGCCATTTGCTTGATGTGGAAGGACATCCTTTTGATGTTAAAGTATATGCCAAATGATTATCAAGATTACAGCTTCCCTCTTAATCTTGATGTCCTACTATGTCCTTCACCTTAACTTGAAACATCTTAAACTAATGTCTCTGATCATGGCGTGTGATTGCTGCACCAAGTGGACATTTCACTGGGCTTTCATCCTCCGCTTGTGACCCCTTCACTGTGTGTTTGGCTAAACCTGAACTCTCCTTCAGCCCTGAGGCTGATGTCCAAGATATTTACTCAGTACTGTTTTATATACTTGAGTTTATTCTCAGTGGGAATATTTCTAACAATACTGTTGTTCTTTTTCAGGTTATTGAGCCACAACAAAATCAGAGTTCTGAGAAATGGCTCCTTCTTTGGTCTTTATGCTTTGGAGAAACTGTAAGTAGCCTGCTGATTTATCATACTTATGCAAAACCACTTCTGCAGATGCTTCAATGTCTTGTTTATTCTGTACCAGAGATATATCTTTTATGCATCCGGTTGTTATTTTAGCTTGCCTCTGGGCCTTTAGGGAGAAATACGCATCGAGTATCAGTAAGATCTCAGCAACTCTGTGTGTTTCTATCCAATGATGGGCTGCTGTCCAGAAGGGAGGATGATACACTCTGGCTATCACAGAGTTATGTTGAAAAGCTCATATAATTACACTTCAGGCCTTCATTATCAGGTAAGTCCCACTCCACTGGACAAGATAAGGGAGGTGCGCGTTGGCAGCTTCGCCTGCGGTTAACAGACCGTCTAGCCAACCCTAGTATCATCGTAATCTCTCTGAATGAGGTGTGAGACAGAAGATAGACAGGATCATTTATAGGGAAATTTAAATGAATGGCAGACCTGGTAAAAAACAGGAAAGTAGGAACTGTTGCTCACTATGAGTAAAGAGTACAGAGAAGCTCTCACGCTAACGGTCTGTCTGCATGTTGGTCAGTCTACCACTTTGTTCCAGACCTAAATATCTCAACAACTCTTACATGGGGTGCCACAGAATGTGCTTCTAGCTTTCATGGACCTACTGTATTTTGATCACCTGACTTTGACATAACATGACATATTGGGTTTCAAGAGAAATGGCTTAACAGCTATTGGATGGAATTACTTGGTACATCCATTCATGGTCCACAGAGGATGAATTAAATCAAGATTAAATGTATTAAATATCTTTAGAGATATCGTAGCGTTTATAAAACACTACCATTGGGTCAAAACTTTGATTTGTGCAGTTCTTTTGGTTTTTGATAAGTGCTAATTATTAGCAAATGTTTTCATGCAAAAATGTTGAGTATACTTAACACCAGCATGTTAGCATTGTCTTTAAATCAGTCTGTTAGCATTCCCGTTGTGGTACCGTAGCTTGGTGACATTTGACTTGAAATACAGATAACAAGAGAGACATCTGACAGTGTACAGTGATGGTTAAAATCACAGTACGCATGATAATATGTATTTTGATCAGAATTACAGTAAACACAGTCAACACTGGGCGTTTCCTATCTACAAGCTTCTGCTCCTTGGATACTCTGACGTGAGAATCACAACTTGTGTGTTTCCCACCAGACACAAGGTGTTATTTTACAGAGCATCCCAGTAAAGCTTTATAGCGTCCTGGTAGCTAACAACACACATGGATCCGCTTCAGTGTGGATACTGTAGTCTGGCAGACATACTTAATTTGTTGGGGAGGGGGTGGGTATGTTGTAGGGATATTAGTTCCACATGCCACTCAGAGCTGCCACCCATGAAGGTTACAAGCTTCTCAAAAATGTTGAAAGAAAGACAAATATGGTAATTTGTTGCAGTTGTTGGCTTGTTATTATGTACCTGCTGGAGCTTACACCAGACCTGCCAAATTTGCTGAGATTGCTATTTTTATGTCTGCATTTGAACTCCATGGGAGAATAGATCCAAGGCCAAGTTCTCGCCTTAATTGTCTAGCAACAAAGAGGCTAATAAAGCTGTTGACAGGAAGACAATACAATACCCTGTGACTAAAATTGCTTAGGAGGATAATTAAAAGTAAAGCCAAAGAAGTTGCTTGAAGTTTTTGATGTAAATCGAGCTGGTGTTGCTTGTTTTTGTAAGTGCCGAGAGTGTTCCCCGTAGCGCCGTAGGGTCGCTGGGTCGGGTAACCTGAGCTTACCCACTAACTGGCCCTTGTAGCTGGAGCAGTGATAAAACTAGCAGGGGGCAACAGGGTGGAGCTTCCATGCAGGCTCGTAGCTAGAAGACCTGTGAGAAAGACACAGAACAGGCTAAACAAACCAGCACACACACACATACTTATTCTCTTGGCGCCTGGTGTTGAGGAGAGGACAAAACGTAAATCATGCAGGCCTCATTTCACTCCTCTGCCTCAACCTCCTCTGGCTCTCTGACACACAGCAGTGGAGGTCCGCTCACTCACTCACTGACGTCTTCAACCTTTAATTGAGCCTTGCACAGCTTATAATTACAACTGAGCTCATGGTAAAATGTGCTGTCTGATGCGAAAAAGTGCCACATTGAAATTCACCGTTGCTGTGATGGAAGGGTGAGTTTACGGTAAAAGGTTTGGATGTGAGATTTCAGTTTTGTTTTGTTTCTCCGGGTCCTCTCATTCTTTCCAGTATGTCGTCTACATGTGCTAATCATTTGGAGCAGTAGTGAACAGTTACTCATATTATGTGGTCAGTGCTGTAATCAAAGGCCGGCCCACTAGGGCTGAGTAAACACACATCAGGGAATAAGACTGCATCTCTTCCCCTATGTGACAAGGATAAACACAGTCTGCTCCCTGACTGCACATGCTCACTCTCACTCTCTGTTGTGACTCCAAGTGTGCACTGAAGCTCTGAGTGTGTTTCCTAGTATGGGCACCCTTTGCTTCTTGTCCAGTCCTTTCAAATGGCTCTGGTTCTTCTCTCAGGGCCACTCACACTAGACTATCTATTCAGACCTAAATGTAGTCTGATCGGCTGTTGTTGGTGGTGGGAGAATACAGCTCCAGGGCAGGCCACCCTCCTCCAGGCCTGGGCCAGACAGTGCAGCCATCTACACAGTTAGCCCTTTCATTGGGACAAACCTCCCCAAAGCCACTGTGCCTTCATAACCTGCCAAACCACCCAAGTGCAAAGGAGCAATTTAGCCTTGTTTGTCTTTGCCCTTTTACTGGACTACTGTGTTTGTGTAGCTCTTTTTAAATATGCCTGCCATCCAACAGCTACATTTGGATGTTGGAAATATCCCTTTTTTCCAGCTTGTGGGGTGCAACACCATTTGAATCATACCTGGTTTCTGTGTCAGCGGTTGCTATATGCAAAATAACTTTCCAACACGCGATCAGGCCTTCGATACTGTACCTCCATCTTTCTGATGGGATCTGACGCTGGCAGCCCCGCTAACGAGCCGGGACCTTTATGAGTTGTGGACAGATCCCAGCAGCCTGTCCTGCACGGATTTGAGGCGAGGTAATGAGAATAATGAGCAAAGAGAGGGTCGAGCCGGTCTGGCACTTGTCCAAGCAGGGCCCCATGCACCATGGGACACAGGACAGGCAGGCAGGGGCACAAGGGGCCCCTCATTACCAGCTCTGCTCACCCTACAGGGAGAGAGGGAGCAGGGAAGGAGAGCAGAGGGCAGCGATGATGATGGATGAGGGAGCAGCAGGGCGCTCGCAGTGAACAGGTCTGGAAGGCAGGAGAGAGTGAGGCTTGTGGTTAGGACTGGTTAGAGGCTCCAAGGTGTTGGCAGCATGAGAGACTTTGTCAACAAGGGAGTCTGAAATGATTCCCTACAGTATCAATCTACCTGACATGACTGTACTTTTACTTCTTGTTGCACTGCAGGAGAGTATGCACAGGCAATATTTGTGTTTGTGAGCACTTGAGTCCATCATGCTGACGTGCCAGACTTAGCCATAAATGCTAATTTTCTTCTGCAAAAGAACATACAAGAGGACATGCGCACAATAAAACATATCATATAATAGCCTATTATAAAAATGTTGACTTTCAGCAGCAGGAAGTAAGGAGTTGTCATTTATGCTTGTAAAGGAACAAGAGTTAAGGCAAGTTTGCGCTTAAACCTGCGACCAATAATAAGACTCACAGTGCATGATATTGTGCAGATGTTGGATATCTTTAGGAAAATGTCTGCATGATAAAACATATATACTATTATCACATTAAGAATCCATAGGTCAATCCATTACTCTCTTGCCTCGATAGTATCTGTTTTACAAAAAGGGGAGACGGGCCACTCAGTCTCTGCCTGAGGCTCTCTGAAACCAACCTTGAAATCTCCTCTGCCATTCTGAGCAGCCGGGGGTTAGGAAGTTGTCCAACTTAAACAACTTTACCATCTGACGGAGGGGAAGTGGAGCCGAGATGGCTAAAGATGGTATGGTGGCTGGGGAGAAAGGGAGGGAGAGAAGGAAAGCTCTTGCCGTTTGTCTTCTTATATAAATCTGAGATTGTTTTTCTTAGTGGGAGATTGATGTTATTTCCACACAGGCCAAGCAAATTACATTGATGAGTAAGAACAAAACCGAGGTGGGCAGCATGTAAAAACAGGGGATAATGTGTAGACATGGCTACGAGACCCTCTGTCTAGACCAGTGTGGGTAAGACAAGGTTCAGATTGAAGCAGCCCACCACTCAAAATAGAGCTAAGGCCAGTTATGGAGGTTACACATACATACTAATTTTTTCCTCACAGAAAATTGAACATTTGTGTTAGCATGTTTTGCCCGCACACGCCATTAAGTGGCCCCCGGTTAGGCAACAGTCACCTAATGAGAGTGCATGACATTAAGAGGTGGAGCGGGTGAGGAAGGGGTTAAGCGTGCTGGAGAGTGGAAACAGAAAGGGGGGTTGCTGCTGGAGTTGATAGACTCCAGATGTGTCTTTCAGATAAACTGAAGGAACGGGGTGTGTTTGTATTGCAAGCCTAGCTCAGTCGTGGCTCTGGGGGTTTATTGAAACAGCGAGCGAGCCCCCTCATAAGCCCATTACCAAATTGTACGGTTTATATGCCAGTAACTCTCTCTCACACACTCATACGGCAAACTTGATATGGTTTCAATGGCATTTTCCTTCAGAGGAACTTGAGCTTTTCCAGGACGTACTTCCCCCCACTTCCGTTTGTGTTTCTTTTCTGTTTTATTTTTGCATCTCCCCTCTCCCAGCTCACTGGGTCTCTCGCTGTTCCTCCCCCTTCCCACTCGATACATGCTGTAGTCCACCTACTGGAGGAAAATTCTCTCGCGGACATGAGTCTCCGCTTTCATTGATCATTTGAATGAAAGGCGTTTGACCCTACTTCCATCCCAGTTACAATGTGTACATTGTTTCAACTCTCTGGTAACTCATTGTTAAAGACGTCGAATGAGACGTTGGGTCTTTCACATCAATTGACTCAATTTGACAGAATCGAACTAATATAATTTGATAAATGTTAGTTAGATGAGTAAGTAAAAAACTAAGAAAATAGTGGCCTTTTTTCTCCTCACCTCTGACCCTGAGAATCTGACACATAGTAAGATATCCTGCGCGTCCCATCAAAAATAATAAGTCTTTTTTTCTGCACGCTTTTGGACTTCATAAAGATCAATAGGGCTGCAAAGCGGGCATTGCCTTCTTCTGTCGTCCGGTCCAAAAACTACAGTCAGTACCAGACCGTGGCTCCAGAGTTTCCTTTGGCACAATAATCTCCATCTCGTTTTACTGCACACTATAAAAACATATAATCAATTTAGGGCATTTAACAACTCAAGCAAAAGTGTATATTTCTATTTCTGTGCCGTTGGATACACAGTTTATGTTTCCGTCAGTAACGAGCAGAGCTGAGGGCTCTCTTGAGCCATAATACACTCATGATGGTCAGGTGGTGATTGTTCAGGTTTGACAGGAATCAAAAGTATGTGTGCAACGGTTTTTCAAATGACGGCAGATTTATGAATGTACTAGCCTCTATTTGCTGCTTTAGCTACATGCCAGCACTAAGAAATCCAGAGAAACACTGATAACAAGTTGATGAGGTATACCCAATCTTAGAGGAACCAGAAAAAAATAAAGAAAATAATCTGGGGAAGGGGCAGCAAAGCAGGAAATTAGTAGAAAAACAAGAACCGGCAGATCCCGGTTTCCTGTTTTGGGGGGAGTACGTTTGGGGCCTGTGTTACAGAGCCCCTATTGTGAGCAAGTGTGTTGAGGAGTCTGGAGGTGGGGTCTGCGAGGCCAAACACAGGGACGTTTTTGCCCAGTACTGAATCCCCTTACCCACCTGCCCCTCCCTACAGGGGAAAGCTAGCTAGTAAAAAAAAAAAGGCGAAAAAGGAAACTGTAAAAATAAACGAGCAAGGGCCTCTGTGCTACAGACGCCAACCAGACAGGAAATGACACGCAGCACAAAAATGGTCTCCACTGACCTCTGTCAGGAACCGAGGTGCCTGTTATCCCTGCGTACTTTTTCTCCACCAGAGCTCCAATCCCTCAACATATTTGTTTATCTTGTCAGGGAATTGCCTAATGGTTTGCTACAAGAAATAAATACAGTTTAAGAATAAATAATGGCTCTGTACTGCCATGTCTTCCCATTAAAACAAATTCCAGGAACAGGAAATTCTTGATTCCAGTCTGGCGATAATGAGTGGCCATTCCCTGGCTTCGGTCATTTTCCCAGCTCCCTGCGGGGCCGGGGCCTAAACAATGTCAGTGGAGCACTCCAGTCCCCATGGCTGTGCTCCTGATAATGGAGCACTCCACGTCTGAGCGCTTTACAGACCATGTCTTCATTATTACCCTCTCGATGCCCTACAAGCACGTCGGTCCTCTCCAGGCTGCTCATCCCATATCCCCACAGAGAAATTACTCTTCAGAACGGCAGAGGACCAGCCCTATTGATCGGGAGGAGTTTTGGGGAGGGGGGGGGGGAATGTCAGTCGCTGGTGTTAGTCCCAGCGGCTGCAGACAATGGCCTCTTCTGCGCTAAAGTCTGTCACAACCCCATCACACAGGCCACATGTGGAGAAGTGGATAAATCACTGCCCCCCGAGGTTACAACGCTACATTCTAAAAGGAATAATAACCTGTCAACACCAACCATGTAGCTCCTTCTGAAGATAATGAAAAAGTGACATCTACAAGTTGCAACTTTCAACCTTTTTAACTCTGATACAGTATGTTCATGCTCAGCAAGCGTGAGGCTTTGAAGTATTTTTTTCTGTCTCCGCTATTATCCTCTTGCTCGGTGACAGATGTTGTCATCAGTGTGGAGGCCACTGAGCTGTGAAGTTGTTGTCAGGGAGGGCTCTGTCTACTCCAGAGGGCACACAGACAAGTCATCGCCTGAGAATGAGCTACTGGACTGTACTGTAGGTTGGAAATAAAGTTGGAAATAAATCTTAGGGAGTGGGCGAGTGGCGCAGGGCTGCAGCCCAGATTTTGCCTGGATTAGGGTGTGGGGCTAAGCACTTGGCGTGTGATTCAAGTCCTGTTGACTGTGGTGAGCTCCTCAACATTCCCCAGCTTGGTGATAAGAGAGAGTATCAGAAGTAGTGGACTGCTGATACTCCTCCGGCCAAAACACACACTGCGCTGTAACCTCTCATGCCGCGGACACAGGAGAAGACTTCAGGAAATGCTTAGGTTTGAAGTGAGATTCAAACCTAAAAGTGTGTGATCACTTGTTTTTCTATTGCTAGATGACTGCTGTTTTTCACACTGGGTAACACGTTTGTCTCCAGAAAGCTTGAGGTGCTTAAACACTATCATGTCATGTGCCTCTCAGTTCGTTTTATTGGCTGAAAATCTCTACTACTCAGTTAGGGTCATGCATTTTGCTTTAGGTTACTGTAAATATCCAAAAAGAGAATGTGTATATATATATAGCCCCCTTCAACACAAGGCAATTCAAAGTGCTTTACTACAGTAACTAATTTAAACATTAAGGGCATTAAGAAATAGTACAACAAATTCACATTATAAAATGAGATTTTACAAAAGTCCTTAAATAGCGAAGAGAATAAAATAAACATAAAACAAGCTAATATAGAATAATACAGGTATAACATACAGTACCACAATAAAAATGACAGTGCAGTGTGTAAGATATTAAAATGTATTTGATTTAACTGAAAGCAGCGACAAACAGAAAAGTCTTCAGCCTGCATTATGCAACGTCTCCAATGCAAGGTCTCCTAAGGACAGCAACAGCAATGCGGTGTATGTGTGTATGCTTGTGCACATACTGTTCTGTTCTGTCTGTTTAGAAACACAACACATGTTTACAATTATTTTCCATCAACTTACCATGTACTAGTTGATGCTGTGTGATTATAGCCTTGATTTTGTAAGGTCATTTATATGTAATTTAGATCTACTTTGATCTGAATCAAATCTTGAATTACAATCATGCTGTACCATTATTAAGAGTTTAGGGGCCTAACGTGAAGACAATTACCCTAAAGGAGGCCAAACATGTAGCCTACATTACCCACAATTCAACGCCATCACCAACACTTTGATTGGAGATGTGGGTGTTATGCGGTAGCGGCTAATGTAGCCTTCGATGAGATAAAGGCAGTCAGTCTTGAAATCTGGTCATGGATTCTTTAAATTACAGAAAAATGTCCAACTGTTTTGGACGTGATGCAGTTGATCATAAATGCACTTATTTTAGTGTGGATTAAGCAGTGTTAAATATAAGGTATCACCATGTCGGCAGATCATTTTAAAAAAGGAAAACATTCCTTTTGAATACTAGAAGCAGATTTGAATCATTTGAAGACACAAGGCGTGTGTGTATGAGTGTGAAGAGGACAGACAGACAGGGAGCGACGGTCATCAGAGAGGAAATAGTGGGCAGTGCCTCGTCTTTCAGCGCCGCACTAATGAGTCCCGGGACACACAGATTGGAAACAGCAGTATTGTTCTCAGGTCCTCAAATTCCATACAGCTCCTAACACACAGAAACACATTTACATGTACAGAGATTAGGCCCACACACACACACATACTGGAGAGTATTCTTTTTCTCCGTCAAACACATTCTCCCGTTTGATTTGATTAGTGAAATTCAAACAGTAAGCTGATTTTTTTTTTGTATTCCTAAAATAGAAATGGAAACGTCTACACCTTTTTAAAAACCTGTGAAGTTGTTGCAAAAGTGACAAGCTGGCATGCACTCAAAGAGCTGGGCTGTCTGCTCTCAGACATACACAACAGACCTCAGCCTTTTGGTCCGGTGCCAGATCTTTGCTCCATCATTATAACCTGTCTAGCATCCATAAACCAGATATGAGCGATGGCTGAGCGAGAGCGTGGACCAACAGCAAAGCCCCTGACCTCTGACTCTGTCCCAGCCATACCACACTGTCTGCTTCTTTACTGGAAGTCATTTTCTAAAACAATTTTCCTGCCCGAGTTTGATCAAAATAGCTCATCTCTTGGAAAGAGGACAAGACAATGGTTAAGAGATGCCTGAGGTTGTACATGGTGTGAGGCAGCGTGGTTCGAGAACAGCGCTGACAGATCATTTTGGTGAGAAAAAAGGACCAGAAAGTCCCCTGAGGTCTTGCCTACCACAGTGGTAGTAGTGATTTGGACAAAAATGCAGCCGCAGCATTGATGCTTTTGAGCCACTGGAAGAAAACCCTCTTCTGTGACTTTTTTCATGCTGCAGCAACAAGGATCGCTTTCCAGCCCACATCGACCACGTCCTGTCGATTACCATCCATATCCTGACCTGCTCTAACCTAGATATTCCTAACTTGCCAATAAAAACATCCAGGATTCAAAATGTAAATGATAGGAAGAGCACCTGGCTAAACAGAGGGCAGGAAACATGAGTGGATTGTAATCAGATCTAGAAAGGTAGATTACGAACTGAATGTTTGTGTTTGCAATGACTAACACTAAAATGTAAAGAGTCATTGTGAAACAAGCTGAACATTGACTAACACTTTTAGATTCCACATATTTTATTTAGTTGAGTATCTGCATTTGGCTAGCTTCAATCCCAGGTGGCAGACGGGATAAGATTTCCTATCTGTTTGCAGAGGTTCCCTGCTGTGTCCCACTGGAGGAGCCAAGTTTAGGAAATGTGTCTTCACTCTTCAAGTTAAAGAAGTCTCCTTTCGACATCTTGGTGTTGAAGCAATAGTTCAACATTTTTGGATATTTGTTTATTTGGTTTCTTGCTGAGAGTTAGCTGAGAGGATCGATGTCAATGTAAGTATGAAGCTGCAGTCTGTTAGCTTAGCATAAAGACTGAAAGCAGGAGGAATCAGCTAGCGCGCCTCTGTTCAAAGGTGGCAAATAGGTGAATTATTGTTTTTACATTAAGTCTTTTAATGGATTAAACAACAAACACCAAGTGACGGGTTTATATAGAGCTTTAGAGGTGCTGGTAGGCAGGTTTGGTTTCCAGTCTTTGTACTTAACTCAGCTTCTGCCTCCAGTTACAAGATAACCATACATATACAGTATGGGTTTAAATATTGTCATTTAACTCCCAAAAAAGTGTTGCTACTGTATCCAAATGTATAACTATTTGTAGAGACATTTCAAAATCATCCCTTTAGGCTATGCATTTTCTTATACCCCTTATGCTTGCTCTCCGCAGGGACCTCAAGCACAACTTGATCAGCACCATCACGCCCGGAGCCTTCCAGGGCCTGTTCGAGCTCCGCAAACTGTGAGTAGACGTCAACAGAAGTGAACCGAAATCATAGACACAGGGATGGGAATGGCATGAGACAAATGAAGGAAGCAGGGCAGTTTTTTTTGTTAAATGAGCAGCATTTACAGAAGAAAATGGCTCACATATCGCCTCGTATATATCTTAAATAGATACTGTTTTGGCAGCTCATGGCAGATAACATGGGTTATATTGAGCTCCTGGTGTCAGTGTGACAAAAAAGGCCTCCTTCAACAAGTGTTTTTGCTGATCCTTGTGGGGGCCCTGCATTCTCATCTCTGGTTCCTACCTCCACCACCGTGGAAACCTCAGGGCCAGGCAGAGGTTTCTCACACGTCAGTGAAGCGACTGTTTGCGTCTTTGGACACCGAGCTCTGGTTTTGGCGTGGGTCGTTCTTGGTCGTCTGTGCTGCACCGCGTGACTCCCCTTCCCTCCTCCCCCTACTTGTGTTTTCCCTGCAAGGTCTGGGGCTTCTCAAAACAAACAGGGGGAGATAAACACATGCTCTGGACAGCTCTCTGCTGGGTAGTGTCAGAGGTGCAACAGAGCAGATCCCTCTCTGGCTGTGGCTATACATCACACTCAGAGGTGGACGGCAGTACAGGGGCCCCGCTTTCACCCCATCACTGATACACTCTAACTGGGGTCCCATGTGGAGATAAGGGAAAGTGGCAAGGACTGAGGGCATGATTGTTTAGAACATTTCTAACTAAGCTTTCTATTAGTGGGAAATAACTTTGTATTTTAAAACAAGAGCAGAATGGTAGTGTTGCACAGTTTTACCGGAATGTCCTTTGTGTAGTGTTTGATCTGATATCACAACAACAACATGCACAAGAGACAAGATATCACAATCTGTTGAGTGCTCCTGATTTAAAATGAACTCAATTCCTTTGTCTTTTCACATTTCTAGCGACCTATCCAACAACCGAATTGGCTGCCTGACTGCAGAGATGTTCCAGGGTTTGACCAATCTCACCAAACTGTAAGAGTTAAACTGATACCATAAACAATACGAATCTGCGTTGTTGGAAAGCCATGGAATTAAGTTGTTTATATATTTTTTGTACTGATAGGAACCTCTCTGGCAACATCATATCGACTTTAGATCCAGGAGTGTTTCAGGAGCTGCCGTCCCTCAAGCAAGTGTGAGTATTAGAGGGCAGTGGCACTATACTACAATAAATCCACTCTCACAGAAAACAATCTTTTATCTGAATAGAATAATAAATAACGTAGAAACAATTTTGTTTATTTAAAATGTCTTTTAACTCAAGCCTGTTGAAAACTCATAAAAGCATTCAAGCAATGATAATTTGTTCCGCTTGTATTTATTTAGGTTAGGATATTTTCTTATACAATTATTTGTAGACGTTTGAACCAAGGCAAAAATAAATTGGGAGATGTACAGTATCAGATTCTAAACATTTCCGATTTGATCAAACATGTTCTTGATTGTAATACACCAAACTGCTATTTATTGCATCAAACAGTCAATTTATCTCAGGGTGACAACAACACATATGTTATATATTACAGATATATAGTGTTGTATTCAACTGAGAATTTGGTGTCACTTAACAAATAATGGTATACATGTGGATCCTATAAAGAGCAACTACCCATAAGCCAGGTGGAGTGAAAAGTAGAATAAATGACCGTCACTTCTTTCTACAGAAACTTTAACTCAGACTACCTGTTCTGTGACTGCGGGTTACGCTGGGTCCCGGGATTCTTCCGCAGCAGTTCAGCCCGGTTGGGGGACGAGACCCTGTGTGCCTACCCAAGGAGCCTGAAGGGAAAGCCCCTGCGTGGACTGAGGGAAAGCCAGCTGAGCTGTGGTGAGCGCCCAGCGTGAATAAGGCAGTTCACCACTTTGTTTCAGAGAACATTGGCTTGTGTATAACAATGACAGCACGCTCATAACAACCGTTTAAGATCGTTCGTGTATTTTTAAGATTTAGTGCGCCAAAAAGGGGTTAAAAGAGATCAATCCCAGCAGCTCAGCAGGAACTTATTTCTAAAACTATCAGTGAGCCGTGTTGACAACTAATCCTGTGGGTTTAATTTATGAATTGCTGCTGCCTGCATCCAATCTTCCCCAGAAAAGCAGACTCATAATAGCTTCTGTGGAAACATTTAGATGAGGTTGAGTAATGAGAGAGCAGCAGAAGTAATTCAGAGTGATGTCTTTTCCCACCATGTTACTCAGACGGTCCTCTGGAGCTGCACACCCTCTCGCTGCTGCCATCCCAGCGCCAGGTGGTCTTTAAAGGCGACCGGCTGCCCTTCCACTGCACCGCCACCTTAGTGGACAAGATCACCACCTTGCACTGGCGTCACAATGGTCAGCTGGTGACCTCTGACCCCGAGATGGGCGTCCAGCTGGAGGACAGTGAGCTGCATGACTGCACCTTCATCACCAGGTACAGAAATCTATTAAATGATTGCATGATTAAAACTATTCACCTTGTGCAAAGTGATCTGATGAAGAATAATGTTTTTTTAGTGCTGCACACTTAAGAACATGTGGTGATAATTTGTTATAATTAGCTGTCTCTATCCTCTCTATCCAGTGAGCTTATCCTATTCAACGTACATGTGGAGGCCAGGGGAGAGTGGGAGTGTGTGGTTTCCACCGGGCGGGGCAACTCGTCTCGCACTGTGGAAATAGTGGTGCTGGAGAACAGTGCCTCCTTCTGTCCAGAGGATAAACTTGTCAACAACCGTGGGGAGTTCAGGTTAGTAAGAGATCCAAAGATTATTAATACATACCTAAAGAAACAGGGGTCTCACCCTGCTCTGGTTTTTAATCCCCAGGTGGCCCAGAACTCTGGCGGGCATCACTTCACATCAGTACTGCCTGCAGCTGCGTTACTCCTCCCTGCCTATGGAGGGAGGTATTGAGGAGAAGAAAGCCTCTCGATACTGTGACCGCTCTGGAAACTGGCAGGAGGGGGACTATTCAGAGTGTCATTACACTAATGGCATCACCCGCGTCCTGCATACCTTCATCCTGGTAAGTAGCTTAACATCGATACATGGTTCCTGTTTCAGTAAATGCTATGTAGACTTGTTTCAAAACGTCATACCTTGCCCTGGCTGTTTTTGCCTCACAGATGCCCATCAATGCGTCCAACGCGGTCACTGTGGCACATCAGGTGCGCACTTACACCATGGAGACTTCCGGCTTCACTGACTCTGTGGATGTGTTGTATGTGGCGCAAATTATGGAGAAGTTTATGGAATATGTCAGACAGCTGCGAGAGGTAAGATTTGATTGTATCTACATACAGTATTTAGGTATGTTGTGTTTAATCCCAAAGTAACTATCCTTTAGCTGTAAACTATTTGTGTTTTTGTTCCAGCTGTCAGAGGTGTTGGTGGAGATGGGCAGTAACCTGATGCAGGTGGACAGCCAGATCCTCGCTCTGGCCCAGAGAGAGAAGAGAGCCTGCAGCTCCATCGTCTCCTCTCTGGAGACGCTGGCCTGGCCTCAGCTGCATGGCCACGCTCAGGACTTCTCCATGGTAGGGACTATCAACCGAAGTGTAACTTTTATCATAACCTTTTTATCAGAGCATGTTATAAGCTGAATATATCCTGAAAATATATATATGTGGGGTCCCCGAATTGACCAAGTGTTAACTGGTGCCTGGAGAGGTGGCTGACCCTTACACTGCTTCCCAAGAGGTGTTTAGTAGCAGCTTTTTTCTAACATAAGGAATGGTGCACTACTATGGTGCATATGTTGATATTTTCACAATGATTTAGCCTCTTACACAAAATGTCCTATGTTCAGAAACATTAAAGCAAAATGTAAACCCTATCAATGATCTGAATGGCTGATGAACACATGACCAAACATGAACACATTCTTTACCCTTTATATTTTGATGCATGCAGGTATCTAAGAACATCGTAATGGAGGCCCACTTCATTAGACCGGCCCACTTCACTGGCATCACCTGCACCGCGTACCAGCGTCGGGAGGTTTCTACAGGCAGCCTGGGAATGGAAACCTCAGAATCCACTCATGAGCAGCAGCTTCGTTTCCGCTGCAGCACCGGCTCCCACAACACCTCCCTCAACCATTTTCCACTTAAGGTAAGCTTGAGGACCCCTTATTTTGGATGCTATTAGTAAATACTGTGCTATATTGTATCTACTATCAAAGTCATCAAGTCGCTCTGGTGGATTCTAACATAAATACAAAATGTGTTTACTTCCACAGAATTCAGTAGCCCTGGCCTCCGTGACGCTCCCAGCTACTTTGTTTCCTCCCGATGCTCCTGCAGACTGTAAGCTTCAATTTGTAGCCTTCAGAACTGGCAGCTTTTTCCCTCTGTTTGGGAACTCAAGCAACGCCGGGCAAAACTCTCGTCGCCGTAGCGTCAACACTCCAGTCATCTTTGTTGGCCTAGGTGAGAAACCCTCTCAGCCTATTTTGTGAAACCACTTTTGTTTTCTCATATTCAAACAAAATTGCTCCTAAAACTACTGCTGGAAAGACTTTCTGAGACTTTTTTTGTTTTACGATCTTGTGGATGGCCTTGTGGGATTTTTCATTTCATTTAATCGTTTATTTGAAGAGGGACAGTGCTTTAAAACGTAAACATGCCGGATTTTAGCTTTGAGCTCATTTCCATCCGTAGTCCCTCACATACAACATTTAAGAACATGACATTTATATACATAGCAAAATAAATACATGATATGCAGAAAGAGCATGAGCAGCATATAAGCATTTACCACATGGCAGTACAATGTAGCAGCTACGACATATAAAGTGCAGGAGAAGATAAAAGGGCTACATAAAGTGCAAGAGGAGATGCCCCTGTATTAAAGTGCATTTAGCGGTGATTGCACGTTTGTTTGTTTCTCAACCATTCTTTGAGTTGACCTTTAAAACTGTTCAAAGTGGGACAATCCCGTATCTCAGTTGGGAGGCTATTCCACAAAGAGCTGCCTTTAATTGATAAAACATTTTGACAGAAAGTGGTCCGTCTGTGGTGGACTTCACAGTCTCCTCTGGTTTCTGACCTAGTGCAGCGTCCAGTGTCTTTTTTGTGGATGAATTCCCCTAAGGGAGGGGGGTGCCAGTCCATGTAAACATTTATAAAAAAAGCACATACTTTTAAAAGACTTAAAATTGTCAAAACTCAAGAAATTGTGTTTTTCAAGGATGGTACAGTGGTGGTATGAATTTGGCTTTCTGTCAAACACCTTGATAGCTCTCTTGGTTTCAGGTTTGTGGCACAAGCAAACGACCAGTTTGTAAAACAGTGTTCAATATGGGATAGAATCATACAGTGGAGGTATGACTTTGCAGCATTGACAGTTAAGAAAGGTCTAATTTGTTTAAAATGTTGCAAGTTGAATTTAACGGTGTTGGATACTTTCTTGATTTGTTTCTTAAAAGTCAAGTTTGAGTCCAGTATGACTCCAAGATACTTGAAGTGGGGGACTAGTTCTAATTCTGCTCCGTTTAAAAACATGTTGGATCCTTCGATTTTGACTGGTCGTTTATATGACATCATGTTAAAATATTTTAAGTTCTGCAACACTGTAGCATTATCCATTAAAAAAATAGGCTGTCTGTAGCATCAGTCATTGGGTCTTGAGGTCAAACAAAAACACAGCAGTTAGTTTTGATTTTTATCTATTTAAATCTACAGAAAAATCCGTTGAGGAAGCAGGAAGCCATTTCTCTACCATCCAGTAGTGCTGGTTTATTTTTTTTGTGACTGATGGAATTTACTTTATCTGAGCTACCATGCCTGACGCATTACAGCCCTTTTCGTTGTTCATTTGTTGTTCAACCTTGACAATCTTTGCAATCATTTTAGCTATTTCCACCTACGTATAAAAACACATTAGGACCCAGTTTGTTTAGGATGTTGAGAGATGTCCTTCAAATTGAATAAACTCTTGAAGCAATGTAAGGGAACAAGAGACAAGCTGAGGGAGCAGGAATCACAAACAGACTACAAAGTATCCGTGACTCAATTTCACTACAATTTCCCCTCTTTCGCTACAGACGGCTGCAGCATGTGGAACCACTCGGAGCCCATCTGGGTGTCTCTGCGTCACTTGTCCCCTGGTTCTGATGCTGTGGCGGCCCAGTGGAGCCTGAAGGGTCTGGAGAAACAGGGGGGCTGGAGCCAGGAGGGCTGTCAGCTGGTCCACAGCGACAGCAGCACCTCCACCCTGCGCTGCTCGCTGCTCAGCAACTACGCTGTGCTGCAGGTAGCTTGATTTTCATCATCCATTACGGGTTATCTTTTTTATCTGAATGAGTGGGGGTTTGAACTTTATTTTTACTTTAAGCATTTCAAAACACAATTAATTTCTTCCAAATAAACAAAAACATGAATGAATTAATACAAAAGTAAAAAAATACAAAAGAATGATGGAAAACGTTTGTCAGCACATCATTTGCCTCCCGACTCATACTTCCGAAACAAACAAACACCCCCTCCCACCTTGCCACCCACCCACCGCCCCCTTTTAACATCTGACATACACACACTCAATCCCACCCACACAGACTCACAGACATTTGACAGACTAAGTGTTGTTTGGATGCTGGGAGATGTTGTGGCTCCACTCCATCTACAAAGCTTCATAAATTGTTCTCCATATGATATGAAATCGTTTTCCCTTATTTCTTTCATTTACATTTTTTGTTTAAATTAGTAATAATCCTGGATTATCAAGGTTCAATGAAATGTACATTTGTGTGGGATTTGTTTCCAGGAGGTGCCTGACTTCCCCAACTCCAACCCCATCTCTGTGAGGGTGCTCCACCCTGTGGTGTATGCCTGCACTGCACTGCTCCTCCTTTGCCTCTTCACCATCATCATCACACACATACTACACCACAGGTAATAATAATAATACATTTCATTGTTAGAGCGCTTTTCCCAGTGCTCAGAGACGCTTAATGTATGTATGCATTGTATGTGCATGAACACACTTCTCACTTCTTTTAGTTATTTGCTTCTTATTAAATAATTGTTATGTTTGCCCCTACAGTTCAATTCACATTTCCAGAAAAAGCTGGCACACATTACTGAATACCTGCTTCCACATAGCCATGACGACAGCCATCTACGTAGGAGGCATAAGTCTGACCAGCTACCCAGTGGTTTGTCAAGCAGTAAGTGATGCATTTAAATTCTCCTCATTTTGATTAATGGTGTGGAGGCTTGGTGTCTTACCTGAGTGTAACGTGTGACAGGTGGGCATCGCCCTGCACTACTCCTCCCTCTCCACCCTGCTGTGGATCGGAGTCAGTGCCCGGGTCATCTACAAAGAGACGTTGTGGCGAACGCCCCGACAGCCAGAGGGAGAGCCTCCAACTCCGCCTACTCAGCGACCCATGCTCAGGTCAGTGAGCAGCCCACAACTCAATGTCACCCACTTCCTGTACTGTTTGATTGTTGCTGTCAATACGGTTTATGTTTTAGACAGAGTTTTTATGCATGGCCACCCAGACTGTGCCCCATCAAAGTGGGTCATTGTGCCCAACAACTAAAGTCCCTCTGTGTTTGATGTCCCTTGGAGGGACATAACAGAGTCTTGCTGTAAAGGCTATAAGTCTTTATGAGTGGGGGAGGGTAGGAAAGTATGAAACCAACGAAACAGAAGCAGAGGGGGTCGTCATAAATCTGCGCAGGGTGATTCAGGGGGTGCACTGTCTTTCAAAATATTCCCTTCTTTTTCTCCTTCCACCCCTGCCCCTGTGATCAAGAAGCTGCAATCATACTCTGACCCCGCTGACCCCCCCCCGTTACCCCTTTGTTGCCCACTCAGCCACATGGGAACAGGCTGCATTAAATCACAGACTTATGGAGCCTATGCTGACCCTTGTAACGCTCTGCCCACTATAGGAATGATGGATCACACAGCTCCGTTTAAATTATAGACAGCCAGAGAAACATTGGAGGAAAATGACACCAACATGTGCAATTTAAAAACATCGTAGCAGCCAAAGGTCAAACAGCATCCTGTGGCACAAACAAAAACTGCTTTTGATTTCTGAAACTGCGGCTAGGAACTTGTGTTTTAAATGTTTTTTCTCTATTATTCAAGGTTCTATTTGATAGCTGGTGGAGTTCCTCTTATCATCTGCGGGATCACTGCAGCTGTCAATGTCAACAACTACGGTGACAATAGCCCTTAGTGAGTTATTTTCTTTTATCCTTGCTCCATTTGGCTCTTGACTTTGTGTTGTTTTGTTTGGTGCTGAAGTGAATAATTCTGCGTGAAACGTTGAACACACAGACGTGTCCTTGTTTTGCGCTGACCCTCCTGACTCCTCTTTCTGCTTCTTGCAGCTGCTGGCTGCTGTGGCGCCCCAGTCTTGGCTCTTTCTTTGTCCCCGCTGGGCTAGTGCTTTTGGTGACCTGGATCTATTTCCTGTGCACTGTGTTTCGCCTGAGGCACCGCGTGGCCAAAGAATGCGCAGGAACCACCCTGTCCTCTCCTGAGGCGGAGAGCCAGCCTGCCCTGGCAGGAAGCTCCAGCCTCCTCTCCACAGACTCAGCAGGGGTTCCTGTAAATGCTGTTGTAGTGCCAGAGGATCAGTACTCGCTGAAGACACAGTTCTTGGTGCTGGTGGCGACCCACTTCCTGTTTGTGGTTCTGTGGTGTTGTGGAGCCATGGCAATGTGGCTGACAGGGCACATCAGCTTGTTGTTCAGCTGTCTCTATGGGATGGCTGCCACAGTTCTCGGGGTGTTCCTGGTGGTTCACCACTGCTTCAGACGTCGGGATGTGCAGGCCTCATGGCTGGCATGTTGCCCAGGTAACCGACACTCCAACCCTGTTTCTACCTACGCGCACACCTGCACCACAGGGAGTGGGGTGCAGACCTCCGAGCAGGAATCACAACATTTCATCAGCTGCCATCCACCTGGTGACTCTCATAACTCCTCTTCAGCTCGATCATCATCCACACCGAGTGGAATCAGCAGCGTGGGCCCCGGGCCCTGCAAGCTCACCAACCTGTTACAGGTGGCACAAGACAATCCCAACAATTCCAAACGTGCCCCTGCAGGCAACAACCACAGCATCAGTACTGACAACACCACCAAGCCAACAAACAATGTCCTGCCCATCATTAACTCTTCAGCGCCAGTGCATCCCCAGAGAAGGAAAGTGAGCAGCAGAACTAAACAAGGAAGCAGTCAGTATCACCATCGAAGTGAGGGCAGGGGTCACTATCGTCTCAAAGCTCTAAGGACTGCGGGAGGCGGGGGCAGCCTGGGAGCTTTAGGGCCCAACGGTTTAGATCACCTCAGTTCTTCACACGTGGTTCACAAACAGGCCACGAGTGAGAATGGCAGCATCCACCTCAGCATGTCAGAGAACCAGGCGAGCCCGCTTACCAATGGGAAGCGCGTGGGAGAGTCTTTAGCGACCAGCCCCTCAGAAGGAAGCGACGGGGGCAGCAGCGGGAGTCGCAAACCCTTCCCCCTGCTGCCGTCTGTGGCCAGCAGGGCGGCCATGCACGGCGCTCAGAGACGATGCGCCAGCAGAGACAATTTGAAACTTGCTGCCGCTGTGGAGCGAGACACTAAGCGCTGCTCCTACCCTTTGAACAGTGTCACCACCACCGTGCCTGGTGCCGCCGCCCCAAACGGCACCCTCAAAAACTTAGTGCTGGAGCTAGAGCACGACATGAGTGGCACGGACCAATCACAGAGCTCCGTCGGAATGAAGAGTGGTTTGTGGAAAAGTGAAACCACAGTGTAACCTATACTTACATGTGAACTTCTATGCATGACCTTAATGGACTGTCAAATGATTGGGTTATGTTTTAATGGTCTCTTGATTATAATAATTATATAATTTAAGGTATAAAATCATGAAGGCATCCAGGACCCTAAACTGGTAGTACTTTTGCCTCAGTAGCATTCTAAGAGTTCACTGTGAAATGGTAAAAAAATAATAAGGCAGGTTTTTTTATTATCAGTTTCAACTCATTTATTTTATTCATTTCACAAAAAAAAGTACAAGATATATCTGAAATGGGCATATAATGTTGATTTTGGATGTCGAATGAAAGCTTTAGTGTTTTGTAATTGTGATTTTTTTTCTATGCATATCAACTATAGCATGAAATGGAAAGCAAGGCAGTCCATTTCCAAAGTTCAGCTTTATGCATTTAATATTTGGACAACCCTTCACCCTTATGTTTTCTTCAAGTATTGTATTGCTTGTGATCATGTATGTTTTTGTATGTTTTGTGTGTGTGTGTATGTGTGTGTGTATGTGTGTGTGTGTGTGTATGTATGTATGTGTGTGTGTGTGTGTGTGTGTGTGTGTGTGTGTGTGTCTGTCTGTGTCTGTGTGTGTATTCATACAGAAGAAGCGTATTTCCATGAACGTGGCTGTACAGAATCTTTGAGTGAATTAAAGAAGCTATGCGAGACTTTTGAACATATGATAAAAGTGTTTTATTTATATGTTTCTGTCTGATCTTACACAACTCTTACACAACTTCCCTTGTTTAGTATTCAGAATTCAGAAATAAATACAAACTAGAGAGAAACAATTGACTCACACACTCCACTAGTCATTTAAATGTATGAATGACTGCCCCCTATTGGGAGGCAGAGAAACTTTGAGTGTTCTTGAGGGATCTCAAATGTATTGTCCTTGCAGATCAGGCAATTCTTGCAGGTTCTGCAATGATAAATGTATCCAAGACATGATAACATATGAGTTATCCTAGACACAATGATTGTAATGAGGTTAGTTTTGAAACGTTTGTTAAAGGGGTTTCTACACACATATGTTTCAGGTATATAGGGCATGACTATCAGAATCAGAATACCTTTATTTGTCCCACAGAGGGGACATTTACATTTGTTACAGCAGAAAAGAGCCAAAGACAACTTAATGTTAACTAAGAAGCATGCATACAAAATATGAAAGATAAAACAAATAACATTTTTTAAACATCACTGCAAGCAGATCTTTTTTATTTTATTCAATAATAATGTTGCCTTCACATGTCAGTGGACCTAGAAAAGCCTTAGCCATACTTCTGCATTTTAGTCAATTTGAGTCACTTGTAATTCAGGAAATTACACTGACAGGAAATAGTGTTTCCTTATGCCGCTCATTGTCAATGCTTTTCCCATTGTTCTTCTGGAGGAAGTCTCAACGAAACCCAGATGATCACATATGTTTTTTAATACAGTCTGTTTGTTGTGCGCTTATATCCTGTTTGCAGTTTCAACTTTGTGATCAGCACCTAGCAGGATGTATCCAGGATGTAATATATCTCATGGAAAACCAATGTAAACATTAACACTGTCTTGCTCATGATTCAATAAGAATGTCAGTGCCATCGAGGTCAGGTAAGTCATGCATCTGGTGTCAACAGTGTTGTAGGGTGTGTGCAAAACCATATACAGTATAGACTGTATATATAAAGCAATTTAGTAGCGGTACCAAAGTGTGCCGGTCGGATAAGTCACTAGTTCTTTTGAAATACAATAAAAATCTTTATGAGAAATGTTCTATTTTTGCGTACCTAAACATTATTTGCCTATTATAATTTAATTTCCTGCTTTGACAGTCTATATATTACTTAAACAAAGGGAGAATTTTAAAATAAATAATTTTACTTTCAAGAAACATCAGACCCAATCCCTGAAACGTTTAAAAAAGTTATTTTTCTGGACATCTATATCTAAACTAAATACGACAGCTCTACTGAAGTCAGATCAGTTCTATTTGTAGTCCTATTAAATTATTATATGGCTTTAGCGAAGGTAAACTGATTCCTGATCAGTGGCTGACTCATACTAACGGTACGCGACGTCACCACACCCTCTGCGTGCTGTCCAATCACTGCCCGACTTAAAAAAAACGGATGGAAAAACTAACCAATTAGGAGGCAGCAAGAAGAGTAAGGGCGGAAACTAATAACATCAGGGAAGTGGAGTGTTTTACGTAGCTGAGGCAAAACAAGGGAATTGTTTTTTGATGAAAAGCTCTTAAAGGAATTAGCCGCACCGCAGTAATGTCCTTCCTGGGGTACTAGTACCAATGTTAAGTTGGTTAACCGAGTGTTAACTTTAACTCAAGTGTTATTCGAGACTTTATCGCTACGAAGAGGAGGGCGAATAATTACGACATCAACCTGAGCTTCCTGAAGTGAAGCTAGGTAACCTAAACCAACAGAAGGAGAAACACGGAGTTCAGGGCAAGGTTAACCAACAGTTTGGCGTGGTAATATCTCTAATAACTCGGATTAACTTGTGGTAAATCTTAACGAGACTTCCACGATGTCTCTGGCCGACCAGAGCCAGACTTGGTTCCCTACGAGTGTGCAGGTAACGGTGCACCAGGCTCGGAACCTGCGTCCAAAGGGCAAGAATGGCACCAACGACGCCTATGCCATCATGCAGGTGGCCAAAGACAAGTTTTCTACCTCTGTGTCGGAGAAATGCATCGCCCCGGTGTGGAAAGAAGAGGCTTCCTTCGACCTGCCGCTCTTCCACCCGGGAAACGCTGACCGGTGCACACTGCATATCATCGTGATGCACCGGGCCCAGGTGGGGCTCGACAAGTTCCTGGGTCAGGCTGTGGTCAACCTGCTGGACCTCCATGACAACAAGTCCAGCAAAAAGACAGAGTAAGTGACTACTGAGAGGCTGGGAGGTCATTGTGGTGCTTCCCCTGGGTGTGTTGTTTGTAGTTATGAGTTCCTCTTATTTCTCTTCTCTAAATCCAGGTTAAAACTGTATTCGAGTTTATTAAAAGTGCTTCATCAGGCCCAGAAAGTTTCAAACTGCAAACACTTCTTTCAAACTTAAAGTGAACCTAATTTAAAGACTATTAACATTGGTTTTTGTGGCTAACACCTGCCTGGTCATGATTTTTTATTAACATTGTAATCCAAAATGTGATAAATATCACAACTTCTTAACTACAAACAGTGGCCAAATGTTGTCCTTGGTATTTATTACGCTACCCGAGATATTTAATCCATGTTTGACTTCACATCATCGAAAACAGAATCAGATTTTTGTAAGTAAACGGTCTCTTTTTATTAATGGATTGATAATTAGTCAATCATGTAAGAGGATTCCTTAATTTGCGAGTATGCATAAACTGTCAAACCTAACCAATCCTGAGTTTAAATTAGCTGTGAAGTTTTTTTCCATTTCATCATGTCATGTCTAGTTTCAGAGACAAGTAGAGACCAACAGGAATATATTCTGTTATCAGGTCAAAAACTGAAACGACATACAATCTATTAACCTTTGAACATAAACAATGTAATAGAATATCTCTAAATTCCTCCTCTTATCAGTGTCTGAGAGGACAAAAAGAAAACTATGAAGATGGCAGGAAAAAAGATATCTTATCTCAGTTTTGTCCTCTGTCTTCTTTCTCTCTAACATTTGTCTGAGACCTTTCCTTCATACATTGGTGTGAATTCAACTCTAGCAGCTTACTGGCATCTCACATTGCTTCTGTTAATATAGCACATTCTTCAGGGCCATTAACTAGTTTACAAATACATCTGCTCACACCCCGATGCGTTGCGTGACTCAGGATGACATCTGTGTTTGACGTAGCATGGGTGTAACGTGGGTGGAAATAAAACATTGAGTTGTTGTTAAATGGATATCCACACCCTGATGCATGATGAATTTAAAAAATACAGAGCGTTCAGTATAAACACTGACTTCCAAATGTGGCTTGTAATTTTGAAGTGACCAGAGGGAGATTGAGGGTGTTGGTTGTCCAGTATCACTCAACTAAGTGCAGCTTTGATGCAGTGCTACTATGACCTCACTCACTGGTTATTGCACCTTCATATCTGAGTGTTATCTTGTGCACAGTACGTTTTTCCGTTTGAATGGCAAAGTTCACTCCTTCTCAGGTGTGATCTCCTTCCCTCTCCCTGCTGGTCTCGCTCCCTCTGTCTCCTTTCAGATCCATTATGCAGGGTATTGGATGTTGCTGTTTGTGCCTCGAAGCGCGCGGTGTTAGATTACTGTCCTGCTGATACAGGGAGTGACATTGAGGACTTTGTTTGCCTCTGAAAGGAAGCTCTGACGCTGTTGTTACACAATATCGTGTTTTCAAAGATTTATTTCGGCGATAGGATTGTATATTATGCTTTTGTATGAATGGAAGTCATTGAATGTCACATTATAAGAAAAATAACACTAACTATCAAATTAAAGGTTAAGATTCTGATGGTGTTTTTTTTTTTAGGTGAAGGGGTTTAAAGGTTTGATATTAAGGATTTTCTTTAGATTATTTCCTTAAATAATAATAATGACACTGACTTGACTTTGACTTAAACAATTATTCTCATGTACGCAACTAATGATTAATTGTATTATTGATCAATCAAGCTTACTTCTAAAATCATTCTGTGTTTTCTTGGTTTATAAAATGTCAGGAAAATCATGAACAATTTCTCAAGAATATTTAACAAAAAGCTGCATCATCTCAAAATGACCAGCCTGATGCATAAATCTGGGTTTTTGGATAGTCCATTCAGTGTTTCCCACAGAAAGGCCCCTTAACCTATTGGGATCCCCCCCCCCCCCCCCCCCCCCCCCCTCAAATAACAAAATACATGCGAGTTCATGGCTACTGTAGCAGACAACGTTCTTGTTGCTCTGTGCTGCGTTGTTAATGAGTGAGACACACCGGAGTTGAGGATCTGTGGGGTTTGTTCTCCCAAAAATATAATTTACAACAAAATAAAATGTTATGAGATCTATTTGTGGCGGACGATATTTAATTGTGGTGGCCCGCCACAAATGAATCGATGTATGGGAAACACTGCCATTATCAAAATAGATTGTATGACAATAAATGTATTGTTTCGGGTCCAAATACCGAGTCACGTTATAAGACAATCATTGCAGAAAAGTCGGGACAACCTTTAGTTCAGACACCTGAGCCACTATATTTATTTTGTAAACGAAGAGCAGAGCAGTGGAACTAAATCAACATCTCCCATCTTGACATATATATATATTTGTATTGTTTTCACCCACTCATGAAAACAACCTTAAAAGAAATGAAGCAATATGTGATCTCATGAACTTTCCTGCAGTGGTTTATGATAATCCTGAAATGAGATGTTACTCCCTCCCTGCTGATCCGTTCACATTTAACTGCATTTCAAAGGTTTGTGGTGTCAGTGAGTGTTAAACTAATATTATGGAGAGGAATCACCTTAACTTTGTTTGCTGAATGCATTCTGTAGTCCTCTCGTGGTATAAACACAGTCTCTCCTGTTAATCATTAGACATGAAAAGAGAAGTGCCCTTCAGTTAACCGAAGGAAACCTGTCCAGCAGGACCGGTTAGATTAGGCACAACACTTTATTTCTGTGCAATCAAAACATGTACACCCTGTTAATAACCGTAAAAGTGATGCATTGTCTCTGCTCTGGTGCATTCCCTGCTGTAACCGACGTAGACTAGACGTCTTTTATCTGTCCTGAGAAAGTGCTATGTCTCTGTGCCCTGACGTAGTTAGCCATTATTTAACTTGGCATGCTTGCTTTAGTGTGGGAGATGAGAGATGTCTGTGGCTCAGTTTGACTTTCATTACATCACGTACTGCACGGCACCTTCATGCATGTTTGGAAGTGTTTGAGGAATGTTGGTTCCCTCCCATGTTGTTTCCTGACTGTTAAACTTCAAAGAGCCTGTCTGGATGTCTGCTACTCTCCATGACACTAAAATGACGTTCTGCAGCAGTAACCTCCATATGAACTGAAGATTACGGTTAATGCTACAGCTGGTTTTGTATTTAAACGATTGAAATACATCTCAGTTAATCTTTTTTTAAAGTAGGGTTGAGTCTTAATAAGGCCCTCGTTATATTTCAACAATTGCTCAGGAAGAGGAAATCACCCAGTGACCTTTTACAGTTACAGTTGATAATGTGCATTTCCAAATACTGATTTCACTATTTCATAACTCTTCACACCCACAACAGACTTGATACTCACTCAGCTGTGGATCACTTTTCATTGCTTTGACACAAAATGCATTTTATGACCAGATGTTTTCACTCAAACTCAACCCCCACCAAATCTGTGTGTAAATACATTAAAGGTGGGGTAGGTAATTTTGGAGAAACCGGCTCGAGATCGCTAGAATTTGAAAATACACAGCCGGAAAAAATCTGCCACTTCCTCCTCCAACACACACGAACGCGCACATGACCAATGAGGGCACGAGATAAGCTTGTGCACAGATGGAAGGCTGACAGGCAGGTAGGCCATCCAGTTATTTTAGCCGGGCCGGCTCAGATGATTGGTCGTGCTTTTCACAGTACTACGGCTTCCACAGATGACATTTTTTAATGTATTTATTGTCAAAGCACTTCAGATATTCATTGCTATCGGGATGTTAAGAGCATTCCATGGAATATAACAAAAAGTGTATCTCGAGCCGGTTTCTCAAACTTACCTACCCCACCTTTAAGAGAACCTTAACACCACACTAGTACTACTTATTTATCTGCATTTTGCTACATCTACAGAGAAATTGAGTAAAATAAAAATGCTTAAACAATGATTAGGACATATATAACACTTTGACATTTCGTAAGACAATGCTGCATTTCATCAGTCTCTACTTGTCAGTGTGGTTTACTGCAGAAAGTCCCCACATTCTCAACCCTATTGAGGAGTTATTTTCCTTATTGAAGTGGAAAGTTCATGACCACCAGCCACATAATCAGATACCCTTCTTATACGTGTCTGAATTATGGATGTCTGGACATATCTGCAGAAGGTTGCCAGGGATTTGTCAGGCATGCTTAGAGGTTTTACAAGAGGTGTGATGTGGATGCCAAATGCAGAAGAAAGGGTAGAGAAGCATTGCTCTATTTCTACATCTGTAGCTGTCCTCTGTAAGAATTAGTAACTTCAGGTTTATTCATGTATAAAACTGGCAACAAAGCCCCCTAAAGCATGTTGCAGCATTTCTATGACATTCTACATGGTAGCAATGTCCATGGAATAAAGAAGTGACCTTTGTGTTGTAGTGGAATCATGATTATTGAGAAATGTATACAGGGTGTCCGCGGGGTCTTAAAAAGTATTAAAAGTTGATAAATCAATTTAGCGAAAATGAAGGCTATTAAAAAGTATTAAACGGCATTTTCCAAGGTATTACATTCTGTAGCTTGTTTTCAATAAGTATATAAATTGTCCAAGAGGTTGTATTCTACAGTGTGCCTGAATGTAATCATTGCGTAGGTGTGTAGTGTGATTCTGTGTAGTTTATTTATGGCATCCTGTTGGATTTGACGTCATCTGAACAGGACATTGCACGCTCACTGCTTGATAGCGCGCGAAGGTCCGTTTACGCCGGTTGTTAAACAACATCTTTATGGGGAAATGCAAGTTTGCGTCCAAATGGTTGGAAGATAAGGAGGAAGGACAATAATACTGTATATAGTAAATGTGAGGTAAAATGTGTCGCCAATGTAACCGGTTAAAACTCCAAGTGGCGATGAGGTCTTCAAATGTAGGGAAAGGGTCTTAAAAAGGTCTTAAAAGGTCTTACATTTGACTTCAGGATTCCTGCATATACCCTGGTATAAAAGAGGCTACAAAGACAACCTTGATGCTACCTATTAGTTAGTGTTTTATGGTTGCAGTAGTTTTGGACGTTCGAAGTGTTGTGCTGAGCTGCATGTCAGTAAAGAGGTTTAACTTTCTTGTTTACTTCACAGAAATATCTGTTACCAATTGGAGAAAAAAGCAAGTGACGCTATCAGACGGTTCTGCTGTGGAACAAAATAGTTTAAAAGGGGAAAGGCGGGGCGTAATGGGCACTTCTGCTTCATAATTAGTATATATCCAATAATAGCAAAGGGCTTTCTTTATACCAGCAGAAAGCATCGGTATGTATGACACTAATTGCTTGTTTTTGAAAAGGGCTCTCCAGAACACTCCTACCCTTCCCCTGTCAACAATAAGTGCTGATCCCGTGCAACAGAGAGGACATGAGGGGGGGGGGGGGGGGAGCTTAAACAAAGCTGCAGTTGTTATGCTTTATCTGTGGTTGGCATGGTGCTCCAAAGAGGAACTGGAATAAGCTGATAACCAGTTAATGACAGCTGTCAGTCTCGGGTCTAGCAAGACACACAGTTCAGTCTTTTAGAAACCAGGGGATTTAATAACGGTCTGTTGCTGTGGTATATTCAACTTAAGTTTACACGTTGAATTGTTTCCAATGCAGTTATATTACTATTTAAAGGAGCATACAGCGGTTGAACATTAGATGTATATATAGATTTGCAGTGTAGGGCTTCAATCAGAACCAGAGTTCCTTCATCCGTCCCACAGAGGGAATCTTTACATTGTTAAAGCAAAAGTATAGATGGAGACAAAAACGCTATTAAATAAAAGGCATGAACACACTTTTACAAATTCAAATCAAACAATACAATTCTACAAAGCACACATATAAGATAAAGAAAGATAATGAGCAGTAGCAGAAGAAAGAAAGTCATGTGTAAAATGTAGAAAGTCGTGTTGTATCAGCCAGATAACGGCAGTGAAAGAAAAAGTATATGTTGCGTTATTTACAGATTTCTGTAACAGTATTAACCCTTGGATGCATAAGTGGGTCTTTTTTGACCCGGTGAGGTGGTTTTCTTGAAGTATCGTTGTAATTACATTTTTTTTTATCATGTCATATTCCAGCTATTCCTCAACAAACATGTTTTGGATATCATGCCATTCACATTTTAAATTGACATTTTAAGAAATTGTAGTTTTTGTATTACTACCCCAAGCTTCCATAAGTGGGTCAAAAATGACCCGCATGCATTTTCTATGGAATCCTATTGGAAAACGTTTTTTCAAAATGTAAAATAAATGTCTAAAATTATAAATAGTGACAAATGAAATATAAAATATTTCTAGTGTGAACCAAAATATAATACTCAATATTATACAAGTGATTTTTCTTTAACCAAAATGACATAAAAACACATATTATTCTAATACGGGTCCTTTTTGGCCCACTTATGGAAGAGTGTAGGGTCCAGTCACTCGTGCATCCAAGGGTTAAATAATCTAACTAAGAATTAGCAGCCAGTATTACAAATAATGAATAATTAACGATTATTTTCAATATGGTTAACTGTCACTCTTTTTTACTGAATCAATTTATTGAAAATAGTGAAAGCTCCCTAGCCCACATTGACGTCCTCAAATTGCTGAAATGGATAATGCTTGCCATTTTTGTATATATAATAAATCTAAGGATGTATCTTGATACCAAGGCAGTGATCTGTCTGGCTTGTATGAAACATAGACAAATGTGCAGAGGTCATTGCCTATTGCCATTTTCTTTACTTGTATTGAGAAATTCATTCTCAACAAAAATATCTACATTTTGAAACATTTAAAAAGCCTGTAATTTACTCTCAGAATTTCCTATGATTTTGCGAATAAATCCTAAACATCTGCTTCCCTTTTCTCTGTCATTTGCAGTTGGTTCAAGATGGTGGACAAGAGTGGAAAAGAGGATAAGGCGAGAGGGGAGGTGCTGCTAGATATCCAATTTATGAGAAACAACATGTCAGCCAGCATGTTTGACCTTTCTATGCAGGACAAACCACGCTCTCGCATCTCCAAGCTGAAGGACAAAGTCCGTGGGAAGAAGAAAGATGGTTTCTCCGACTCTGCTTCAGCTATTGTTCCCTCTGTCAGCAATGTCCTCACAGACAGCGAGGGCGAGGCTGACGCACAGTCACTCAACCCGTCTCCTGGAGTTAAAAAGAAATCAAGGCTCAAAACTCTTTTTGCTCCCAAATCAAACTTGCAGAAAAACATGTCCCAGTCCATGTCCACACTGGGGACTCTTCCAGAGAAGAATTCATCTCTCAGCAGCAGCCGCTCATCCGGCCTCAATGTAGACTCTCCTGATGGTAACTTCATCTTTCTATACTCTGTGTTAGGGCTGCTCAATTCATCGTATTTTAATCGCAATTACGATTTTGGCTTGCAACGATTATGAAAACAACATAATCAAAATAAAACGATTTTTTTAATTTTTTTTTTTATTGGTTTTTCAGTTGAATTATACTTAAAGTTCAGGGTAATCAACTGTTCAAAACATACTGCTCACATTTTTTTTTTTCAATAAATTGATGTTTTCAAAGTAAATGGATAATCGTTTTTCATAATCGTGATATCAATTAATAATCGAGATTATGATTTTTGCCATAATCGAGCAGCCCTACTCTGTGTTTACTGTATGACATTCTTTCCCGTCCTGCACACTGCAAGTTAAACAATGTTTTGCATGTCAATAAGGACCATGTTTTCTTGTCTCCCTCCCACAGTCAAAAGGAAATTCAAATTCCTGGGACACAAGCGGACAGGCAGCTCTGACAGCAAGGTGTCTCAGGGTGCTTTCTCCCTCCTGGGTCGCCACAAGCACAGCAACAGTGACATAAACAGCACGTGCATCAACGGAAACCATGTGTACGCCGAGGACGAAGAGCCCGAGAGTGGATCCACTCTCAGTCTAAACAGCTCAGGACAAGGATCTGTAGAGGATGTCCGCAAACACACCACGGAAGTCCCTGTAGATGCCTTTGTAAGTGTCCCCTCCTACAAGCAAGAGTCAGACCAGAAGGCAATACTGGAGCAACAGCGCCACCAGGAGGAGGAGGGGCGCATAGCAGAGGCCAAGAGGCTGGTGGAAGAGGAGAAATACAAGATACAGCTCAAGAGACTGAAGGAGGAAGAGGATCTCAGAGTGCAAGAGGAACAGGAGAGGAAGAGACGCTTCCTCGAGGATGAAGCGAAGAGGAAGGAGGACGAAGAGAGGAAGAAGCAAGAGGAAGCAGCTGAAGTACAGAAGCTCGAAGATGAGCGCCGCAAAGCCGAGGAGCAGAAACGTCAGGAGGACGCATCCATGAGCGACCGCCTGTCGTCTCTGTTCGGGATGATCAGAAAGAAGGAGGAGAAGAAGGAAGAGCCGCAAACTAAAGAGGAGTTTCCAACAAAATCCCCTCGCAGCATCTCAGAAGATCCTGAGCAACCGACCTCCCATCGCTCCGCCAACCCCTTTGAGGACATTTCCCTCAGTCCAGATCAAGCACTTAATGAAAGCCCAGCTGATCATCAGAAATCCAGCCGCACCCCACAAGGCCCCTCTGCCATGACCTTCCTCAACCGCTCCGCAAAAGTGTCTGCAGTCAAACCCAGGTAGGCCTTCTCCTCGAGTCACTCTGCACTAATGTCATGTGTTACTTTTACGTGTCATGACCCTAACCCCTAGATTCCACCGGGTCCGTCTGCGGCGCGTTACGGGCGCGTTACGGGCGCGTTACGGGCGCGTTACGGGCGCGTTACGGGCGCGTTATGGGCGCGTTACGGGCGCGGCGATCGCGGCCACTCTAGTCAATGGGTGCTATTCCACCACACGCGGCGCGTTACGGCTCAGAAGCGTCCCAGAAGCGTCCCAGAAGCGTCTCGGCGCAGGGCTCCTCTAAAATTAGGATGAATCCTATTTTTGACGCGATGCAGCCGTAACGTAATGTCGGGCAGGCAGGAAGTGGAACGTTCAGAGCATATATAGCATATATAGCATATATATATATATATATATATATACACACACACACACACACAAACTAATTTTGCAGACCCTATCCCTCCGTAGTCTTTCAAGTAGGAGGAGAAATGCCAGCCTTCTCCTCCGGTTTACAGGCACTGTGTAAATTATATATATATATATATATATATATATATATAGAATAATAATTATGATGATGAATGCATTTTTTTACCACTAAAATACAGCAACACATCTTTGATTCATGTCGTTTATAACTGGAATATTACAGTTATTATTAACTTTGTCTGTATAAAGTAGCCTGTCCAGGAAATATGCCCAAATCAACAAAAACGGCGAGCCTGCATGCAAGACGCTCCGCTTCTGAAATGCTTCTGAAACGCGCCTGGTAGGGTATGACGCCGGAGGAGGCCGGACCAAAACCGCGGCGCAGCCGTAACGCGGCGCAGACGGACCCGGTGGAATCTAGGGGTTAGAATGCCATTATTTGCCTGTAGTCATACTATCCTTTTACTTGCATGACTGGAATGCTATCAATAGGCCTGCAGGTGTAACTGCACATACTGTCGTCTATTTGTTGGAACGTGCATTTTATTTTACAAAAAACAATGTTACTTTTTTCTTCTTTGGCATCTTTTGAAAATGCTATTTAGGAAAAGAAACGTGTTTTCAGTCATTACGACACCATGTTTGTCAACGCTGAAACTTGGATATTTCACAAGTTTCTGTGTTGTTTCTGTTGACTGCGCCTTGTCACTGCCTTTAATGGCCAAAACGTTGAGTTGCATGAAGCGGTTGATGGACCAGTTGGACCAGTTTGCTCTTGGTTGAGATGAGAATCTGGGAGTGGCTTGTGTTTAAGGGTTGAGTGGAACAGGTTCTGGACTGAGCAGAGCTCTGAGGAGTCACTATGCTGCCGTGTTACCTTCTTTGTGGATGTCTTGTGTGATAGAGTTATTTTTTTATTTTTCTACATTGTTTGTGGACTGGATCTTTTATTCTTGAGTCATGATGGTAAGGGACTTATGTTTGCTATTGTAATTGATGTTACGGAAGTAAAAACATGTTGCTAGATGGTAGATAACCTAGGCATTTCAAGTTGTTTGTGTTATTAAGTTGTCATTTTTATTGTGCAACATTTGATGCCGTGTTTGAATACCTTGTATAACTTCAGTGGGATAGTCTTTAAGTAAAAATGTAACATTGTAGTATTTTTATAATGGGCTGTTAAAATGTCTCATTGAGCAAGTCAAAGCTAAAAATAGAAACTGCAAGACACGGAAACTAGATGTTCAGTCTGTGAAATGATTTATTTATCTTTACTGGCAGTCTAGTGCAGATTTAAGATAAGGAGATGCAAAGTGTACTGGCTGCATTTTCTAGGTTGTGAAATGGTAGTTGGGTTGGTGACTGGTTGTACATTGGTGAAATGACTTTAGGTAATGTGATGGTCAAACTGACCTGTAGGCCTTTTTGTTTTCACTCCTTGGCAGGTTTACTCCATCTCTAGAGTCTGAACCTGCCGATTGCCAAACCCCCAGTCAGCCGTGTCCTTCCCCAGAAACCTCTGACACCAGCCTCTCTAGTGTCCCGTCTGAGTCTCCTGATACGTTCTCCAGTCTCCACTCATCCTTGGCTCCACCGAACATAAGCCAAAGCCCGTCCGGTTCTCCTCGGGGCAGCGTAGAGGATTTGTCTTCTGTTGGATCTTCACCAACCATGGCAGATAAGAAAAGAAGGGCCCCTGGGACCCCCTCGTACTCAGGACATGGGAGCCTTAATGGTGGAAATACCGCTCCTGTCAGAGAGATCACAAACCCTGCATACGTAGAGGCGGAGAGACCGCAGCCAGGTGGAAAAGTATCCATACCACTTCCTGATTATGAAAGCCTATTCCCTCAGAAGAGACACGGAGTGCAAGGGCACACTCGATGGGACCATCTGATCGCTGAGGTAAATCAGAAACACAGGGACAGTTCAGAGATGAGTGTGGATGGTCCGGAGGAGCAGCGACCCAGTGTAAAGGCTTCAGTCCCTCAGGAGAGCGCTGCAAGTAGGTATTTTCAATCCCGATCTCAGGATATCAAATCTATTTCAACAAAAAAAGCAGCAGCCCCAGCTCCTCCTAAATCAATTGCACCTCCACAACCTCGATCAGTTGCAGATTCTCCTCAAAGACAGAGTCAGAGTACCGCTCAGCAATATCCCATGAGGCACAATCTGCCTGCAGTCCCAGAACCTGTGAGCACAAACAGAGAAAGTCCCTCAGGGATGTCCAGGGATGGACCAAGGAAGGCGTTGCGCCCATCAACTGCTGCAACACATGCACCCAGGCCAACCAGCCAAATGGACTCGCACGCACCATTAAACGATCAAGTCGGTGTGAACAAAGAGATCCCCACAGCCAAACCCAGACAGAGGGCTAGTGGAAGAGACTCCGTGCTGCAAGAAGATTCTGCTGCGACACCAGTGGTCTCAGACAAACATTTGAAGAGTAACCTTCAAACATCGTCTCGTTCAAGTATGAGCAACGTGGATACAAAAGGCAGGCAAGTATCGGAGAACTTGGACTTTGACCCATTCCCCATTACTGATCTTATTTCCAAAGACCCGTGGGCCCCACCAAAGGGACACCAAAAAGAAGACCTTTTTACCGGCAGTGTTCAAAAAGAGCCCACAGTTGAAGATTTGGGAATGACACCAGACGATCTTGATTCAATCTTTGGTCAAGAGAAACTTTCCGATCCATTTGCTGACTTTAACGGCAGTGGTTCAAACAAACACAGTGAGGTCATTGAACAAGTAGAAGATCCAAAGCAAGTCAATCCTGCTTTCCAGAGAAACAATTCGAACAGAGGAAGACGAACCCCTCAGTCCACCACTCTCTCTGCTGATAGGTCTTCCAAGTCTCGACAAGAACCCGCATTTAAAGAAGAAACCACCGCAACCACAGCGAACAAAGCCCCCTCTGCGAGAGGTGTCAGGAACGAGTCTATCACACCGACGCCTTCAGCTGATGCAAATACACAAAACACATTTTACGGAGGAGAAGATCAATTTGGAGCTGAACCGTTTGCCTCCGTGTTGAATACCTCAGAACCCCTCGAGGTGGTTATGGAGGAGCCGTCGTCTCCGGCAGAGGATTTGTCTGGGGGAAAGGCACCTTTGCGAGCTTGGGTCTCCCCATCTGATGTTCAGTCTGTCAGTGCTCAGAATAGCAATGGAGGTGGGATAGCTTTAACTCCACGCAGGTGAGATTCAAAAGGATGCTTTAAAAGAATACAATTGTGGACTTTTTATCTGGATTTTCCATATGACATCTGGCTGTTGTTTGGGGAGGCAGATAGGGTGTTGGGATTTACCTTGGGTGATTTTGACAGCTTGTGATTTCTAGGTCCTTATTTTTCTTCTGAATATTGCTCTTGGATGACAGTGGGATGATTTTTGTATTCATCTTTTTTTCCTTTGAAGTTTTTGTAGATATTGTTGAACTAACTCACAATAATCGATGTGCTTTCTTTACAGGCCTCATCCTGTGAAACCTATGAACTTGGAGAGCCAGCAACCCATCAGCAGCCCCGCTGTGAAAGATATAAATATCCGTGACAGCACACCAGGGAAGACTCAGGTACTGGTGATATCCTGATAGATAGAAAGATTCTTGATTGTCCCTTTTTTTGAAACCACATTATGAACTGGAAACAAAAACAGCAAAAATATTTGTTGACATATCCCCTCTCAGCAAGTTGATTGGATTTTCTGAAGAAGGAATCCCCGGACACATTTCATAACCTCTCTTTTCATTTTCTAACATAATTTACATTACACAAATGTACAAGTCAACCCCATTTTTTGAAAATATAACTGGCAGCTTCAAAATGTGAAATCTTGTAATGCTCAACTTTGAAGACATTTGTGACCTTGGAAATAGCAGTCTGGCAATTTGGCTTATTTTTTCACTCAGCAGATGGAATTTGTTCAGAGTTGTTACAATATCTCCATCTTTGAAGGAAGGTCATAAGATGTGGGTGGAAGCTTTGACAAAATAAGAAAACTTTTCTTTAGGGACAAGCCATTAAAGTAAATGTTTGAATGTTTTTAAGTGGGGTTGGAGTAGGTACTTATCCAAAGTCCATGCATTTACCTACAGCAGATGGCTGTCAGCACGCCCCTGGTTTAAAGAAACAGACAGGAGTAATACATGGAAATTGAGCTGGTGTTGGCAGAGGCAGCAGCAAAACGTATTTCAGTCACTTAAAGGAAAAGCTAACCTAAAAAAAATCAGTTAAAGTCTTTACTTTTATTTAGAATATTTTCTTGCTTTACCGCCCGACAGCCTTTTCAGTCAGGGGACGGAAACCACAATATACGCTTTTGCTCAAACAACCTCCATTGACAAAAAAAGTATTTTAACTCGCATAACATTGTAGTTGCAGGTCTGCTGCTTCCTCTATTGGTCAGCTTGTTCGCTACAGTTTGACTTTTTTGATACAGATTTAGCCAAAGCCCGGCCATGACACAGACAAAAAAACCGGCAGAGCAGCAAAATTAAGTTTTGTTCAGTTTCTAAAATGTTTTTATTTAATGGAATTTGGTGAATTGGAAGAAAGCATATATTGATGGGTGAAATGGAAATGTTCTTAAAATAACATACACTTTATGGACCTTTTGTAATGACTTTAGCTGCCCCTGTCCACAGCAGAGCATTGCTTTACTTCTGTGCCAGTAAGACGTTTTTTCTCCAAACATGGGGTGTGCCTCATTTCCTGCATACTACCAATCTTCAAACAATCTTCAAAGAGTCCTCTAACAGTTCAAAATGCACACTAATATAACCAATCAATACTTTTTCATCAGAATGCATCACCTGTATTCACTTCTCCTCGTTCCCCCTCAGAATGCGTCCTCGGTGCAGAGTGGGCCGTACACCCAGCTGACGCAGGAGGAGCTGATCACGTTGGTGGTGAGGCAGCAGACCGACCTGTCTCGAAAGGACTCGAAGATCGTTGAGCTGGAAGAGTACATCGACATCCTGCTGGTCCGCGTCATAGAGGAGAAACCCAGCATCCTGCAGTCCCTCACGAAACCAGTGTAAGGGCCCAGCTGCTGGAGGAGAAGGGAGTCTCCCTTAAGGGCACAGTCATGTTGGTTCTGTTTGTCACTGAGACACAATCTCTACAAAGGTCTTATTATAAGCATATGCACTTTCTTATTTCAGAGCTAATGTCCATTTAAACTAGTCTCCAAAGATATATTTGGTGATCATTTAATAACAATCAAATTAAGATCTTTATATGAGCAGATGACTGTTTTGACACTAAGGTACTGGAATTTGCTTTTAAAATGTGTTACATAAATTACTATTAAGCATTTTGATTTATATACCATACTTTATAAAGCTTGGGTTTATTTAATATATAATTGATGCTGATAAAAAACGACTTTTTTCAATATTATCTTGCTTTTTTTACTCTTTACCCTGAACCTTTGTGTAACTTATTGCCGTGCGATGAACAATCATTTACATAAACAACCATTCCAAATTCATGCACCATCAGATTGTGTAAGCGTAATATTACTCTTGTATTAATTAAGATCTAATGACCCGATTTAAAATTAAGATCATTTATATTACAAGGGTACATTGACTTTCCCCTCCATTACTGAGGTCTTGTATTTCTTTTGTTGATTATTTTTGTCTTGCATGTGTTTTTTTTAACTACCTAAATACTGCGATTCCTCCCACTTTTAACTCACCAAAGTTGAATGTCATCAGATCATCAAGTCCTTAATAACAAAATGTGCCTAGTTTTGCTTTAAGCATGCTTATTAAGACAACAGCAATACAAAAAAACAAGCTGCTGCTTTTTAATCTACATAGTTTGAATGACACAGCAGGTTAAGCATTTGTGTGTGTGTGTGTGTGTGTGTGTTATTTAGCCTGTGGACATAGTTTTACATATTATGCAAGGGATCAAACTCTTCTAATAATAATAATAATGTGGGAGTTTGATCACTGTGATGTTTGTGTTGTAAAATGAAACCAAGAGATAATCAAAGAGCAACTGTAATAGACTTTGTATAAGTAATAAACCAACCAGCCTTGTATTTGTATATGAACAACACTAATAAATAATCATGTATGCCTTTTTATATGACACTATTATTTTATGTCTTGGCAGCAAAGATTGCAATATTAATCCTCAGAATGTACAGAGTGCCTTCAAAACCTTTTCCATGACTCTTGTGTCTGATTTGCTGGATGGACGTTTTGGTTGGCCACCTCTCCTTTTTCTAGAGTGAGAGATCAAACTTGTACAGCCTGATGTATCGAATGACAATAATATTACAGATGATGTAAAAACTTTGTGAAAGAAGTGATGCTGAGCAAAATATGGTTTTATTTCAAATAAAGACACATTATTTCACCACATTGTTTGTTTTTGCAGTTACTTACAATTACTGTATGCACATTTGGAAAGAAATAACCTACAAATGAAATCCTATTCAGTTTTCAATGGAGCAACTTTCCTATTAACATCTCTAGCTGTATTTTTAAGTTAACAAATTAGTGGCTCTCACATTTTAAATACATGTGTTCTCCCAGACTAACAACAATAATACAACATGTTTTATTTTACACAATGGCTGCCTTTCAGGCCAAGAGGCAGGGCAGCTGGACTTCAGACCAATTTATTTACACAGCAGTGTAAATTAAGCAGTTTATTCAATGGTGTGTATTGTAGACCAGGGGTGTCAAACTCAATTTCAACTCGGGCCACATTAGCATCATGGTTGCACTCAAAGGGCCAGTTTTATATATAAGACTATATAAGAATAATATATATAAAATAATCTTCATTGGATTATTATCAGATAGGGTAATGACTTCATAATTAACTACGTCTGAAAGCAGAAGTCTAGGGCAAACAATTGCAAGTCTCTTCAGTGCGCATGTCACAAAATGAATAAAAGAGAAAAGCCAAATTCTGGAAAAACTAAGTGACATTTTGAACAAAAAGTAACATTTTGAAAAAAAAAGTCAAATTCTGAGAAAAAAAGTCTAATTTGAGATGCATTGTGGGACATGTAGTTTATGGGCAATGTGCTTCTGTAAAGTGGCATGTAACCGTATAATAAACATATTATATTCTTTGCAAGCTCTTGTGGGGCCACATCAAGTCATCAAGTCGCGGGCCGGATTTGGCCCCCGGGCCTTGAGTTTGACACCCCTGTGACCATGTCAACAATCTGTTTTTGTTTTACAACTTAATCTGGATGTTTTTTAATAAACTCAGACTCAACCCGATCTGCTTCGTTTTGGTGAAGTCCATCGAATTTACACATCAAAGTATATTTACATGTCCTTTAGAGAGCTCCTGCATATGTAAACAAAACAATTCAAAAACCTTTTATGGCTCCAGAGGGAGCTGCGCAAAATCTGATAAATTGTCTCAAGTAATGTCTCTTAAGTCAGCATTGGCCGGGGCTGAAGGCTAAAAGTTTGATCATTAAAAAGTCTAAGGCTGTGGAGTTAGAAATAAGTGAACTTACCACACCCCACAGCCTGCTCCTCATCTCTGCTTCAGGCTATAACTGTTTAAGGCAACACTAGATTACAGGTAACAAAACCAAATCTCCAAACACTGCGTTCAAGCTGCATTGTGGGTAATGTAGCTTTTGGGAAACAACAAAGAGAATATCTCTGGTTTTGTTGCATTGATTATGATCCATGTTTTTGTCTATTGTGTCTATGGTGAGTATGACAATGTTACTTAAGTGTAAAGCTAAATTGGTGGATTTCTCTTATAAGCGAAGTTGATAAACACTAAGGCAGCACTTACGATACTGGGCCACTGAATTATGGTGCGCTCAATGAGGGTTTCCTTGAAACAAAGCTGGATCACTATCACAAGTCTGCAGTTAGATTTCCTGCTTGCCAGACCACTTGCGGCCCAGCATCTAATATTAAAACAAAAGATACTTACTATTTTAATCCGAGTTTGCCAAATGTCACTAAAATGAATTGAATATACCCAATACACTTGAACATACAGAAAAGAAGTCAGGACTGAACAAAGCTTCACAGAACCACACTAGCTGTGGCGCAGTTGTTAGCCGAGATGCCGATGCGACTGCGGCACGTGAACATTTTGCGCAGCTCAGCGCGGAAGCGGTCGTGCAGCCAGGCGTAGAGGAAGGGGTTACAGCAGGAGGAGCTCATGGCACACAGGTGACAGAGCAGCTGAATGAGCAGGAAGTAGCGCTTATCGATCAGGTCAATGTCAATGTCCCGCAGCACGTTGAACACACTGATCGGCATCCAGCAGACGCCGAAGGCCGCCACCACCAGACTCACCAGCCGGAAGGTCTTGCGTTTGCGCATCCGCTGAGCCTCAGCCTGGCTCTGGGTGTGGTGGCCGGGCACGACACAATTCCTCAGTTTGACCGAGATGCACAGGTACGAGATGCAGAGCGCGGACAGAGGCAGGACGTAGGTGATGAAGAGGGTGCTGTACGCGTAGGCCAGACGCTCGTTCTCCTTGCCCATCCAGAACTCCTCGCAGATGGTGAAGCCCTCGTTCTTAAACTCCACATGGTAGGTGTGAGCCACAGCTGGAGCCACCAGAGTGCAGGACAGCAGCCAGATCCCCGACAGCAGGTAGGTGCACGCCACCACTGAGATGCGCTTCTTCAGAGGATGAACTGTGGCGTAGTATCTATAAAGAAGCAGAGAACAAGTTACCCTTTGTTAGTTTTGTTCCGGGTCTAGAGTAGATTAGATCTACCTAGCCAAACCAGTGGAAAAAATATAGAAACATGCCAGATATGAGTCATGGAAGAAAACAGCATTCACAAGCCATCGCTTGCCAACAGCAATCACAACATGCAAATGGCAGCACAGCTGTTAAGTACCAAAGCCTATTAACAATTACCATAGAAAGCAGTCGTTGACAAATGAACGGTTTCATACCAGAGACGGATGTTAAATAAAAAAACATGTTCACGAAGCTTTCATAAAAGTAAAATCCAATTCAGCTCTGCCACTGTATCCATGGGGACCAACAAAGGAGGATTCGGGCCCAGTTTGGTGTAATGAGCACAACACCTTGGAGTGCTGAGCAATGGGGGGGGGGGGGGGTTATAATCTGATAAATCATTTTCCATCCTTTATGCCCCTCAGTCAGACCGTTTTTACATTTGGAGTTACTCAAAGGATAGGGATAGTGCATTATGTAATGGTTTCAATTTTGAGAGCATCTGCAGTGTGAGCAGCCATTCAGGTGGTAATATTCTCTTATAACAGGTCAATCCTAATGCACCCATTAAACCAGCAGCATTTTATGTTCCACTCAAATATACATGGCGGAGAGAAAAACACTTCAAAGTGTATTATCCTGGAAATGTTGACTGTTTCATGACTTGCATTTTTGTTATCAATCTTATTCTTTGTCCATTTCCTTTAGTATGTTATATAGGTTTTGTAAATGGTCTACCCCCCCCCCCCGCCCCCCCTGTGAAGATATCACAGTAGAGGCACAAAATATGAAAATATGAAACTGAATATTACCATAATATTTCCTCTTTAAAGGTGGGGTAGGTAAGTTTGAGAAACCGGCTCGAGATACACTTTTTGTTATATTCCATGGAATGCTCTTAACATCCCGATAGCAATGAATATCGTAAGTGCTTTGACAAAAAATCCATAAAAAAATGTCATCTGTGGAAGCCTACCTGCCTGTCAGCTTTCCATCTGTGCACAAACTTATCTCGTGCCCTCATTGGTCATGTGCACGTTCGTGTGTGTTGGAGGAGGGGCTCTGTAAGGCAGTGGCAGATTTTTTCCGGCTGTGTATTTTCAAATTCTAGCGCACTCGAGCTGGTTTCTCCAAAATTACCTACCCCACCTTTAAGAAAACAAATATTATCCAAGAAACTCTTAAGTTATTTCCACAGCTGACATCCGTCAAAGTTATTACACATTTGCATCTGTCACTTTAATGATGTGCAAAAAGAGACATTGACATTAATTGAGAGGAATTATGTATACCCTATTATTTTTCTTCAAGTATGTGGTTTATAAGTGTGGCTCAGCTAACCTCACAAAGCATTAAAGGATTTGTCAGTTAAGTTCAGGACACATTAAGATATTCCCTGTGGGGTTTATGTATTCTGTCCACTTTTATCTGGCTCAGTCTTACCTGTCCACACCAATAGCAGTGAGAGTGAAGACGGACACGTACACCGTCACCGGCTGGATGAGGTACACCAGGTAGCACATGAAGCGGCCAAACACCCAGCCGTGTGGGTTGAAGGCGTATGCCAGAGTGAAGGGGACACACGTGGCACACATCAGCATGTCAGAGAAGGCCAGGTTTCCAATGAAGAAGTTGGTGACGTTGTGCATCTTGCGCGTGCGGCAGATGACGTAGAGGAGCAGGTAGTTTCCGAAGACGCCCACCAGAGCCACCAGAGTGTAGCAGGGGATGATGAGCAGCTTGAAGGACTGCAGCAGCTCCACTCCCACAAACTGGGGGCTGCGCTTGGACGAGCCGTTCTGCAGCGCCACCTCAAAGACCTGACCCGTGTCATTCCCAGTCCCAGCATGCATCACACAGGGAGGGGTGAGCTCTGCTGCCCAGCCGCTGCCTGTGCCTTCCATCCCAAAAGGCTGCTGTCAACCTGGAGGAGGGAAATCATGAACACAATAGACCACACAGCACAGTACAAAATCACTGCCAAGCCAAGGACATTTTGAATAACTGATGGAAATGAATGTCACACTTCTTCAAAGACACATTTATAATGAATTAATGAACTTACAGGTCTCCTATTATGCTCTTTTTAGGCTCTTTTATCAAACAGATCATGCATTTTAGACATCCCTCATATCCCTCTATTCCAGCCCTGTTAGAGAAACTGATTTTGGGTCCTTAGCTTGAAAAAAAAAAAAAGAGTAGGGGGAGCTAAGGCCTGCTCAGAATTCTACCGGCAGATACAGTTAAATTCTGCCGTGATTAAACGCCATCCTGTTCTAAACCACATCAAGGATTATTTCTGAAACAGTATGGAGCTCAAATGCTTTTTCTCTTGCGGGTTTACCACAAGGCAGAGATGGAGTGCCGATTTTCGGGACTCGCGACTCGACTTGGACTCGTGAATTCTCGCGCACGATGAATCTGACTCTGACTCGTGAATTTTTAGCCCACGATGACTCGGATCATAAATCTAATCGATGGAATTATGATTCAAAAATTATAAAAGTAGGGTAGACATGTGGAGATTATCCGGCTGAACAAAACGTGATCCGTCTCTTAAATGTGTGTCAACCACAGACCTTATTTCGAGCTATTTTCCAAAATCCTATGGAGAAATTGCATTGCTTTTTTGTCGAAGGAACCCATGCGCAGCTTACTTCCGGGTTTTAGGACGCATCACTGTGGCACTCTATTTAGTATAGAGAGGCCAAGTCCCTCCCTTTCCGGGGGAGCTCCATGGGACCTTAATTCGGAAAAATTATGTATTGAAGTCAATGGCGAGAGAAAGATTATCTTTCGATCCCGTTTAAATTGTGCCATAAATTACACATATGATGTTTGTCAATCTTAAAAAATAATTTCCATGTCAAAAAAGTCACAGTTTGTCTTAAAACTGTTGAAATATAAGACTTTGAAAAATACGCAACTAGAAAGACTACAAATCCCAGAGTCGCGTAAGTGATGTCACAATAGCTAAAATCAGCGCCATATAGATATAATCTATCTATATGGCGCTGGCTAAGATAAGATAACTTTCACAAGATGCCTGTGTGCTTAGTACCAGGTTGTTCATACCAGCAATGGGTCTTGCTCGTTCTTTCGCTTCCCGTCTGATGAAAGGACTAGGAGTGTCTGGATCAAGCTAGCTAGTAGCTAGCACGTTAGTTAGCATTACAGCCGTGTCATTTTTATTAGCCTTAACATGAAGTAACATGAAGTAACCCAACATGTTAAACAGTAAGAGTAGTAGTCATATTTCGTGAACCCTTTGAATAGTACTGTCACCGGTGTGATCATTCTATAATACACAATTTAAGCCCGGGGGAGAAATGCTAACGCTAACGCTAGCGATCTTCTCTACTTCATGCTATCTGCACAAATGGTTGACATTAAACATTAAAACGACCAGGCAGTTCAGAGAGAATCAAAGGAAGGCAGGCAGGCAGCTTTGCATGACATTCTTCAGGACGTGTTTCATTGTGGTGATAGTGAGGGTAGCCAATCGTTTTGTTGACAGTAGTGACGGCCATCTTGGTGACGTGTGTTGTTCTGTGAGACCAGAGATGTAGTTCATTGAGCGTTTCACACAAACAAATGTGTTACTTCACAGTTTTAGGACACTTTTTTTTTTTTTTGACTTGCAAAATTATCTTTTAAATTGACAAACATCATATGTGTAATTCGTGGCACAATTCAAACGGGATCGAAAGATAATCTTTCTCTCTCCATTGACTTCAATACATAATTTTTCCGAAATAAGGTCCCATGGAGGTCCACCGGAAGGGGAGGGACTTCGCCACTCTATATGTTAATTTATTCATCATCTATCGTCATTATACATGTGTGTTTACCTCATGTCCATTGACTTCCGGTAAAAGTTCCTTCAAAATAAGAGTCCCGATCTTATTACTATCAAAATAAAAGTGCAAAACGAAAATATTGGCATACAAATATAATAACTTCTCTAAAAGGTAACTCATTTTAAATATAGTTAGACATAGTAAAGGTAATTTACGATAATAAAAAATAAATAAATAATAATAATAATAATAATATTAATATTATTAATAAGCTTTATATGTGTATAGCACCTTTTATACAAGAATTGTAGCCAAACTCGCTTCACAGCAGTTCAATAGACACATTAGTATAACATGACAGGATAAAAGCAATGTAGAGGAGCTACAGCTACATTTCAACAAATATATCCACTAAGATTAATACATGAAGACTTGTGACTCGGACTTGACTTGGACTCTTCTTGGGTGACTCGGACTTGGACTCGGACTCGAACACAGGTAATGATGACTCGGACTCGACTCTGACACTCCTTGGGTGACTCGGGCTTGGACTCGAACACAGGTAATGATGACTCGGACTAGGACTCGACTCGGACACTCCTTGGGTGACTCAGACTTGGACTCGGACTCGAAAAGTGGGGACCCGAGAGTGACTTGGACTCGTGAATTGGTGACTTTACTACAACACTGCCACAAGGTGAGTTCCTTTTTTCAATCCTTTGTGAATGAAGACGAGCTTTACAGTAGAGCAGAGTGAACTCTGTCCAATTATAATACTTGTCCTTGCGATGACATGTTATTAAGTCCAGTGTAGTTTCAAAGGGAACTGTGCTGACAGAAACTTTCTTTTGTCAGAACAAAGAAAGGGTTTCTCTTGGCTAATTACGGTGTGTTTGATAGTGTTTTGAAGGCTTAAATAAATGAGGTATGTTTGCTGCAGGTTGTCTTTCCTGCAGTAAGGTGCCTTTGCCTTAGCTCATCAGATTTTCTTAACTTCAGCAGAAACACTGAATAGCTGAAGGCTGCTGCATGGCTCTGGACTAATTTACATGTGCACAATAAACAGCTGGTGGTTCCAATTCACATTGATTAAATGCAATAATCATGCTATGGCAACATAATGACTGCTAGAGATAATGGGAGCGTATACACACAACGAGCAGATTGATGGTGAATTCACTCAGTGAGTCATTTGGCAGGGACAAAGATTTTTTATTTACCATTCAGATGTATTAAAGGTGTTGATAATAATATTGATTTCTGTGAAAAGTGTGGATCAGATTACTTAAGTGACAATTCTAGATGAAAGATTTCTGCTTCACCTAAACTGATGTCGATCTTAATCATTACTGAGACTTTATGTCTCAAAGAAGTATATGATATAACAAAAAAAAACATCAAATGAATGAAACTGTTGCAGTAAATAAACAATTGTAACACTAATCTGTCAACCAACACAGGGTCTTATAATAAAGGGTATTATATTCTGTGCAGATTATTTGTTCAATAGTGTCTGAACTATTGTTTCTGCATGCTTACAATGATTTGACATTTGACAATTCCACAAATAGTTAAATATCTGAAATCACTCTCAGACAACAGTATATGAAATACAGGTATTTATACTCTGGGTGAATTCATTAATAATCTCGTTTGGATGACCAGTCCAAAATAGAAAACTGCTAAATGAGAAACACATCGTTTCTAACAAGGTGTTATAATTAATAAAAAAATGTATGAAAATGAAAATAGCATGAAAATACAAAGTAACGATTTGATAGTTGGCTCCAAACTCATTAACTCTATTATATGTCGTTTCAGATGTAATCGTTTTGTAGACTAACCGACTGCATCCCTTCTTCCAGCAGCCAACAAAAGAAATACAATTGGAGACAAACACTGTACTCTTTCATTTTAAGTCTTAAAAAGGAGATTGTAAAACTGCAATGCAATTACGGACAATGTGCAGATAAAAAAAAAAAAAGTATCTATCAAACATAACAATTCCCTAAACTCCAGCATATGAAAAACCCTTTGAGATAAAGAACTGACGCATTTCTTTACAACATCTCCATCTCTCTGCATTCAGTGCTACTGTAGCCAGCTGGATTTGAGTGAGACCTAATTCAATTAAAGATAGATAAACTGAAAACATCACATGTGGAATTGGAGAGAAAATAAAGCACACCTACCGTGTTGAGTTTTCAGATACAGAATATGAGCGCAGAGAGATCCAGCGCGGAGCCTCGTGCGCTTCTGGAGAGATGCGCGCGTCTTGCACAAATCAACTCGCGCAGGTTGCTAATGAGCATCCGCACTCTTAACCTATTGGTATTTCACGTGTCAACAGTGTAATCACTTATCCGTGCAGAGTGGGGCGGTCAACAGGTGGATGTGGCGCGTGCCTTTAAACCTGACTGAAGAGCTTCTGACGTGCATCAAAGAGTCTGCATAATCAACGAAAAAACATGCAAATACTCTATTTCTACAGGAAATAAAAATAGGTCTAACTTTTTTATTTCTGCATTGTTTTAAGCTAATTATTCCTAAATTAGTTTTTTAACCATGCCGTTTTTTCCTGGTGTAACCTCAGTTATAATTATGGTCACTGCACCCTTTTAATGCATGCCCGAAAGGTCACACTGCTGTCTGCGTAGATGCAACAGGGGCTCTAATGTTTGAACTGTCATCCTTCTTTGGTCACCAATATTTGTAAAAGGGGCTGAGGGGCAGACTGATAAGGACGTGACGTGATGTTTGACTGTCTTTGTGAGGCACACAATCAGAGCTGCAGGTCTGCAAAAGGTGTTTCATTTGTGCAAACAGACTTTCAGTTTCTCCTAAACAAGTCAGAACAGAGACAAAACCATCATGGCTCTCTGACCGGGATTAGTGAATTGATTCTGAATTAATAGCCTAGTGTGAAGACAGACAGACATGAGGAGATCCTGATGTGACAATTACAGTGGATGTTGTATTCAGTGTGTCTGGGGCTTCTCCGCGTTCATTTAAAGCTGCAGGAGTTTTGTTGTGATCAATAGAGGTTAACTCTTCCCACTCTTCCTCCTGCATGCAGCCAAGCTCAGCTCGGTCCTCTGTCAGCAGGATGTGTTAAGGCAGAAGAAAGCTAGGACATGTTATGCGGAATAAAGACTAAACAGCAGGAATGCAACATAATAAGCACGAAAGAGTTACTCTTCACACTTTCTGATTAAAATGTGCTCTAAGACTTTCAATCCACACTCGAGAAATCAAATTGGAAAGGAACCAGAACAGGAACATACTAAACCAAGGACCATTGATACCAGGGGGAGAAGAATAGTGCATTAGAAATGTGAAGTATAGGACTTGTTCTTTCATGGTGAAAAAACACCAATCGAGCTTTTATGGTTAAGCAAGCAGAAATGTAAAGTGGTGAGTCCAAAGCAACTGATGTAACATTTCTGTTTCCTGTTTTGGATAACTACAGTCTCTGACATTTGTCTGACATTTTTTTGGGTTTGCTGTGCGCTCACTCGCTAATTAGGACAAAAATATCTCACACAGCGTACATTGTGGTTGTTTTCCTGTCTGTCGTCCTTTTTTTATATACCTAATTTACATAAATTGCCCCACACTTAAGCACTGCTGGAAGTCTTTTCAGACCTTTAACTTAAGTAAATGCATTAATGTTAAAAATACTGTTACAGGCCAAATATGATCAAAAGTATGCAGAATGGCCCTTTTGGGAACAGTAGCCCTATGTCATACTCTATTTATGCATTGATGTGTTCATCCTTTTATGTTGCAGCTTGTAAAGGTAGAGCTAATTTCATTACTTTTACATACTAATGAGAAGCTTCTGAATAACCCTCTGGTGATAAATAAATGTCGTTTTGTCCTAAAATAATACATTGCGTATTTGTTTAATATATTTTGTATTAATAATCTCTAACTTGGAACATTTCTGATGGTAAATGGACCGTGTTTATATTGATCCAGTCTTCATGTCCTTTTAAAGCACTTTACATTCTACAAGTCATCATTAACCTGCAAAGTGCTCTGTAAGCTAACATACTATACACACACATGCACACAGCGTTGGAGTTCAGTATTTTGCACACGGACACATCAACATCCTGACTGCAGGGACTGGGATCGAACCCACGATTGAAAGACGACCCCACCTCGCAGCCACAGTCATTGACTAACAATGAAAACCTTAAAAGCTGTACGGCACTTGAATGAATGTTTCTTTCTTTCCACCATTTCAAATATTCAAGATTCAAGGTTTTATTGTCATATGCACAAAGCTACAGTGTAGAAATGGCAATGAAATTCTTCTGACTTCCAACAATGCAACATATATAATAAAATACAAAAATACAAAATAAAAAGTGGTGCAAAAAGTCTATATACATGTCAATAGAATATGGGATATGTACAAGAACAGAATATGAAATTAAATAATGTAAATTAAGACATCTGATCAGATTATGTGTTGTTTATTATAGATTATCACCGGAAGCTGTGCCAACTTGTTCAAAGAAAAGTCAACAAGCTCGGCTACCATAATTCACATCAAATGTCGTTACCAAAACTGTATTAAATATGTCAGCTTCTTTAATAAGTTGTGTAATATTGATGAACTTTCTCCTTGGTACTTTTGTCTGAAAAAGTACTAAAGCTTACTAAAGAAACATTGTGAATATAACTAAGGACTGACCTGGGGTTAACAATTATCTTGAGACTTAAGGCAACACAAAGCAGCTGACACTCAGAAGTTTGCTCTGATAAATTGCATTGGAAGAATCGTGCTGACACTGACTCACTCATTTACTGTCACCTTATATGACAGCCACTAGACTTATTAGCTGCTCGGCAAAACAAAACCACATAATTTAAAAGCAGCACAGTATGTCGTTAGCTGAGACCAGACATTCAGACAGAGTTTAGCCCCAAGGCCAAATCAAATGCACAGTGTGAGAAAATAAAGCTTCAAACCATTAGCAAAACAGAAGAGATTGTTCTAATGAGTATCGGTGATGTGCTATCTCCTGCAGACAGCTTAACACTGTTTAATTCAACCATGACAGCCTGTTGACAGGGGATACCAGTGTGTGTGAATCCATCTTGTGGTATTTTCTTGTTGTTTGAATCCCTGTTTGACAACATGTCCAACCCCCTGCAGGAGACTTTGTTGTTTGAGCTGCTCCTTCAGTGACAGGCTGCTTCACTGAGAGATACCACAGATACTTTCTTCCTGCAGCTGTCAGGATGCTCAACCAACACGGTCACCGGTAGACCACCACACACACACCAATACTAAAACACTTTATGTGTCCAACACTACTCTACAATTGCTATAACTTGTCCTTGGGCAAAATATGACCAATGGTGTGTGAATGTTTCCCTGAGCAGGTGGCTTGTATAGCAGCCTCTGGATGTGAGTGAATAGGTGAATGCAGTTCTTGTTTGAACGACTTGAAGGTCACCTATTATGCAATGGGGAGTGGCTTCTTATTTTCATCTAAAGTAACAGACAGAGAATCATCACTTTTGAAACAGGGCTGAAACAGAGGGGATTATGGGATGCTGCAATGATCTGTTTGGTGTTTGGAGCCAAACACTTCAGAGACATGTTTTGTATATATCTGAGACCTATAATATATTGATGAAAAAGAGTATAATAGGGGACCTTTAAGACAGATATTCTTCTGCCCTTTGTAGAACTTTGGGATTGCTTTTACTGTAGTATTGAAAGGTGCTTTACAAATCAAATGTATTATTGTTATTATTCTTTTGTTTGGTTGCCAATGAAGAGATTAAGTAAATGTAGCATTTATTTCATAAACATGGACATGGAAGATATTGGAGAAAAGAATCTTCTAATCAAATATTTATGTGAAATCAATTCATAGTACAAAAGTGTTTTAATTTCTAATGTAAGCAAGTTAACACGGAGGTATTGACCATAAAATTGGTTTTATGTAATTCAAATGGTAATTTATTGATGTAACCTTGTGAAACCCTGTGGTTAGGAGCCAGGGCTGCAGGATTAGGGTTCAGGGATTAAAATTGAGGAAGAAGACCAGAGGGAATGTCCGCTGAATATCCATCCTAAAACTACCTCTTAACTTGTTACAATACTTTCTATCTATGCAATCTACTGCAGCTTGCTTACTGTTTTAGAGCAACAAAAGAAAAAAACATTTCACAACATTTTCTAAAAAAGCTTTACGGTGACCAGGTTCACCGTCAAAAAAATAAAGCGGTGTCCTTTTGAATAAAATTAGTCTTGGAAAGAACCTAATTTACAGATAACAAGTATTTCAATGGAGAACTGGAAGCTAGGCTTTAATAAGGCTCTATTAATGAGGACACATATGCATCCCTTAGTTCAAAGGAGTCTCTTTAGAAAAGACAGAAGATGATAAAGTTTAGGTAATTTCTGTGTTATTGTTTCTTAATTGAAAGTAATTACTGTGTTGTGTATAAGGGAATCATTTTAATTCAAACAGACTTGAATAAGATATTTTTGTTTGAAGTTAATGGCGTTTGATCCCTCAGTGTTAGACTGGTCAATCAGAAAATCCATTTCTAAGTGCACTGGACTTGGTCAGCACAGCCGAAATCAGCTCCTCCTGTGCTAATGACCGGCTGCTCTGCGACCACTCAGTGGTAACCGTGTGCCTTTAATTTACCTCCTCGATGTCGTCTTGCTGTGACAATCTATATCTGCTCACAACAGACAGCGCTCACTGTTTAGACTGCTGTGTGGCATGTGATTACTCCTTCAGAGTCTGGGCTAACATCGGTCCTGTTTGAATGTGCGAAGAGCATGGGAGCAGACGACAGAGAACATTATGTTATTTTCTTTTATTATGTCGTGTGCTTTTTAATACTAAGAATAGTATCTAAATGGTTCCAAAAAATGTCATGTCCAAATCTTGGCTAATGGTCTTACAAGATAATTTCAAATTGTTGTTTTTTTGTGTGGTTCACATATATTTTTAGGACATTCAAGCTTAACATTTCAGAGTTGGCTCAGTTTTATTTGTTATACCTCTGAAAATGGTTTCTGGGTTCTGCTGCCAATAACTTGAAGAAAAGCAAAAACCTTTTTTTACCAATTACCTTTGATCTTTGCTGACAAACTATGGTGGCCGACAAGTGCCAATGCGCCTCAACGGACCGAAACCATCGTGAGAAACGTGCTGCAGCTGCAGAAACCATGCAAATATAAAAACACAAATGTGCCAAAACACATGCAAATAAAGCGACATACTCACCAACTTGACAACACACGCGCAGCATTTAGAAAATATTCACCAACATACAAAGTGATGAGCACAGTCGGGCATCATTTATGAAGGAATCATGCGATCACATTGTTAAAGTAACACAATAAAATCTACATTTTAGGAACATTTCAAACAACAGTGATAGATAGCCAACTTTATAATCCCCGAACGTCGACAAGCGCCGCGGTCCCAGCTGTGTGCATCACTTTTTAGTGTCCCCGTTTCCGTTGTGTTTTGAGTTTCGCACAGCTTTTCTAATTTGCAGCGTTATTCATTTGCACCGTTTCGATTATGCAGCGCTTTTAGTTAACTCTGCGCATGTTTTGCCAAGTTGGTGAAGATGTTTCCTCATTTGCATGTGTTTCGGCACATTTCTGTTTTTATATTTGCATCCTTTTTGAAGCTGTTTTTTTAGACCGTTGTAGCCCGTTCGCAGCTGTCGGCCACCGTAACAGCAAGAAGGTTAGTTTCCATGGTTATATTTGGGTTAAAGCAATCCCTTTAATCATGTATATTGCCGTGGATGCGTATCCCTAACTTGAGACCTGCGAGTGAGTATCTGCAGCTCTCTGTCCACATGATGCAAATCAAAGTGCAGCACACAGCTTCTAATGGCTCAGGCTGTGTGATGGTGGATGTTGTTCACCCAAGGTCCCTGAAATGAAAAGAGCGAGAACACTGCCTCCATTACCTTGTGTAAACCTGTTTCTCAGAACTGAACAGCATCCAGCGACTATAGTGGCATATCGCTCCAATGAAAGGAGGTATACAGTTAGTTATATACAAATCTGCACACAGAGGTGCATGGTAGAGAAGAGGTTACTCATTAATGTTTTCAGATGAACTGTCATTTAAAAAAAAAAAAATCCTAATTGAAAGGAAATGTTACTGAAAACGTGATTGTAATCTACTGCAAATACGACTCTATTCAAAATGAAAGGTTACAATAAATGTGTTTTTTAATAAAATAATTTAAATAAGTAGGCTTCTTGTTTCATCGTGTTTTTGCCACACGATGGTAGTTCTTAGCAGTCAGGTTGAATAAAAGATAGGTTGGTATACGTGATATATCTACATGCGTCACACTGACCTATTTGAGAAGGATCAGGAACTAACATGATTATTTTTTTTATTTTTCACTTTTATTGTCATTACAGGTACTAGTAACAAAACGGTTTCTCTGCATTTGACCCATCCTAGTGTTAGGAGCAGTGGGCTGCCATTATGAACAGCGCCCGGGGAGCAATGTAGGGAACGGTGCCTTGCTCAGGGACACCTCGGTAGCACTTAGTCTTGCCGGGACTTGAACTGGTGACCTTCCAGTTGCCAAGTCCCTATGGACTTCGCCACCACCGCCCAAGGCTATATGAATAGATATGTTTACACAAGAAGCAAAGATATTTATTAGATTTTTATATCAAGGTTTTTGGCTCAGTCGTACAATTTATGGCTGTGTATGTTTCAATATATTTAAGATTTATTTTTCTGACGTTTACAGCAACGAAAGGGAACTTGTGAAGCTGGAGAGAGAACATTTGTCTTTGCTGTGATCAACAATCTGTTTGTCTAAGGCCTATTCCCTATTGGGCACGGATAAGCTCTGGATTCACCTTATATTAGATTGTGCTGGTGAGTCTGGATCCTGGTGGCCCAGAGAACACCATACAAAGAAATTCAAAACAGGAAACAACACAAAACAAAACTGAAGTGAACTCAGCTTTATTTAAAATGACACACATCCATTCATTACATTAACATATACAGTACACGCCCATTATATAGGTAAAGGGAGAGTTTGACATTACAGTACTTTTTTGCTTGAAAATAACTCTCTAATGTTTGTCTTGATGTAAAAACGTAAATTTGTGTTTTTTCCCCTTGTAACTTCACAAAAAGATATTTCTATATTTAGTTTTTTGTAAGAATTAAACAAATTAGATCCAAGATAATAGTTCTAAACCAAGCTAACAATGTAACTTTAGTTAATAAACTGCTGGCTTTAGACACTGCACCTTATACAGACTCTCCAGCTAAAGTAACAACATTTAAAAAATGAAGTTTACATCACTGCTGTCATTTTCTTTTATCTATATGGCTGACCTAATCAATACATACATTACAGGACACATGGACACATCTTATACTCGGGTCTTCTCACCAGAAGGGGTTACACTGTCTGTTACAATTACTAAAGATGGCACCTTTCTCATAAGAGGTCAGGGACACTCTGCAATAGCCAGACCTGAAACTGTGATCATAGTAATCTTGAAAGAGAGCTTTTCAAAATGACCCATGGATTAGATCGATCTAGATGAGAGCCGCAGTCGGGTCGGGAAAGCCCCTTTGACTCTGATTGTAGAGCTTGATTCAAAAGCCACATGGTCAGAGTGAAGTGGTCAGGGCCCGATGGATGGACTCGGCTATATAATCCAAGTTACGCCCGTTGATTGCGCTCACATTGAGACAGCCGCTGGGGAGCAGGTACACATGTCTCCTCTGGGACAGAAACTCTACCTGATCCTCTGTATGAGGGAAGAAACAGGAGACATTTTGGTAAAGCACATCATTATCTTTGATTAAAGCTTCGTTGTTTCATTGTAAAATAAATTAGATTATAAGAAAATAGTTAGGATCTAACCAGAAGTGCAAAAGATGCAGTAAAATGAAGAGTAATGTATAGTAAAAATGTTAAGAAAATATTCACAAAGCATACATAACAAAATAAACACAACTAGGTACATAGATTAACTACATAACAGATGACAAGTACGAAAATAAATGATAAGATAATATTAATAATAATATTACAAAAAAAATAATGGATACACTGTTAATACTCAGGTATATATTAAATATATTGTTCTATACTTGACCCATCTTTCCCACCTTTCCTCAAAGATATGCATTTGGTTTCTAATTCTCATAGTTGTTTTCTCCATTACATTCATTTCGACTGATTTCCTTGCTTTTTCATTTTGTGTTTTCCTAAATGAGGCAATGTATAGGTATAAACATATGACAGATCTAAAAAAGCTCCGGTATTAATGGGTATTAAAACTATAAATTGAATACACTAGAGAGCTGCTATACATGTAGACTGTATAATATAGAGATTATAGACTAAATAAATACACTCTAGATCAGGGGTGTCAAACTCAAATACACAGTGGGCCAAAATTAAAAAATGGGTACTAGTCGAGGGCCGGACTGGTTCAATGTTTATTGCAAAACTTATTGAAATGAACTTATTGCACATATTAAACCTGGAACTAACAAAGCTTAAATGATTGCCTATAAAAACAACATTAAACATTAAATAATCAGTTGCATTTATTTCTTATGGCTCTATCTGCAGCTTTTCTGGAGTCATTGCTTATGATTACATTTTTCCACAGGCCAACAACAGCTTCAACAAAACAACCAAACATGCCCTGTTGTCACAAGAAACAAAGTGCAGAAGGAAACATCCATTAAACTCAGTTTGCTCTGTGATGCTAGTTCAAGCCAGATACTTGGCATCTCATCTTGGGTGCAAGTTCATCAATGTTTGGGGTCAGGCTCTGAGCGGAGGAAATCCTCAGGATTGAGTGAAGGTGTGCGTGCAATATACCGGCGGGCCAGATCTAATAGTAATTAAAAATTATCCTGCGGGCCGAAATGAAATCCACCAAGGGCCTGATTTGGCCCCCGGGCCTTGAGTTTGACACATGTGCTCTATATATTTTTGGCAGTTTTTATTTTTTTGAAGGCAGCTTTTGGCACCGGGTAAATAGGTTAATGTTTTATACACAGGGCAAGAAAAGCTGTTGTTCATTCCATTTTGGGATTTTCACAAAAGTGCAGAAACCATATTCCTGCCTCGACATCTGATGTAATCCCTGTGTTAGATTTCTGAAAACTGCATAATTTATGACATGTGTCCACCAACAGTGCAGTCTGCTACTTGTGACGACCCCTGCTTTAGTGTGACGACCCCTGCTTTAGGGTCTCCTGTGGTGTGTGTATGGCCCTTTAATGTTCCTCCTCTGCTTGTGTCCGTCTGATTGAGGACACCTGACGCCCTGATTGAGGACACCTGACGGCTGGCGGAGGATTAAGAGGCCTGAGCCAGAGTCTCGATCTCTCTATCCCCGCAGAGGACCTGATCTGGGAGCAGCCACGTCGCTTAGTTTTCTTTGCTTTGTTTTTGGTTTATGTTAAGTTTTTGTTAATAAATATATTTTTAGGGCCATGACAGATGGGGGCTCGTCCGGGATCTCTGTCATGGCCTGGCTCTTGGCCATAACAAAAAGCGTGGGAAGGACGAGAACATATATGAAAAATATATTTATTAACAAAAAGGCGTTAGGTGTCCTCAATCAGACGGACACAAGCAGAGGAGGAACATTAAAGGGCCATACACACACCACAGGAGACCCTAAAGCAGGGGTCGTCACATACTCACCATTCAATCCGGTGTTACAGTAGAGTCCGCTCTGTTGAGTCAGACGGTCCCAACAGCCTGGAGCTCCCAGAAGCCTCAGCCTTTCTCTCAACAGCTCTCTGATCAGCATACATCGCTCCACAATGTGCTTCACTTCTTCCTTCCTGGGAAACAGAAAACATTGACAGCATTTGGAAAATAATATCTGAAGTGTATAGTTGAAATATCTGCATAACATGAAAGATCCAGTAAGCTACACTTTGTACATTAAAGTTAATAAAACACTGCAAGTTCAATTGTATGAAGCTTTGCATGCTTGTAGGCAGTGTTGGCATGTAACTATGTGAATTAACTAAAGCACAATGATGAGGTATTTGTACTTTACATGAGTATTATCTTTTTACACAAAGGGAAATATTGTACTTTTTACTTTACTATATACATTTATTTTACATTTTAGTTACCAGTTACTTTACAAATCAAGATGTTTGCATAAAAAACACAAGCGTTCATAAAATATAAGATTTAGTTGTATAATTTACCAAGCCAACAGTTAATACAAGAACAGTTTAGTTGATTAATCTAGCCAATTAAGAGATAATTAATGGGCATATATAGACATTTAGATAATTTTGATTTATTCTGTTGTTATTCTGTTTGCTTTTTTAATGTATGTTAGTGTAGGTTTTTGTTTAAATTGGGTAGATTTAATATTTGAACTTCATCTTGCTGATTTGACCCACTTACTTTAACTTAAGTACCATTTCCAATGCAGTAATTTGACTTGTGACAGAGTGTTTTTATAGTGTGGCATTATTACTTGCACCATTGTCTGTAGGAATGACGGAGAAAGTCCAGCCATCTCTGTGGACATCTACTGATACAGCAGCAATGTGGCTGCCCAGGTAACATTCTTTAAATACTTTATTTTAATTGGAGCGTGACTCACCATTCAACAACATGTGCTGGGTTACTGAGCACTGTGGCCACAATATTTGCTCCTCCTGCGGACGGCTGTGCCCACAGTGACTTGACTATTGTGGCAGCTTGAGACTGCACAGATAACAGGAGGGAGTTCTGCTTCAACACGCACAGCAGGTGACCGACAGCCTCGCCTGGAGAAGAGAAGGAGAAGATGACTCTGATGCGAGGGAAACACTTTGTTCCAACAATAATGGTGTTATGTTATACTCATTTTCTCTGTTACTGGAATTGGAAATAAAGTGGAAGAGGGACACTTTTGAAATAGAAAATAACAAAATGCTTTAAAGTCTGCACAAATGAAATAGGACAAACAGAAACAAGCAGAAAGCGTCACTTTGACTCCATAGGTAATATAAGCATTTTCTGGCATCTAATGGGTAAGACAAATTAAAAGGGGTCCTTTTATGCTTATTGGGTTGTCCCTTTCCTGTAGTGTGTTATAAAGGTTTTTGTGCATGTGCATGGTCTTCAAAGGCTGAAATCCCAAAGTTCCTTCCAGAGGGAGTTTCTCTCCCACACTATACAGTCATACTCTTAACATCACTTACTCACCATATAGTCCGAAGCAGTGGGAGAAGGACTGAGCACAGAGCAGCTCCATCCCCTGCGAGGCGCAGTACTGAACAGGCCAGGCCTCCCGCTCCACATTTCCATAGCAGAGCGCCTGAGGAGGCAGCAAGAGGAACGGAAAAAGCCTGCGCCTCTATTTAAAGATTGACAAGACAGCAAATAATGATTTAAGTAGGAGAGAAGAGCCACTTGTCGGATAATTTTAGCTCTTTGTTAAAGATCACAAATGGACAAGTCAGTTACCATGATGAGTTCTGTAATCACAGTCCATTGATTGTGAGAGAGGTCTGCTCCGGTGGGATAGTGTGCAGACGCTGACAGAACAACAACGCTTCGCTCCGGAGCCTTCAACAGATCCTCCAGAAGCTTATCCAAGCAAACGCCCCGCTGCTGGTCATCCCAGTAATAATACTCACGGATATCTTGGATCCCTGCTGCCTGGAAGATACCAGCCAAAGAGTCTGCAGGAGGATCAGGATGAAGCGTTATATTAGACACCTAAAGCAGTACAAACTCCTCAAGATCAATGCTGCTTTGAACTCCAGTGGGTAATCTGTAGCTACCCCTGATGTTGTGAATAATTTGGTATCAGTTCATATGAAGACCTATTCACTGCATGATAAGATCATAGTGAATTATAATGCTTTCGGCTCCCCTTTTAACACATACTGCTTTCTGATGCACTTTTTCAACAATCATAAAACATTATGTGATTTAAAAGTGTCTTTTTGATGCTATAAACTAGTTCTAACCTATATATTGACTGAAGGGGCTTATTGTACATTATGAATACCTTTAAGTCCATGTTGTATCATGAGATATCATTGTATGTGTAAAGTAAGGAAAAGTACGTACTGATGCATGCTCCATCATAACATTTCCTCATTGGTGTTAAGTGCAATGTATTTTCAGATGTGTAAAAGAATATATGCTGCATGATAAGTGATTATTAATAGATACTAGGTATCATATGCCCCCTCAGCCTACCTCTACTTTATCACCGGTCCATAAAACATTATTATGAACACAATTCAATATAAGTCACGTCCATACACTTTTATGACTGTTGATAAGTGCATCATCAAGCTGAATGTGAGTTTATGAGTGAATGTGGAGAATTATAAATACATTTTAATTTACTTTGAATGCCCTAATGTGATATAATTTATTTATTTTGAAAGTCATTTGATTATGCATTCTTTTAAGCTCCAGTCTGAGCATTGGTAATGTCAAAACAGCTTTTTTAAACCTACTTTACCTACCATATCTCACAGTAATGCACGTTGTTATGGATACAGCACAGTATAGTCACAGTAATGCACGTTGTTATGGATACAGCCAACGAAATACAATGCAATCACCATAACAGGATTGTTAGCTAAATTGTGTTATTTCTGTCTCAAGAGCTTAATCTAATGTGCAGCAGAATTAAAAGCCAACACAACATTTGGTTGTATCTTAAAATACTGTTAAGAAGAAGTTAAAATTACCGTCACAGGGGGAAGAGAGGTATACTGGCCCACACCAAGCGGCACAGTGATCATACCAATTTCTCAAGAGTTCAGCTCCAAGTCGCACAGCAGCGGTGAAACCAGGAGTCTGAACACCTAACACCTGCAACACAATCATAAAACACCCAGAGTTAAGTTAATATCATCACTGATGGAAGACACGATAGAGAGTTTTTTGTTTTATCCCTGAGTAGAGCACACATTTTTGATATAATATGTTGGTTTCTTCTTTTTTATGTTTATATCCTTCTGTTGTGTGACATAATATACTTACATATTGATATTTATCTTATATTTATTTGGTTGTATATATTTATTTATTGCCATGGCATTTGATGTTGAGCTTATCCAAAAGTAACAGAGAGTAATCAGGTTACATTAATATAATTATGTGATACCTAGATAAGTTACTGATTACATCTCTTTTTACCAGGTAACTATTAATTGTGTCTGAGTACATTTTTTAAAGTAACCCTCCCAACCATGATAGTGATTTATGCTGAAGATAGACATGAATGTATTTTATTATTTTTATTGTATTTATTATTTTATTTATTTGTATTTGTATTAATATTTTGTCTGTGAGCATGACCTAGGGGTGGGGGGTAGGGGATGGGTATTTTGATTTCCTTTAACAGACACATTGTTCTGTCCTTCAGAAGATAGACGTGAATCATTCAGTGCTGATTGATCTCTACGTGCTGTGCAAACTGAGGTGTAATTATATAACTTATCTCCAATCAATAACAAAATATAGCTGAGATTACCCGTTCTTCCACTATAGCCCGAGAGCTTTTCCCTAAAGCAACCTCTGTGGCTCTCCTGGTGAATTCTGTTAGGCCGAGGGGAGACGGATACTCCGGGCGAGTGGTGGGATCAGCGCTTAGCTGTTGCTTTATTCTTCTAACAAGACGCAGTTCAAAGGTCTTTCCATCCTCGCTGTAATACTCTGCAAAAGACAGTTATAGGAATATTGTCATCCAACCAAACACTGTATTCAAACTGTCAAACATCATTTTGGAAAAGGTTACAACCAACAAATCTGTGATTAAGACTCTCAAGCCCACACAAAATTTGAATTAGGACACACTGTGCTTTTTTGTTTTAATGTAGTATGTGTAATGTCATCTAGAACAAACAAGCTTTTTAGTTTTAATAATGTCATCTAAAACAAACAAGCGGCAACATTCAGGTAAACAGTGTAAACCAAAGTGGTAAAGTAAATATTCTCTGACAATAGGCTTAGAAATTGTGACTGATATTTTTCTGTGTGTGTCTAGTTAAAGATTATTATTCAGCCATTAAAAAAGTAATACAGTTAAAAGATGGTGGATTTCAGGGTGTAATGTCTGTAAACGTGCAGATCGAGTCATTAATGAAGTATTTAAAAGTAAATAGACAACAGGTGTCAGCAGTTAAAGTGTTATGCTCTGATTTAAAGCTGATGGAGCCACGTGATTATTATTATCTTTTCCATTAAACATATTCTACAGTATACATTAACATGCAAACCATATATTATGCAACATTTATGTTTGCAAAAGGAATGGAAATTGAAGGGGGATTCATATAATATTTTAGATACAAATATATCAATACAATGTTTTTTCTTAATCACTAGACATAGAAGAAGACAATCTGCAACCAGGTGAATGATGTTCACATATTAATATTATAATCTAGATATTTTTTCCCGGATGTTGTTCTATCCAGCAAAATGTAGTGGAGTAGAAGTATAAAGCAGCATGAAATGGAAATACAGGTAAAGTGCAGGTCCCTCAGAATTGTACAGAAAAGTAGAGTAGGCTACTTGAGTACATTTACTTAGTTACTTCCCACCTCTATTCGTTACCTTTGTTGCATTGTAAACCTGTCGTTGTGTTTTTATTATTGTGTCAATAAAGTTTTCCCAAAAAATAAGATTTGAAGTTTAAAACAAGATATTAAACCGAGCTAAATTAATGTGTATACGAGCAAACTCACCTCTCCCTGCCAGGTAAGCCTTCCCGGGGTTTGTGTCTTTCTTAAAGGCGGACAGAAGTCTTTTCTCGGGACTTCCTGCCGCGGTGTGAACATTGGTAAACACGGAGAGTTGACCACCTGCGTCGCCATTTTGCTTCACCTCTGTTTCGTTAAGTTTGCTGTCCGGTCGGTTCATCTTCTTCATCCCAGTGAGGCAAGCAGCCCTTTTGTTTGGCCACTGTTGCCAGGATACTGCACGTAGTTGGATACCGTCACCTCGGCAACGGTGATGGATGAGTTTATCAGTCTAATTCGGTGAGTTTACTTTCGCCATCACAGCGAGCTATCTTCAAATACAGTAGAAAGCCTGTCTAGACATGAAAGGATCAGGTTAGGTGAAGGCGAGGACAGAAATCCCAAATGTGTTACACTGAGCCTCTGATAATAAATCAGCTCTGACACTGACAATAAATCAGCTCAAAGAGGGCCCTCTTCATTAGGGTGTGTGTTGGGAGGTTCTACAAAAGGCCTGCTGAAGCCTCACTAAATGAAAGAAGAACCATTGACGTGGACAGCAAGTCAAGAGTCATTTAATTTAATTTAACAAGAGTGTTGCTCAGCTGGAACAATGTGACCTCGAGTCCATTGAGAGCTTTTATAAGGAACCCCTAATTAAACCCTCGTTTTATACTGTATGTGCAGTAGAGTGTTCCCTGTCTGTGTTTTACCATTACCTTTTTTTTTTTTAAACATTAAAGCATACAACTATTTAAGCATACATCAACACAACAAACATGCCATTAACATTAGGGACAACAGTCATAGGACATATAACCAAGAGGTCCTGATTAACATATAGATTTTTGTATATGTTCTTGCAAGGATTTCTCACTTTAATGGGTTTCAGTGACCCTGGTGGACAGTAACTCGAGTAATGTACTTCTATTTTGAAGTACTTGTACATGCAACTTGAATATTTCCATTTAATGCAACTTTCTGTTCTTTTTCTACTATATTTATTAAACAGCTAGAGCTACTTTTAGAAAAATGCACCTATACAAATTAAAACAGTGGACAACTCAAAAGAGTCCAATTATTTAAACATTTTACAAAAAAATCAATCAGAACTTTGTTTGTCTACAACAGTAAGATCCTATACTTGATGCAACAATATTATTTAAAATGGTCATATATAATTATATACGTATCACACATAGAGGCTATCTTCTGCAGAATGACTACTTTGACTTTGTATACTTTAAGTACATGTTGCTGATAATATTTTACTTTAGAAAGATTTTGAATAAAGGACTTTTACTTGTAATGGAGTATATTTTGACAATGCTATATCTGAATACTTCTTCAGCATGCAGATCACACTTTCTAACTCAGATTCCTATACAAAATATATATATCTAGCTTCTGCTTCTCTTCCTAGGGATGAAGAAGAAGCGCTGAACCTCACAGTTAATGCAAACCAAAATCAAAGTCATCATCTTTCTGCTATTATATGTAAGAAGTTAGTGCACTTTATGCAGCTGGTAATCACACATGAATGCACTAGATGGCAGTAGATCGCCAAATTGGCTAGTTAGGCAATTAGCTGAACAGGAGTCATTAAAGCACATGTGTCAAACTCAAGGCCCGGGGGCCAAATCAGGCCCTTGGTGGATTTAATTTCGGCCCGCAAGATAATTTGTAATTACTATTAAATCTGGCCCGCCGATATATTGCACGCACACCTTCACTCAATCCTGAGGGTTTCCTCAGCTCAGAGCCTGACCCCAAACATTGATGAACTTGCACCCAAGATGAGATGCCAAGTATCTGGCTTGAACTAGCATCACAGAGCAGCACACTGAGTTTAATGGATGTTTCCTTCTGCACTTTGTTTCTTGTGACAACAGGGCATGTTTGGTTTGTTCTTTGAGGGAAATGTTTTTTGAAGCTGTGGTTGGCCTGTGGAAAAATGTAATCATAATAAATGACTCTGGAAAAGCTGCAGATAGAGCCATAAGAAATGAATGCAACTGATTATTTAATGTTTAATGTTGTTTTTATAGGCAATAATTTAAGCTTTGTTAGTTCCAGGTTTAATATGTGCAATAAGTTAATTTCAATAAGTTTTGCAATAAAAATTGAACAAGTCCGGCCCTCGACTAGTACCCATTTTTTAATTTTGGCCCACTGTGTATTTGAGTTTGACACCCCTGCTCTAAAGTAATTGAAGAAACACACTTTTTCTTAGCATGCCTTCACTATTGTGTAATTTCTCAGAGTATACTTTCAGAGAATCAGCTAGAGCAACTCAAACCTTTCTACCCTGCACGGCCAGTCGTGTTTATTGTCAGCTTATCATTTGAAACAGTATATAATAACAATCACAGCACGACACAAGCCTTTCCTCATCTTCCTGGCTTGACGTGTCCACAGAAAACCCATCACAACTCTACATGCACCTCATCAGCGGTACTGTGAGGAATATATATATTTGAGAGGTCTTCTTCAAAGAAAATAAAGAATATGTATCCTGTGTTTATCCATCTCCCCTATCCTCAGAAACTGCCAACTCTATGAGGGAAAAGTCAGCGGCCAGTATTATCTGCAAAAAACACAAACAGACAAACAGGCTCTGTTGTTGTTGAATGTAAGGGATTATCAGACCATTTACCACTGCTGCCAATTGCAATTATTATTATTTTATGCATTATTAGGCATTATTGTATATTTATTGCTTATCATCTGTCATAATATGAATCACTTTCCCTACTGTTATAGACATATTGGTTTGTTATAATACATTCATTCATAAAGCTTACAGACATGCAGGCAGATATAACATGAACCTTTTCAAAATACATTGAAAAAAAGTCCACAATTTATGTTTAAAATGGAAATTAAACCAATTTTTGAAATGATTGAGACATTTGTTGTGACAGCTGTCAGCAGAAATTTTTTTATTTTTGCCATTTCAGTGATGGATATTTTCCTTTCCTTTTTGAACATCAGTGCATTTTATTCTGAGGCAGCGACAACACCATTGACCTCCCACTCGGTTTTCTTTCCCTGTTTTCCTCCCATCGCACTGTATTTTGGCAGCAGTTGAAATATCTGTGTGATGTCAGGTTATCTGTGTGATGTCAGGTTATCTGTGTTTGCCCAGCTGTCCATTACAGTCAAACAACAAAATGGGCCCAGAAACACAGGTACAAAGGGAACAGCAATTCAATCAGGAGAGACAGTTTTGATGTAAGAATATATATTTATTGCCAGAAATACTCAATGAATGTAATGGAGTTTTGGCGATTAGGCCCCGTTGTGCGGGAGTATCATTCGGGATGGGAGAACCGATCCGATGAAACCCCCCCGGGGTCTAGACACTGGTGGTGGTGGATGGATAGTTGGGGTCGGTCTGAAGGGGAGTGGCTTAGCTTGACCCTGGATTCAGAGGGACCGGAGGTGAAAAGGGGTGGAGGAGGGTTGCGTCGAGTCACCTGAAATGACAGCTGTCAGAGGGGGGAGAGCAGATTTTAAAGGTTTAGCAGAGCGCTATGATAGTTAGAGCGAAGTGATAGGTTAAGCTGGGGAGTAACCTGATCGCTTATTGAGAGGAGAGAGAGTAGTAAAATAGAAAATAGTAAATGACGAGTAAAGACGGTCTTCATAGTTGAACTTGCGCTGAGCTTCATAAGTCCAAAACATACAGATTCTATCAGAAAAGACTCATGGGTTATTATGGCTATTGAACTGTAATATCAGGATGCTATTATTACATTGAGCAGTGAGGATGCCATGGCGGGGAATGTACACTCGACCCATTGGCATGTACCCCAGTCATGCCACCGTATTACCGGGACGAAACTACAACACTTAATCTAATTAAGGGGATTTTGACTCAATTAGATTAAATGGTCCTAACTGGTGAGCTTTGAAGTCTAAGTGTAGGGTTAATGGACTCCTCTTTTTGGCTCAGATGCCCGACCAGTTCTGGAAGTGTCTGTCTGGCCTGAAGAAAAATCTGTTGTGAGACTTTCTCAGGATAAGTGATTGGCACAGTCTAGTGATAGCCGCAATCAAGAGAAGAAAACTGCATACTGAAAAGAAGATATCAGAGATTGGATCTTTTCATCAAACTGAAGAGTTCATTCGGAGTTGTTTTGAGTAATAGGAAAGATTGGAAGAACAGATTGTTGTTTTCCTTAAAGTTTTGCACATATTACAAAAATAAGTGAAGTTGTTTCTTCCCCCTCCCCTTGTACCCCATCGTCTTCCCACCCTCCCACAAACCGATACATAGACATGTATTTAAACACACGGATGAACAGAAAGAAGAACTGACTGAAGCTAAGATGACAAACAGTTACACAAATGGGCAAATGAAGCGAAGGAGCAAAAGATGGTTGGAAAAAAAGGTGGTGCAGGATAAGTAAAAACTATTGGGGAAAAACAACCTTTATATTATAATAATACTACTAATTATAGTTATCTTAATAATACATCTTTTTTAAACACGGCTTTTGATAATTATTCCTGTAAAGCAACAGACCAAATGTTAGTTTCAATTCAGAATGACTAATACACAGCTTTTCTTTGGATCACATTGGATATATATATTTTTTTAAAAGCTCCATACCTTCATATGTTTATGTGAAATATTTAACATATCTGTATTATTGTCCTAATAGGTTGAACATAGTTTGTCGGAGATTCCTAACCATCACCCCAATGTCTCTGGTGATTTCTTATCAAATCAACCAACATGGCCAATTTCCCTGAGTTAAGTATTCATTATTGTTTGATTGAATTAGTGCTGTAATTATATCTTATCAAATACTCCTAGTTCTAATTTAGTACAAGCTTCTCTTTCTATTTGTGAAAGTTTGAATCTGATATCAATCTAACTCTGCTAATGGAACATTTTGTAACAGGAATCAGCTGATCAAAATGGTGTCCTAACCTCAGTAGGATAATTGTTCTCTCGATATTTCAGTGGCCACAGAGTCTACATGGCAAAGATTCAACATTTAGTAAATTCCTTTTATAACATAACATGATGTCTGCTCAAACAATAGCAGAGTCGAATGGGATTTTGTTTCAAGTTTATAGTTAAAACTTTTGGGATTTGGGCCATTGTGACTGACAGAATGACTGATCGAATGAATAAGGTCAACACAATTGTAAACAGTTTTATTGACCTTATTCAGGCTTGATTAGTTAATAGTACCGGCTCCACTGCAGCCTGGATGTTGAAGTTTGAATTTTGATCAGCTGCGACAACGATGGCTGTTTTTTTACCTTGTGAGTCTGTGTGTCATCTAAGCAAAAATATGGTCTTGGAAAATAACTGAAAAGCCATTATGTGGCCGGCTATGTCTTTATATTATCTGTATGTCTGTCAAAATGTGTAACTGCAATAGCATCACAAAATAGCTGGATGTAGTCAGGACACTTTACAGAGGATAACAAAGGTCCAGATCACAGATGGTTCAATGAGGGGGAACACAGACCTTTGTATAGTTAGGTTCAGACTAAAAGCTAAGTTTGAAGATGTGTGTGGTTAAAGGGGGGAAGGAAGTATGGCCCCACATTTAATCCAAATGTTATTGAAACTGTAATATGGACAAATGCAATGTCCAAAATATGTGAAGATATTGTAAAGGTATTGTGGTGCTGCAGAGAAGTCCTGCCCCACCTGTATTCTGAAGAAAATCACACCGAGATCATTTTATAATATTTTTCAATAATAATGTGAATACTGTTTTAAAAATGACTCTTCTCTCTTATATCACAAACATATCGCAATTGCCATATCAGTCAAACATAATAGAGCCATATTAGGAAGAGGCCAATCTATTGTTCTACTTTGCGTACTCAAATAATGCTCTTTGTATTTAATATTGGACACTGGAACTTCCTATTAAAAATGAAATGACATTACATTTCCAAGAGGCAATTTGCAACATATATGAATCCAGATAAATCGGTTTCAAAGTAAAATATTTTAATGCTATAAACTCAGTAGTTTTAAAATGTCAACATATTGCACTCATTTTTTGTGGCAGTGAATTTGCATACAGAGCATACATGAACAATATTACACAGTTTCATAAGGTTTTATTTCTCAATGCAACAGATGATGTGCATAATAACACACAACAAGGTGTCCGGATATAATATATTATAAAAAATAATGTTTTTTCATCCATCCGGTCCATTATTTCTCTATATTTGGACATTTCAGAGTGTGTTATTGAGCTTATACCAAGGTAGGGAGTGACTGATAACATAGCATGTAGCAAACCTGTTTTCTTATGGTCACCTGTAATTTGTAACACTGTACCTTTTTAGAAAAATATTTATAATGACTGTTAATGTTTAGAGAACTTATGTTAAGGTTGCGCCAATAACATATTTACCAGCCAGTCAATCAGAATTGAAAAAAAATCCATAACCCTACTGGATTTAAAAAGGATAGTATTGTGTGACTTTAACGCTTGAAACAGAAAGATTAAGACTGAAGACATACATCAGAATTGAACATTTAAATGCACAGCCCTTTAGTTTAGCTCATATTACACTGACGGAGCTCACACATGGCGTTCTACTGAAGCCAGTCCCCAACTCCGTGGACTTCCGGCCGGGGACTTCGGGTGGCAGTATACGCCGTGAAGTTGTTTGCGGCCTGCCAGTAAACTCAAAGCAGAAGAAGAAGAAGTGACGTTAGCGGCTTCATTTGCCTAATCCTCCTTCTGGGACTTATTCCGGTGTGAACGCGATCTGCTCTTTAGTTGCTCGCTTCAAAAGTAGAGCAATGTTCTACTTTTGAAGCTTCGACGGAAGCGTCAGCCAATCGAATCATATGCCAGTACAAGCTCTAGCCAATCAAACCGCTGCTTGTGTGTTCGGGGCGGGAGATTCATGTGATTGGTTGTTGGTCGAGCGTCAGACACGCCCGCCGGCAAGCTTCAACGCACGCCGCCGTGTGTAAGCTCCGTGACTGTGACGACCATAGCAGAACCACCACTTTGTATTAAGTTAGAAAATGTTGTATTCAGTGTATCATAAATAGATAACTTACCAGATAATATACTGTACAAAATTAGCTCGTACTTTTGACACCACAAGTCACATACACTGTGTCCAAAGGTTACCTGGTATGCGTTTAAAACATCATCGTCTCATTCAGGATACTTTGGTGTCACTTATTGTCCGTTATTCGAGCTGCAGCATCCATTTCCTGTCCTCAGAGACATGTCCCCTTCAGACCCAATCCGCTTTTTTCTCTACAGTCAATCCCGTCTTCTCTTCGGGGTTATCAGTGGTTGGACGTTTCCTCAGCTCCTCCAGCCTTAGCAGGGACGCACAGTAACGTCCGGGGAACCAACTGCAGTTTGCTTCAGTAGCTTGACATTAGACAGTTCATCAATCCTTCTCCTGCAATGTGAAGCTGAAAATAGACGGACAGAAGACAGGTGAATACCACATATGTATAGACACATTTCAACTCCACTATAAATCAACACATGTTTTGTCCTGTCTTTATTATCTGATTCAACTCAGAAATGCAAAATCTAGAATAGAATCGAATCCTTTATTGTCATTATATAGGTACAATAGGCGCTTTCACACCGGAGTACTTTTCCCAGTATAGTTCCGATATAGTTCCGAAAATGTGCGTTCACACCAAAAAGATCCGGAACTAGAACTTAGTTAATGAGAACCTTTCCACCCCCTTTTCAGTCCCTGCTAGAGAGCAGGTACTTTCATGGGAGAAAAAGGTTCCCATTTCTGATTGGCTGGACGGATTGCAAATCACGCCCCGTAAAACTCCCAAAAAGTTTTGTGAAGCTGCCATTTTATTTGCTGGCATTAGCATTATTAGCATTTGCATTTGCATTAGCCCCGCGCACCAACGCACGGAGAGAGAATAACTTATGGCAACACAAAAGAAAACATGGGAGCGGTGAAGATGAGGAGATGTCGGCGTTCTGGCGATTTACTCGGAAGGCTTCAGTAGAAGCTGCTGGGAGTCCCAGCAGCTTCTACTGAAGCCAGTCCCCAACTCCGGGGACTTCCGGCCGGGGACTTCGGGTGGCAGTATACGCCGTGAAGTTGTTTGCGGCCTGCCAGTAAACCCAAAGCAGAAGAAGAAGAAGTGACGTCAGCGGCTTCATTTGCCTAATCCTCCCTCAGGGACTTATTCCGGTGTGAACGCGATCTGCTCTTTAGTTCATCAGAACTAAAGAGTTCTGATGAACTAAGTACGGCAAAGTACTTGGTGTGAAAGCGCCTCATGAGATGAGTAGAGCTACTCCTTTTTTTAAGGTGCCATCGAAAATACAAAAGACGTACAACATTCAGGAGAAGACAACATACAAACAACCAACATTCATATTTCAATATGCAGATAAAGTTAGAGTGCAGGAATATATCGGTTTGAGTAAAAATTGTATTCTGACTTCGTTATTAAAAAAATATATATATATTGTTATTTGTATTCATCGTATAGATCTTTTTAAATTCTTGTTTGATATTCACAGTCAGGATTGCTTTTTACATTTAGTTGTAGCAGGTGCATTGCCAAGTTTTATATTTTAAATGAGTAACATTAAAACAGTTTGTTACCGGTCAGACTAAATGAAGATAATAAGTCTCTAATTTGATATATGTAGACACAATGAAATCGCCCACAATGCCAACATTCAACAGTGAGAATGTCACTACTTTTATAATAATAATAATAATACATAGGATTTTTATAGCGCTTTTCCTAATGCTCAAAGACGCTTAATGCTTTATACTATTTATATACTATTTTTTTAGCTTCATTGATAAAAAGCACCTGATGCCAAGGTTATCACATTATTACCTCAACTTATGACTTAGCGTGCAGTTGTGATCCCATAAACAAATTCCTTTTTTTCTGTGTATGACTCTTTGTCTCGATCTGATCATACCCTGAACAGCATTCCAGTTTCTATCAGATAAGAAAGGTCACATTTTATTCCCTTTTATTTACTTGTTAATTACATAAAGCCATTGCAAGGCCGCCCTCATCATTTTTCTGTTTTGTGAAACTCCCTAGCAAGACAGGAATTCTGATGCTATCACCTCCACTGCATGTCTTCACAGGAAGACATAAACTACCCAGAACTTCACAGAAATGTGACTGCATACAGGAAGAAAAAAACATACGCAGGATACAGTTAACAGTATGCGTTCATCAGATCCCTATAGTGTTATGGAAAATAACTCTTTGTACAATATGTCAAGAATAATCAGTGTAGTCTGTGGTATGTTTCAGTGATTTTAAGTGAAGGAATGATATTATGTTACACATTCTTTCAAATCTCACATTCACACATAAGGTTTTGGATCATTTGTAAATCACGCACAGACATAGCTCTCGCATATTT